>NC_064631.1:591378370-591685245 GCF_023864275.1 Schistocerca cancellata | reverse complement strand
ATCATTTCCTGGAATACTACACAGCCTGTGCGCATTGAAAAAGACTGTATAAGCCGTTGGTGTCCCTCAACCACACAAATTTCTTTACGTGGGAGTATTGGTGCGCTCCTGTAATCCAAGCGACTTGTGCGGTCCATCTGCAGATTCGGTCATTTTGTGAGCTCAGGAACGTCCGCGGTACCTTCGTTGAGCAGTAGACTCTACCAAGATGTCAGTGCAGGGACTTTCCGCGAAACGTCGATCCAAAAATGCTCGGCAAACCGCAGCGACCAGCATGAGGGGTACCTATTCCATCTCTCCAACCTCACCTTACCCACCAATAAGACACAGAGGCGAAATTACACACCTCTATAACAGAAGTAGGTCACCTAGGTGTTGTGGAACTACCGATATTTCCGTATAAGTCAAGCAATGCTTCACATCAGATTACTGCTCTAGACTTGAATAACCCGTTCTATCGGACACATTCGCACACACCTTGGACGATATATCGTGATGTGTGGTAAGTAGTTCTACTCTGTGCAGCTCGCTTCAGCCGGCCGCGGTGGCCGTGCGGTTCTAGGCGCTGCAGTCCGGAACCGCGTGACTGCTACGGTCGCAGGTTCGAATCCTGCCTCGGGCATGGATGTGTGTGATGTCCTTAGGTTAGTTAGGTTTAAGTAGTTCTAAGTTCTAGGGGACTGATGACCTAAGATGTTAAGTCCCATAGTGAAAAAAAAAAAGAAAAAGAACAGCTCGCTCTACACGTATCGGCTGTTCCTGAATGGAAAAGATTTATGCAAACTACCAGTAACACAATTATTGGCGAGAGGATGGCAGTAGCTTTCTGGTCATTCAGTAATTCTCCACCTCGTGACTTCAACACAGTTGCACAGCTCTACAATACGCTGGCAACGACAGAGAGAAGCAAGCTGTCATGTTTACCAGTCCAGTTCCTTTTCCGCCAACAGTACATAGTTCACTAACAACATCACACTTAAAAATTAAACACTTCTCAGACATTGCTCACAGAAATGTATTTGACATACAAGCTCACTTAACACTTGCGGAAAGTATTCACTTAATGAACTTAAAATAACTTTGCTATTAAACACGAACCCAGTGAAATTATTTTGACTATTCACTTGAGAAAACTGGACAGCAAATGCTGGGAGGTATAGCCCGTCTATAAACATAAAATCTAGCAAAATGGTTCAAATGGCTCTGAGCACTATGGGACTCAACATCTTAGGTCATAAGTCCCCTAGAACTTAGAACTACTTAAACCTAACTAACCTAAGGACATCACACACACCCATGCCCGAGGCAGGATTCAAACCTGCGACCGTAGCAGTCCCGCAGTTCCAGACTGCAGCGCCAGAACCGCACGGCCACCATGGCCGGCGAAAATCTAGCACCGCTCGTAGTGGGGGGATATTGCGTTTGCCAGAACACTGCAGCTGCCGTACAAGCTGACTAACAATCAATTTCACCTTTAGCAGAGTAGAACGGTGACCAGAGATTTACGTAGATTCTGTCCATACGCCTTTCTTGCGTTCCATGTCCTCTCCTCCCCAATTCGTTCCATGTCGATCACCGAGCTGAGCGCTACGCAGCGACCCAGTACACATCTAACTGCAAGTCTAACTGCGAGTGCCTTGTCGCTATCAAAGCTGGCGTATTTAAGGGAAGCACGAGCGACGTCCTGACGTCATACTCGTTTGTAATGAGCGCATTCGTTCCACTTATACTGCTGTTGTTACGGCAGACTTATGCGAAGTTATGAAATGTAGTACAGCTGACGCTATATCTCTATCTTACACTCTATGAAAGTCTCCGTCTAACACAAACCCGCGTGCTAAGCAATTCTCTCTCGCCTGCTGTGTGTAACCAGGCCACTGCCCATGCGTGACGACACATTCCGATACATGTGCAGTCCTCTTACCTCTTGGCTAACCTACTGCCTCTGGCTCTCGGCATAGGCAACGAAACTTGGACAATATTCCACGTTTCCAACTCTTTACTATTCCGCAACACTACAATTCAAACTCAATGAGGTGTTGATAACGGCACCTCTGTGGCCTTAAAGGCGTTCTCCACTAACTTCTGTTCACCACGTCCAGCCTCGAAGGTAACTAACGCTCACGAACGATACAGCGAATATTTAAAGCAAACCTGATTTGCATCCCCATAGTGGTGCTACTAGAGCCACTCTTATGTGGCTGGCGCGAACTTTTATTAGACACCACGGTTCAGATGTAGAAACACGTCTATCAACTTCCCTTTATGCCACACGACTCTTTGGTGCTCCGATTTTTTTCCATCAGTGTATTTTTTATTGCTTTCCATCACGCAATGTCAATTTCTTCATAAACTGGGGGAGGGGGCGGGGGGGTAAACTATTGTACCTTTCTGGACTAGTCGCTTTGTCAAGCCATGCTTCGAGGAAACATACGGCGTATATCCCTTTTTAGGTCAAGAAATCGTGCAGGTACATGACCGTGACTTCATGTCTAGCCTGCTACAGGTTTGAACAAGGCAGAGGTAATCCGTACTATCTTGCAAAGCACATATATCTGCATATACTGTTATAAATATGTGCACTTTCCCCGATAGCCGGTATCTGGTGCCCCGCTTGAGAGGTCGTCGATCGCGCCGGTCTTTACGAGACAGCGAAAATCGTTATCTGACGTGCGCTTCGGCCTACTCCTCCACGGCCGTCCGTCCGGTATTTAACGCGACTTGTCAGTCGACGAAAGCGCGCCGCACTAACTTTCAAATTTTACTGTAATCAGCAAGAGTCCCGTTTCGGAGACACACAGTTCCGCCGTCCTCGAGCCGTATTTATGTGGCGAGCGTCCAGCCGTGTGCCGAAGAAGCAGGTGGTCCGCGCACGCGCAGGAAGCGCGCCTAATCACGAGCCGATGCGCCGGCAGATATCGCGGCCGGCCCCCCGTCTCGCCGCTGCGGGCATTTGAATTTGTTGCCAGGAAATCCGTTACTTACAACAGTAGCTGCTGTCTCGTTGAGTTAACGCAGGCTACGATGAGACGGACAGGCGTGTGATGTGTTGCACGGATGTGCAGAAGTCCCCGAGCCATGGATCGCAATATCGAGTAAGAAATGTATCACTATCACAGAGGACGAGTGGATATTATTGATAGCTGATAGCAGGGTACAGAACTGCAGGAGAGAAAGGCTCTGAGCACTATGGGACTTAACTTCTGAGGTCATCAGTCCCCTAGAACTTAGAACTACTTAAACCTAACTAACCTAAGGACACCACACACATCCATGCCCGAGGCATGATTCGAAGCTGCGACCGTCGCAGCAGCGCGGTTCCAGACTGTAGCGCCTAGAACCGCTCGGCCACTCCGGCCGGCGCAGGAGAGAAAGGACTGAACCCAACTAATGATACAATATAACAATATTCCTTATTTAGCAAAACATAACATCATACTGGAAAAAGAATTGACATTCAGATTTCAACAACCAGCACTCAGCCCATAACAATTAAAAAAAACACACAATGCGTTAAAACGTTAATTCATGTATGTGCCTCAATTCAAGACAAGTTAGTAATCAATACGAGATCTTTTACCACGAACGGAGAGGCATCACAAGCAGAATAATATTACAAAACTAAATTTAAAATTTAAGTCCTATAGCAATAATTTCCCGAATCACAAGCAGAATAAGCATCAAAGATTCGACCAGCCATCCGAGAAGGAAGCTTTAAGCTAAACACAACTAGACTGAAGCGCCAAATAAACTGGTATAGGCATGCGTATACAACCACAGGCAAATCTAAACAGGCGGAACACGGCACTGCGGACGGCAACCCCTATATAAGACAACAAGCGTCTGTCACAGTTGTTAGATCGGCCACTGCTGCTACAATGGCAGGTTATCGAGATTTAAGTGACTTTATACGTAGCGTTACAGTCGGCGCAAGAGCGATGACACACAGTGTCTCCGTGGTAGCGATGAAGTCGCGATTTTCCCCTACGACCGTTTCACGTGAATATCAGGACTCAGGCGAAACATGAAGTCTCCGACACTGCTGCGGCCGGAAAAAGATCCTGCTAGAACGGCAGCAACGACGACTGAAGAGAATCGTTCAACGTCAGTGGAGTGCAACCCTTCTCTAAGTTGCTGCATATTTCAGTGCTGGGCCATCACCAAGTGTCAGCTTGCGAACCATTCAACGAAACGTCATCGATATGGGCTTTCGGAGCCGAAGGCCTACTCGCGTACCCTTGATGACTGCACGACACAAAGCTTTACACCTCGCTTGGGCCTGTCAACACCGACATTGGACTGTTGATGACTGGAAACATGTCACCTGGTCGGACGAGTCTCGTTTCAAATTGTATCGAGCGGATGGACGTGTACGGGTATGGAGGCAAGCTCAAAAGTCGACGGACCCTGCCTGTCAGCAGGGGACTGTTCAAGCTGATGTAGGTCCTCTGCAGTTGTAGTGATGTGGGACCTGATACGTCTATATACGATACTGACGGGTGACAGGTACGAAAGCATCCTGTCAGATCACTTGCATCCATTCACGTCCATTGTGCATTTCGACGGACTTCCGCAATCCCAGCAGGACAATTCGACACCCCACGCGCCCACAGTAGCTACAGAGTGGCTCCAGGTACAGTGCGTAAACTTTTAGATGGCAGACCTCTCCCTAGTCCTGAATCGGTACAAGTCGGTACACGTCGGTAGGCTTCGGTAGGCACGCAGTTTCGACTGCTGCCAACATTACGTAGTTGACTGTGTTGTACAAGGTAGCCATTGTCGTCTGCTTCGTTATTGTTTTGCGCTGTACTGTTCTGCGTGTTTTTATTGTACAGTTGTGCTAAACATTATCAAAATGAGTGAAGAGGCAGTTGTTGGCCCATCTCGGCAGTCGCCAACAACCCCAACCGGTAGGCCTACGGTTAGAAGGAAACCAGTATTACGTAGCGATGCTCGCAGAATTATATTGCCACATCAGATATAAGTGAGGAAGACTCAGACACACAAACGGAAGACAGTGACAGTGAAAGCGATTGATCATATGGCGTGAAATGTTTTCACAAAAGATCACAGCTTGAATAAATAACAAAAACAATCTCCTATTAGTTTGTTGTAAATTGTATTTCTGTTCTATTTTAATCAAACAAAGAAACGGAACATAGTGACAGTGAAAGCGGTGGACCACATGGCTTTAAATGTTTTTACAAAAGTATGACATCTCGAATAAATACGAAAAACAATCTGCCATTCTTTGCGTCGCAAATTTTGTTTCTATTTCAGACTGTTTCCTTTCCTTGCGATAAGCGTACTTCATTGCTGCAGTTAAGATATTTATTAAACACTAGCTGTACGCCCGTGCTTCGCAATGGAAGATATCTCGGAAAGTTGTTGACCGATTGATTTAAAATTTTGGCACAACGTTTTTTAGGAATACGCCCGTGGTTTTATATACTTTTTAACACGTTTGCGAAACGTGTTGCGAATAGTGTTAGTAGTGAAGAAATAATAGAACAAAACGTCATGCCTGACGCGGCACTTTTTCACGCATCTCGATGTTTACCACGTCATATCTCCTGAATTATATGTCGTAAAGAAACATAAATGTGCCGGCCTATTTACTGATATATGTGGATACTGTATGCGAAATATGTTGCGATTAGAGTTAACAGTAACGAAATAATAGATTAAAACGTCATGCCTACTGCGGCAGATTTACGGTATGTACTGAGAAAATGTAGTAAGCGACAACCTTTTTTCCTTTCATTGCAGTCGGATGAATGGTTTGTGAGCACGTAGTAGACAAACATACATACATTCATTTATATATATATACAGATTTTAATGTACATGACGATTTCAGTTTCGTGTACGAACAACAGTTAAAGCGAGTTTTACTTCCAAGCCTTTCGTCTGCTTTCGTGTAAGCATGACGCGCAATTTGTAGTGCCAGCACTGCAGTTGGTAGACGTGCCTTGCCCCCCCCTCCCTCCCAAACGGCTCCTCATCCCTCGCCAGCCAATGCTTGCTTCCTCCTCTCCCCGCAATCCCCTCACAACTCAGCCATCTTACAGTTAACACACTGTAAGGTCTTCTGAGTTGAAACACTTCTGCTGGCCACCGATCTCCCCAGACACGATCGTTATTGAGCATATCTGGGATGGCTTGCAATGTGCTATTCAGAACAGATATCCACCACCTCGTTCTGTTACGGATTAATGGACAGCCCTGAAGGATTCATGGTGTCACTTCCTTCCAGCACTATTTCAGACATTAGTCGAGTCCGTTCCACGTCGTGTTGCGGCACATCTGCGTGTTCGCAGGTGCCCTACACGATGTCAGACAGGTGTACAAGTTTCTTAGGCTCTTCAGTGTAAAAACAATTTATTCAGAATTAGTGCAAAGAAAATCTTGTAGGCAAATTTTTAGTTTATCAAACCTCCAGGCCGATGGTGTTAGCAGAATCAGAATTCTTTGACTGTTTTAAAGTAAAAACCGCACGACTGACAAATTATACCTTAAATAGAAAGCTCTCTCTTAACAAAATGCAAATACGTCCATTACGGTGCCAATCAAGTATAGCTCCCTTCAGAGATCACAGACCCTCCGGACGGTAGTATAAGGAGGAAACGCCTGAGATAGCGCCTGACATAACACAGACAAAATAAGTCCCACTGTACATGGTATGAAAGAGCAATGAATTTGCCGCCTAGTTTGACATACTTGCCAAGCCACCAACCTTTGTGAACCAACAACACAAAACAGCAGAACTTCCAATTAACCAACTAGTGAATTAAAAAAAAAAGCACTCCGTCTTCAGGCCACGAGTGGCCCACCGGGACCATCCGACCGCCGTGTCATCCTCAGAGCTGGATGCGGATAGGAGGGGCGTGGGATCGGCACACCGCTCTCCCAGTCGTTATGATGATATTCTTGACCGAAGCCGCTACTATTCGGTCGAGTAGCTCCTCAATTGGCATCACGAGGCTGAGTGCACCCAGGAAAATGTCAACAGCGCATGGCGGCCTGGATGGTCACCCATCCAAGTGCCGACTACGCCCGACAGCGCTTAATTTCTGTGATCTCACGTGAACCGGTGTATCCACTGCGGCAAGGCCGTAGCCCACTAGTGAAATAAAGGAAAACTTTTTTTTAAAACATAAATCTCACCTCTGGCAGCGCTTGCAGTTCACGCAGCCAACATAGTTCTGCCTCAAATTGCTCTACAGGAAAGTGAAAATTAATGAATCAACAACACTATCTTTCTTATGAAACCACAACCAAAGCAGGCAGAGGATTAGTACTTAATTGCATCAGAACAATTCACGAAAGCACTAGGCAAATAAGAAACAGACTGGTCTAAGTAACACCAATTTGCTGTAAGATGAAACAGATAGCTTTGAAATCTTATAGTGATTATAACAGCATTTCCGAATTAAAAGCAGATTAAGAATTAACGCCAGAAATATTAGTATTGAGAACTTCTACTGACTGTGCACAAGGATAGTTCAAACAGAATGTATGTCCCACAACGATAGCCTAACCGTTTCGAAGGCACAACCGTTAACACTCATCAACAAACAGAACCGACCGGTTTAAGTATACACCACTGGCCATTAAAATTGCTACACCACGAAGATGACGTGCTACAGACTCCAAATTTAGCCAACAGGAAGAAGATACTGTGATATGCAAATGATTAATTTTTCAGAGCATTCACACAAGCTTGGCGCCGGTGGCGACACCTACAACGTGCTGATGGTTGGTTGTTAGTTGGTTGTTTCGGGGAAGGAGACCAGACAGCGAGGTCATCGGTGCCATCGGATTAGGGAAGGACGGGGAAGGAAGTCGGCCGTACACTTTGAAAGGAACCATCCCGGCATTTGCCTGGAGCGATTTAGGGAAATCACGGAAAACCTAAATCAGGATGGCCGAACGCGGGATTGAACCGTCGTCCTCCCGAATGCGAGTCCAGTGTCTAACCACTGCGCCACCTCGCTCGGTACAACGTGCTGACATGAGGAAAATTTCCAACCGATTTCTCATACACGACGCTCAGTTCGGAACCGCGCGACTGCTACGGTCGCAGGTTCGAATCCTGCCTCGGGCATGGATGTGTGTGATGTCCTTAGGTTAGTTAGGTTTAAGTAGTTCTAAGTTCTAGGGGACTGATGACCGCAGATGTTAAGTCCCATAGTGCTCAGAGCCATTTGAACCATTTTTCTCATATACGAACAGCAGTTGACCGGCGTTGCCGGGTGAAACGTTAATGTGATGCCTCGTGTAAGGAGGAGAAATGCGTACCATCACGTTTCCGACTTTGATAAAGGTCGGATTGTAGCTTATCGCGAGTGCGATTTATCGTATCGCGAAATTGCTGCTCGCGTTGGTCGAGATCCAACGACTGTTAGCACAATATGGAATCGGTGGGTTCATGAGGGTAATACGGAACGCCGTACTGGATCCCAACAGCCTCGTATCACTAGCAGTCGAGATGACAGGCATCTTATCCGCATGGCTGTAACGGATAGTGCAGCTACCTCTCGATCCCTGAGTGAACAGATGGGGACGTTTGGAAGACAACAACCATCTGCACGAACAGTTCGACGACGTATACAGCAGCATGGACTTTCAGCTCGGAGACCATGGCTGCGGTTAACCTTGACGCTGCATCACAGACAGGAGTGCCTGCGATGGTGTACACAACGACAAACCTGGGTGCACGAATGGCTAAACGTCATTTTTTTCGGATGAATCCAGGTTCTGTGTACAGCATCATGATGGTCGCATCCGTGTTTGGCGACATCGCGGTGAACGCGCATTGGAAGCGTGTATTCGTCGTCGCCTTACTGGCGTATCACCCGACATGATGGTACTGTGTGCCATTGGTTACACGTCTCGGTCACCTCTTGTTCGCATTGACGGCACTTTGAACAGTGGACTTTACATTTCAGATGTGTTACGACCTGTGGCTGTACCCTTCATTCTATCCCTGTGAAACCCTACATTTCAGCAGGATAATGCACGACCGCATGTTGCAGGTCCTGTACGGGCCTTTCTGGATACAGAAAATGTTCGGTTGCTGCCCAGGCCAGCACATTCTCCAGATCTCTCACCAATTGAAAACGTCTGGTCAATGGTGACCGAGCAACTGGCTCGTCACAATACGGCAGTCACTACTCTTGATGAACTATGGTATCGTGTTGAATCTGCATGGGCAGCTGTACCTGTACACGCAATCCAAGCGTATGAAGACCGTTATTACGGCCTGAGGTGGTTGTTCTGGGTACTGATTTCCCAGAATCTATGCACCCAAATTGCGTGAAAATGTAATCACATGTCAGTTCTAGTATAATATATCTGTCCAATGAATACCCGTTTATGATCTGCATTTCTTCTTGGTGTAGCAATTTTAATGGCCAGTAGTGTATATGTAGCACTACAGAAGGGACAGAACCCGTTCGCTGCTGAATCAGAACTGTAGGGCAGTATTGTCACAGCACGGTACGGTTACTAACAGGGAATGGGCCAACAACAGCTTAATAGTTCGGAGCAGAGTACTTGTAACAAGAAACTGCTCACCCGCAAGGAAGAGCGCAGCTGGCAGGGGCAGCGACAAGGCCGAAGACACCACGCGATGCCACAGGAGAGGACACGGCCGCCGCCAGGCGTAAACCTCCCACGGACAGCAACGGCTTCCACTGCGGACGCTGCCAACCGCTGTTCCGCTGGACCAAGGAGGTCTCGCGGCTCGCCGCGCAGTCCCACTCAGCTGCGTGTCGCCAGGCCAACAGCTACCACGCGCCGCTCCAGATCTGGCTGCCGGCCCCAACCACAATAGACTCACCACTATTGCACTCTCTCGCTCGTCCACGTAACTCTCTGTCAGGCGTCGCTGAAAACCGACTGACGTCATCACCGTCATAATACTCTCTATTAAAGCCTCGTGCAGCAAATCACGCCACGGAAAAGGAAAGCCAGAAGGAAGAAACGACACACGGTCAGCGCCAAATACATGGTGTTACAAAAAGGTACAGCCAAACTTTCAGGAAACATTCCTCACACACAAATAAAGAAAAGATGTTATGTGGACATGTGTCCGGAAACGCTTAATTTCCATGTTAGAGCTTATTTTAGTTTCGTCAGTATGTAGTGTACTTCCTCGATTCACCGCCAGTTGGCCCAATTGAAGGAGGGTAATGTTGACTTCGGTGCTTGTGTTGACGTGCGACGGCTCATTGCTCTACAGTACTAGCATCAAGCACATCAGTACGTAGCATCAACAGGTTAGTGTTCATCACGAACGTCTTTTTGCAGTCAGTGCAATGTTTACAAATGCGGAGTTGGCAGATGCCCATTTGATGTATGGATTTTAGCACGGGGCAGTAGCCGTGGCGCGGTACGTTTGTATCGAGACAGATTTCCACAACGAAGGTGTCCCGACAGGAAGACGTTCGAAGCAATTGATCGGCGTCTTAGGGAGCACGGAACATTCCAGCCTATGACTCGCGACTGGGGAAGACCTACAACAACGAGGACACCTGCAATGGACGAGGCAATTCTTCGTGCAGTTAACGATAACCCTAATGTCAGCGTCAGAGAAGTTGCTGCTGTACAAGGTAACGTTGACCACGTCACTGTATGGAGAGTGCTACGGGAGAACCAGTTGTTTCCGTACCATGTACAGCGTGTGCAGGCACTATCAGCAGCTGATTGGCCTCCACGGGTACACTTCTGCGAATGGTTCATCCAACAATGTGTCAATCCTCATTTCAGTACAAATGTTCTCTTTACGGATGAGGCTTCATTCCAACGTGATCAAATTGTAAATTTTCACAATCAACATGTGTGGGCTGACGAGAATCTGCACGCAATTGTGCAATCACGTCATCAACACAGATTTTCTGTGAACGTTTGGGCAGGCATTGTTGGTGATGTCTTGATTGGGCCCCATGTTCTTCCACCTACGCTCAATGGAGCACGTTGTCATGATTTCATACGGGATACTCTACCTGTGCTGCTAGAACATGTGCCTTTACAAGTACGACACAACATGTGGTTCATGCACGATGGAGCTCCTGCACATTTCAGTCGAAGTGTCCGTACGCTTCTCAACAACAGATTCGGTGACCCATGGATTGGTAGAGGCGGACCAATTCCATGCCCTCCACGCTCTCCTGGCCTCAACCCTCTTGACTTTCATTTATGGGAGCATTTGAAAGCTCATATCTACGCAACCCCGGTACTAAATATAGAGACTCTTCGTGTTCGTATTGTGGACGGCTGTGATACAATACGCCATTCTCCAGGGCTGCATCAGCGCATCAGGGATTCCATGCGACGGAGGGTGGTTGCATGCATCCTCGCTAACGGATGACATTTTGAGCATTTCCTGTAACAAAGTGTTTGAAGTCATGCTGGTACGTTCTGTTGCTGTGTGTTTCCATTTCATGATTAATCGATTTGAAGAGAAGTAATAAAATGAGCTCTAACATGGAAAGTAAGCGTTTCCGGACACATGTCCACATAACATATTTTCTATCTTTTTGTGTGAGGAATGTTTCCTGAAAGTTTGGCCGTACGTTTTTGTAAAACCCTGTATAAAAAGAAATCACTACGGGTGAATTATAGTCTAATTCACGAAGAAATAACACTTAACATGCCTGCATTATCTCACGAGCAACTCAAACCGCGACGGCCAGAGATTTTTGATCTGTTCTAAGGGCTGTCGAAGTGAGCCCATTTTGCTAACCTTGTGAGGTGCTGCCGTTAATACCGTGGCTCCCACTGTGCCACGGGCAGTCTCATAATCTGCTATTTTGCGTACCAGTGAGCCTTTAAATGGACTGGCACCTGTAGGCTTTATGATATAGCGGTGGTTCCTTTTGGGAACATGCATAATTCGTAGTAGCTCCACGGTCTACAATACCTATTTACGCTCAGAGTAAGATGTCCGCCGCAGTGCACCGAAAACAATGCTGATTACAACAGTTTACAGGCACAGAAAGGTTCAGTGTCGCGTAAATCCTTTTTATGGATTCTTCCGTCACTTCTTGGTAGAACATTTTCATACGTGAGACTGAAAAATGAACAAACTGCGTTTTTGTTCTCTTAATTTTTTTTTTATTTCGGACCTATTTTTGGCTGGTTAGGCCGTCGTCAAGAAAGAACTTAACTAGCGTCCACAAGAGATTCTAGAGCTTAGGGAAACAAACATTAGAAACGAAGGTGCTATTAACACATACAGAGTGTTTGCTCATGAAGTTAGGTGAAAAGTGTCAAGTAGAGCGCTCATCACTCGCCTAATGCAGCAAACATCTTAAATTACGACTTACAAAGATGGATAGTATCATACAAAGTACATACATAATGAAAATACACAGTTTAAAGTATAAATATTTTTTAAATGTAACACGATACGTTGTGAGAACCAACACATTAAGAATATATGACAATTATATTGCGGTACAAGTCTGTGAAGAAGAGTGTGGCATTCAGGATTGTGTATGTGGTTGTTTGACTGGATCGTGTGAAACTTAAGAGAGAAGGTGTATTCAGCTGTAAATGACTATTCAGAACCAAATGGAGGTTTTGAGGTGAATTCTTACATACGAGGGTTGGAACTTTAGTAGTGGCAACTATTTATTTAGAGCTCGTACAAAATAGATACGTGTTTCAAAGTTTAACTCTTCAAAGCAGTCACCAGCATTGTGTATAACCCGTTACCAGTAGGCAGTGACAGTTGTGTTCACAGTTCGAGAGGCGTGGTCCATTGCCCTACGAATTTGTAGCAGTTATGAAGCGAATGCCATGAAGTGTTTCCTTAAATTTAGAAATCGAGTTGAACTTACGAGGGCCTAAGTCAGTGGAGTGCAGTAGGTGGTATAGCACTCAGCAGCCCCATTAGTCAAACAAATCAGTAACAGCTTGCACTGTACGTGCTTGAGAATTGTCCAGGTCCTGCAGAAAGTGTCATCCCTTCTGTCTCTATATTGTTCATTTTTGGAACACAACCTAGGACCAGCTTAGAGACAGAAGTGATGACACTTTCTGCAGTCACGTATTTCCTTCTTCATGACAATGTTCGCCCTCACTCTGTAGGGGCAATGAAGATGCTCCTGCAGCGTTGTCGATGGGGTGTGTTTGATCACCCACAATACGGCCCGTTGTTGGCTCCCACTGAGTTTCATTTCCGCTCACATTAACTGCTGGCTATGAAGACTACATTGTGGCACAGATAACGTGCACAGATTTGCCGGAAAGCGCAGGCGGCTGCCTTCTATGACGAGGATGTGGGAAAGTTGGTACAACGCTGCGACAAATGGGTAAGTCGAAGTGGCGACTATGTAAAGAAGTAGCTGGAAGGTCTGTCTAACTGTTGCAAATGAAACATTTTTGATTTTCACAGTGGCTTCCATTTCGCGACCGATCGGACTTTACTTTCCGAATAGCCCTCGTAGTAAAAGTGTTCACGAACCATTATCAGTTTTTCACTTAGCGCTATGACTGTGAATACAAGTCTGCAGATCACAGCTATGTGAGCGAGAATGCTGTTTCTCTTTTTTTCTTTTAGTACATGGTGTTTTCCTTTCTGTCGGATTTTCGTTGCTAGCAGGTGCTGTCACCCAGGGCTGCGACGTTATCGGTCAGGTGGTAATCTCACCCACGTGGCCAGGCCCTCACAACAAGCAACTGAAAAAATCCTGCGTTAAATGTAGCTTGTAATTTATATAATTCCGTACGAGTTTCGAGGTTCTCACTTTTAATGCTACTTTATTCTCAGAAGTTTATCCGCGAAATTTGAAACTGATAAACGCAAAGACCAAACGATTCTACCAAAAGGTTTTTTTTTCCTTTTTTGGCCTGAGCCTGTATTTGATAAGGTTTCCGCACGATGGAGCAGTCTTATGATTCGTCGTATTAGCATCATGGTTCAAATGGTTCAAATGGCTCTGAGCACTATGGGACTCAACTACTGAGATCATTAGTCCGCTAGAACTTAGAACTAGTTAAACCTAACTAACCTAAGAACATAACACACATCCATGCCCGAGGCAGGATTCGAACCTGCGACCGTAGCGGTCTCGCGGTTCCAGACTGCAGCGCCTAGAACCGCACGGCCACTTCGGCCGGCTTAGTATCATGTGTGCGGTTATATTATATATGCCCTACACTCCCTCGCAAAACAATCGTACATGTTTCATTAGCCTTTCGTAGATTGAGAGATGCGTCATTGTATCAGGAAAGACTTCTTGTATTCGGTTACACAGATGGCCACTCATACACAACGAGGGAAACACTTCAGTGTGCGTCTGCGAATAAGTGGCAGCTGTGCGGACGTGGTCTGCTTCTACTACCACGATTGGTCTATGTAGTCATTGCTAAATCCTTAAGTCTGGAAAATAGCCGCATTTAGTGTTATGTATTTTGCCTGGGTATTGTAAACCGCTTTCACATAACAGCGTATATGAGTCTTCTGCAGACTGTTGCTTGATATTTTACTGAATCAGGCGAACCATAATGCGTCAGCTATGCAGCTGGCTAAACAAAGTTTTCCTGACGTGAGAAACAAAGCTTTATTGCTCTATACTGGATAAACACATCTTCTGGACTTTTTCATACGATACCGTCTTATGGTAAAAACGTTCTTACTGTTTCTGCGTGTTTTATACCATTGTTTACTTACCTTCCATTGCCCGCCCGGTTGGCCGTGCGGTCTAACGCACGACTCTCCGGGCGGGAAGGAGCGCCTGGTCCGGTGAGCCGGCCAGTCTGTGGATGGTTCTTAGGCGGTTTTCCATCTGCCTCGGCGAATGCGGGCTTGTTCCCCTTATTCCGCCTCAGCTACACTATGTCGGCAATTGCTGCGCAAACAAGTTCTCAATGTACGCGTACACCACCATGACTCTAAAACGCAAACATAGGGCTTACGCTCGTCTGGTGTGAGGCGTACCAAGGGCCGAACCGCACAATAACCCTGCGTTCGGTGTGGGGCGGCGGAGGGGTGAGGTGGACTTCGGTAGCCGTCGTGGGGTTGAGGACCACTGCGGCTGCGGCGAGGACGGAGCCTCTCCGTCGTTTCTACGTTCCCAGTTAACATAACATAATATAACATACCTTCCATTAATTGAACGCCTCGTATTGGAGTCTAGCAAAGAAGTTCTTGTTCCATTATCCACTTACTCTGTCGTTCTGCAAACGACCTACGTGTTATACAGTACTCAAAAAAATTTTCAGTATCGATCTAACCACTGCTGCAGAGCAACGCAGTTTCACGATGATGTCTGGATCTCGCTGGCACAAGTTATAACTGGTAGCAAGCCCAGGTTGTAAACTTCTAATTTCAGTTTCCAGAAAAAGCTCTTCATATTTTCCAAAAACATGCTACACTATTTTTACTCTTCTATTTAATTTAGTTTGCTGTCCACACACCTTCTCCTTTATGCTGTCGTAAATATAAAATATCATCAACTGATTTCGTAACGTATTAATCTGTGCTATTTTCATTTGACCATGTTGATTGTACATTGTTTGATTTTTATTACAACTGATTTTAAGTCTCACTTATATACTTACTCTAACAGGTTCTTCCATTTGTTATTTAGATTTATGTGCATTAGATGTAAACAGTGCCGTGTTATCAGCTAAATGTTGTTAGTTTTGCTAGATTCCATTAACATCATTTCCTCCTCGTTTTCCCAAACTGGTGTATTAAAACATTCTTTGGGGTTTCTGATAATAGCTACAGTGATACGTAATCTGTTTATCTTACACCTCCTTCAGTGCTGGATTTCTTACAATGCACAAGAAGTATTGTCGTAAATATTATTTAATGTATTGGTGAATTAATGGCTTGTTTCTGGAGAGCTATCACTGCAGATTTTGTTGAAACTAACCTAAAAGCTCGCTCAAAATCTAGTGGGTATCCTGGAAGAAAGGATAAATGGAACTAAAGTTTAGTTGTGGTACATCCATTTCCACAGCCGGCTCATTTCTTTGCTTGATTAATGTCTTATGAATTTTCTAAGTGATTAGTGATGATCTCATTTAGTATCTTATTATTTACAGAGAAGAATTTGTTTATTTTTCTGTTGTGTGTCTGATTTTTTCGTTTTAGGTAATAGAACAGTTAAACAATTGTCTTCCTGTACATACATTTGGCTATCGCTGTACAAGTTTCTTTTATGTTATTGTGCCTACAGACTTAGCCATTTGCACTACAACACCTTCGTATGTAGGTGGATTCCCTCCCTTCATATTTCGACGGAGTACTACACATTTATATGATTACGTGGTGTCTGTGTAGAAACACACCTATCAACTTTCGTTTGTGTTGCACAACTCCTTCATGATGTTGAGATTTTTTTTTCCCTTTAATGTAGTGTGCTGTTGCGTGTAGTAAGTTAAGCACAAGCTGTCTTGGAACCAAGGGCGTCGTTACCGGTGGCTGTTCCCCCTAGCCCTCCCACCTCTCCCCCCCCCCTCCACCTCGCTCTCAGGGAAGAGAAAAAAATACTGTGTAGGTGTAGTCAGGCATATTTCTTAGAAGAAAACAATTTAAAAGTCAGTGTCACGCACGTCTTTAACAAGGTCGGAAGTGGAACTTTTTAATGGTCACTTACAAGTCCCGTTTCGTCTTACAAACTCTTAAAAAGTACCACCCCCCCCCCCCCCCCCAATCTACAAACTATCGTATGGAAGCCCTTGCAAGGAACAATAAGTAATCCTATTTTTACGTTAATTTGGTTTCAACATAATCAGACAGAACATATCGTTGCGTAGGCTTCCGCTGTCAGAGTCAGTCGACATAAAAGTTTTCTGGGTATGGTACCGCGTCATAATGTATAAGACTACTGCTGCTGGAGAAAAACCAACGTTTCGGCCACGGTTACAGCTGCCTTCATCTGGGTCTAATGGTGCGTTCTAGCTATGCAGTGTCCTTTATATTTTGTTGTTACTGTTCACTGCGCATGACATTACGTCATAATTTTAGAAAGGTAGGTAGTTTCATTGATGAGTTAAGGAAGGAGAGGGAGCTTTATTTTAATAGGTTAGAACGGAGTTCCCTCTCCTTCTTCCTTAAGTGACCAATGAAACTATCTACCTTTCTGAAATTATGACGTAATGCCATGGGCAGTGAACAGTAACAACAAAATATATAGGACACTGCATGGTTAGAACACACCATTAGACGCAGGAGAATGCGCTGCAACCGTGGCCAAAACGTTGGTTTTTCTCCAGCAGCACCAGTTCCATAGGTTATGATGCGGTACCATACCCATAAAACTTTTATGTCGACAGACACAACATGTTATAAACCGTATTCAAATTAAGCCAGCTCGGCAAAACGGAAGAAATATGAGTGATGGAAAGACAACAATGATTGATAACTGCCACTAACGATCGATAGTACAAAGTCGAAGACGTGATGGAAAGACAACAATGATTGATAACTGTCAGTAATGATCGATAGTACAAACTCGAAGACGTAATCAAAGACAGTTATAAACCTGAATTTAATTTAAAGAATATCTTGATGTTAGAGAGAATGTAATATCAGACGAGACAGCAGCATACGGAAGAGGAGACGATGCCTTGTAACGTCTGCTTAACGAGAAAACGTTTTGTGTGTGTAACTTTGAGTGGAATACAGTTTTCTTGCTGTCTACGTCGAACCAATAAACCAAATGTATTTTCGTGCATGATCGGGGAAGAGATGTCGCGAGGGAGGCATAATTTGCTACTGAAAGATAAGTTGTATTGAGAAACAGGTAAATTTAGATGTGGGTTATGACTGAATATGAGTGAAAACTTTAACGGTATATATCCAGCAGGGGCGATTTGTTTACACATGCTCACCATGTTGGCTCGCGAATCATTTAGTGCTCATTTCTGTTGATCATTACGTAAAAATTGAGTTGTTAAATCGAAAGCTTCAATGCAAGCACTTGGTTACTGCCGTTGCAGTTAGGTTCACAAAAATGGTGGGGTGTGCCAGCTTCCAGAATGGAATGCAGATACATTCTAATTACTTTTACCACCAATCAATTATTGACTACAGCCACAGGTAAATTTTATAATGATCACGTGTATCACAAGACCACAATCCTAGACACGTTAATTTTACGATATTTAATAAGTTGAGACAGTCATATGATAAATTATTATATAAAATCATTGCCGATGTCATTTATGATCTCCGGATCGCTTTTATTGTCTATCGAGCGTATACGCCTTTGAGACAAACTGAGAAAACTGAAACTTGTAGTCATCAATGTATTCTGTTATCGAGTGCCGGGTGGTACCTACACCTTTGGCAGACTATTGCAGTGGGACGTTAATCAGCGGTTGCTGCGTTTCTGCATAGCCCACTGCGACGTCTCACAGCACAGCCGACACGTGTGTCCAGCTTGCAGGTAGCCCTCGAGGCAACGCGCATGATCGAAGACACGACCTAAGCTGAAGCCTATCATTTCTTAGCTTGGTGAGACTGGAACTCGAAGGAGCAGTTATCCGGTTGGGATTTTAGCTGTCCCAGGAATCTCATTTCCTTTTGAGTATAGCTCGTCACATGGCCACGCTGTGGTGTTGTTATCTTGGTCGGCGCAAGAGCCAACGTCTGCAAGAGCCCAAAGAGCTTTGTCTGCCAGCCTGGACCTGATAGATCGGTATGCCATAAGATACTTTCACTATGCTATAGGGAAGTCACATAATAAGTAATGAATACTGTCGTCTGCGTCGGATAGGCTTGCTTAGAAATCAAAGATTATCCACTGTCGACAGTTCTTTGATATTCAGTAGGAAATAAAAACGGTTGCATGGTTTCACGGCAATACATACGGATTCTGGAGATTCCAGCCTTGACAGGTGGTTAAATGCCCACTAGCTTTCGGCCGAGTGATTGCTGCTGCCGTCATTATACAGTCACACTGCTTTCTGTGACGTGACCGGTGCTCGCTCCAGATCCACATACGGCAATTTTTTCGTTGCACACCCGTCGCAACCGCTTGGGAGCCGACCATGAGAAGTTTAAAGCTGGCGCTGGAGTGAGCACCAGTGACGTCACAGAAGACAGCGTTGCTATATGATGACGGCAGCAGCTATGACACGACAGCCATAACTTGACCGTGAATTATCCAGTAGCATTCGGCCAGAATCTCGTGAATATTCAGCCACCTGACACGGCTGGGAGCTCGAGAAATTTGTATCAAGTGGGAAATACGAAGGGCGTTCAATTATTAACGCAACTCCTTTTTTACTCAGGCTGTTTCCCTTGAAAAAATCGGGAATTTATTACTGGGCATCATGGTATATATCCACTTTCATCAAGTCCCGATAGGTAGCTGCGTTATACGGATCCTTCAAAATGGCGTCTGTAAAGCAAGTGTGTTCCAAGCCGGCAGCTGCTATCGAATTTCTTTTAGCGGAAAACCAGAGCATCGCAGATATTCATACGCGCTTGCAGAGCGTCTACGGAGACCTGGCAGTGAACAAAAGCACGATGAGTCGTTGGGCGACGCGACTGTCATCATCGCAAGAAGCTCGCGCATGCACATCCGACCTCCTGCGTACCAGCTGGCCGCACACAGCTGTAAATCGTGCAATCTTGGGACGTGCGGACACTCTCATTCGAGGTGATCGTTGAATCACTGTCAAATACTTCGCTGCTCAACTGGATGTCCTTGTTCGCATCCCAGAGGAGCTTACAAAGCTTCATTTGACTATCCTTTCTCATCCTATCTACAGTCGGATCTCGCACCTACCATCTGTTTAGCCGACTGATGGACGCACCCTGCGGAAAGCAGTATGTGAAAGATAGAGAGGTTATTGATGCAGCCAGACGTTGGCTCCGATGTCGACCTATAGAGTGGTACCATGCGGGCATACAGGCCCTCCCAGTAAGGGGACATAAGATAGCCACATTGAACGGAGATCGTCATCATCTCTTCAGGCATTAGGCAGGAATTGCCTGTTGTGGTACCCATCTTCGTCGGGGTCTTCCTCTGTCTCTTCTCCCATGGCACTTATAATTTGTTGCCTGTAAGGGAAGTCTCTTACTCTCCATTCTTTGTAGATGTTCGTTCCATTTTCTTCTGTAATCTCAAATTTTATTATTGAGGCTAAAGATATGCATTTCTTCTCTAATATCTGGATTTCTTAGCTTGTCTTCTCTTGTGCAACCTTTAACATCTCTAAGGAATATCATTCCTTGTGCCTGAATCCGGATTTCTTGCTTCTTGGTATTCACCCAGGTCTCACATCCATAGAGGAGTGAGGGAAATGCAACAGTTTGCAAAATTTAATTTGAGTGTCTTTCTTTGTTTTGTTTTTTAGGTTTCTGTTAATTGGCTGAACTTACTAAGCTCAGTTTCAGTATCTCTGCTGTAGCCATATGTCATTTCACATCCAAGGTAACTGAAATGGTGTACTTGCTCTAAAATCTTCTAATCTATCACTGTTTTGGTTCTGATTGGTTCTTTCCCCACGAATGCCATTGTCTTAGTTTTTTCTTTTGAAATTTCCATGTTAAATTTTGCACTTACTTGCTTTAGCAAGTAGATTCCTTTCTGAAGGTCATCTTCCTTATACGCTAGGACCAGTGCATCGTCAGCATATAGTGAATTATTTAAAAGAATGTTCCTGTCTAGGTAGTTGTCTTTCTGAGGTTCTGATTTCCATATATGTATTATTTCATTGATGTGGATGTTGAACAAAGTTGGAGAGATGCAGCAGCCTTGTGGTGCCCCTTTGTTAGTTGGTATCTCGTTAGTTGTTTTACCATTCAGATCTAGAATGATATTTGTGTCTTGATATAAACTTTTTATCGCACTTACTAGATACTTTGAATATCTGTGATTCATCATTATTTCCCAAAGTTTCTATCTATTGACAATGTCAAAAGCTTTTTTAAAGTATATAAAACGAATGTGTGTTTTCTTAATTATACTCTCACCATTTTTCTATTATTTGCTGTAGAATAAATTCTGCATCTATTGTGGAACGTCCTTTCCTAGAACCCATTTGTTCCTCTTGCAGTACTGTTTCTGCTACTTTCAGTTTTTAAAACAGGAGATAAAAGCCTATGCAGTAATTACGGAGGAATAAGTTTACTGGACCCAGCATACAAGGTGTATGCTAAGATTCTAAACTGAACGGAGATTATGTTGAAAAACATGGTACTGTAGCGAAACCCATGGGGAATATTATGGTGTATTGGAATCTTGAATAAAACCAACCTGCTAGCAGAAAAAAACGTATGGCAGTACTTACTAAACGCCGTCGTAATATTGTAAAGTACTAGTAACGTTCTTAAAGACCTCAGTGTGTGAATAGTTTCGAGAGTTAATTGGACCTCACGAATTGGCGGTGTCAGCCGGCAGCCCTCCTGTGCCTTTTTTTCGTGACTTCCCCAAATTGGTCAAGCCAAATACCGAGACGGTTCATTTGAAAGGGCAAAGCCTAGTTCCTTCAGCACGCTTCCTTAGTACGAGCTTGTGATCCGTCTATAATGACGTCCACGTAAAAAACTAATCTTCCTTTCCTTCCTTCCTGTGTCTAGAAAGTGAGTCATAGGCCCTGTGACGTATATGCGATGTTTATTAGTGTTACTCTTTGATGATTTCGAAATTTAACGATCCTAAACTTATATTTGAAGTATGAGATGGTTATAAGATTTCGTTAGTGGGTTGTGGTACGTGGCCGTGGATCTCTACGCAGTTTTGCTGGAGCTTGTAAGTAGTGTTGACATTTAGTGGATGATGAGTTTGTGACAGTTACTTCAGATCTAGACAATGCTGCCTGACGTTCGACGATAGGAAATTGATAATTTAAAAGGTAATAAAACAGTAACCAAAGTAAGTAACTAATGGAGGTAACCATCCTGTGATTGGCTGTGCTCTAGTAGGACGTGTTGTGTGGTCACCAGCATGTTACAAAGTCACTGTCAATCTTCACTGCGTCCACCTACACACAGGCACTTGATTTTTTCCCCTGGCAGCAAACAGAAGGTACAAACGGATTTGCAAGCTTTCTTGGCTACTATCTGGCGAAGATGTAACTTGTATGGTATTGTGTTGCATTGAAATGGGGACCTAGAAACGACGGAAAGGCTTCGTCCCCGTCGTAGCCCTCAGTGGTTCACAACCCCACAACAGGCTACAGCAGTCCACTCACCCCGCCGCCGTCCCACACTGAACCCCGGGTTATTGTGCGGTTCGGCTCCCAGTAGACCCCCCAGGGAACGTCTCACACCAGACGAGTGTAACCCTAAATGTTTGCGTGGTAGAGTCATTATGGTGTACGCGTACGTGGACACAGTGTTTGCGCAGTAGTCGCCGACATAGTGTAACTGAGGTGGAATAAGGGGAGCCAGCCCGCATTCGCCGAGGCAGATGGAAAACCGCCTTAAAAACCACCCGCAGACTGGCCGGCACACCGGACCTCGACACGAATCCGCCGGGCGCATTCGTGCCAGGAATCGGCACGCCTTCCTGCCCGCAAAACAAAATCTTCTGCCTCCTTGACCACGTCAGTATTGGACACTGAACCAGCATTACTCGAGAATAAGAGCCAGAGAAACGACCACAAACGCGTAACACAAATGCAGAAATTCAATTGAATTTATTTACACACAGTGCGAACTAGAACTACATAGAGGACCCTTCAGATATTGTTCAAGGATACCTTCCGAGTATTCAGTATAAGAGACCACGGTTCACAGTAGCTCATTACATCATATTTATGTAATTATGATTTGTTCCGTTCGCAACTACAATCACCACTGAATCTGTCAAAATACCTTGTCAGCGGACAAGAAGACTATACTATGCAGTAACCAAAATACGCAATGTGGTGTCGCACTCAATAAGCCGGCCGCTGTGGCCGAGCGGTTCTAGACGCTTCAGTCTGGAACCGCGTGACCGTTGCGGTCGCAGGTTCGAATCCTGCCTCGGACATGGATGTGTGTGATGTTCTTAGGTTAGTTAGGTTTAAGTAGTTCTAAGTTCTAAGGCACTGATGGCCTCAAATGTTAAGTCCCATAGTGCTCAGAGCCATTTCAACCATTTGAAGCACTCAGTAAGACCTGCACTTGGCGGCCGAACTTCCCTTCTGGGAACTCCCGGCCACTGACGCCATACCAAAATACACAACGCTCAACGTAGAGCAATGCAACATGGTTCATATGAAAAGTATCGTAAACTGTGTATACTTTGACAGATTTTCTGAAGCTGTTCGTGTTGTGTATTAATGATCTTGCATACAATATTAATGGCAAAATCAGACTTTTTTAAGATGATGCAGTTATCTATAATGAAGTACTATCTGAAAGAAGCTGCTTAAATATTCAGTCAAATTTTGATTAGACTGGTGCACAGATCGGAAACTTGCTTTAAATAGTCAGAAATGTAAAATTTTGCTCCTCAAGAAACGGAAAAACGGAGTATCCAATGACTATATTATCAATGAGCCACTGTCGGAATCGGCCAACTCATACATATACCTAGGTGTAACACTTTGGGTTTAGCCGAGCGGTCTAAGGCGCTGCAGTCATGGACTGTGAGGCTGGTGCCGGCGGAGGTTCGAGTCCTCTCTCGGGCAGGGGTGTGTGTGTTTGTCCTTAGGGTAATTTAGGTTAAGTAGTGTGTAAGTTTAGGGACTGATGACCTTATCAGTTAAGTCCCATAAGATTTCACACACTTTTTTTTTTGTAACACTTTGTAGCGATATGAAAGGGAATGATCACGTAGGTTCAGTTGTGGGTAAAGCAGGTGGTAGACTTCGGTTTTATTAGAATACTGGAAAGTGCTATCAGGCTACAAAGGAGATTGGTTACAAATCACTCGTGTGACCGGTTGTAGAATATTGCTGAAGTGTGCGGGACACATTCCAGATACGAGTAACAAGGGATATTGAAAATATACAGAGGAGGCAGCAAGAATGGACACACGTTTGTTTAAACCGCGTGAGACTGTCACAGAGTTACTGAAGGAGGTGAATTAGAAGACTCTTGAAGATAGACGTAGGCTATCCAGAGTAAGTGTATTATCAAAGTTTCAGGTTCCAAATGTAAATGATTACTCTAGGAATATACTGCAATGCCCTACGTATATCTGACATAAGGATCGTGAGGATAAGATGAGAATAATTACTGCATGCGCGGAGGCATTCAAATAATCATTCTTCCCACGCTCCATCGTGAATGGAACAGGAAGAAATACTAATAACCGGTACAATTGGACGTACCCTCTGCCACGTACCTCACGGTGGTTTGCAGAGTATAGATGTAGATGTAGAGTTATATTTGGTGATCATGATTGTTTTTTTAACTTCTGTGCTATATATGGTAGTAAACAAAGGGGCTTGTATCAAATGATTATATACTAATTAGTACAATACATTTTCTAATGGAAGAAACGTTATATGGTGAAAGTTAGCATGATCGTGGGGATACAGTGAACAGCCTATACTTCCACCACAGCGGTCAACTACTAATTTATCTGTCGTCAATATTTCAAAAACACAATAAAACTTTCACCACGCAAAAATAAAAACATTGATCTCAAGTTTTCTTCAATGCTTCATTAACCTCATAAAACGAAAACCATCAGTTGGATTCAGCATCAAAATTATAAATATAATGAAACGTACCACGATGGAATACCACACACGCAGCTCCGTATTTGAAACTTCCTGGCAGATTAAAACTGTGTGCCGGACCCAGACTCGAACTCGGGACCTTTGCCTTTCGCGGGAAAGTGCTCTAACATCTGAGCTACCCAAGCACGACTGAGACCCGTCCTCACAGCTTCAATTCTGCCAGTACCTACTTTCCAAACTTCACAGAAGCTCCATATTTTATTCTTTGACTTAATTCCTTTGGCCCCTATGGGGGCATAGGGCATCCAGGAGAACTCGCCATCCGTCTCTGTCTTTGGCTACTTTCCTCAGTTCTGCCCAGGTCTTGCCAACTCTTTTTGCTTCCCCTTCCACTGTCCTCTTCCATGTGCCCCTTTGGTCTTCCTCTCTTTCTTGTTCCCTGAGGATTCCATTCCAACGCTTTTTTCTCGATGGTTCCATCTGGTTTTCTCAAGGTGCACTCCAACCAACCCCACTTTCTCTCTCGTATCTGGTCTTCTGTAGGTATCTAGTTTGTTATTCGCCAGAGCTCCTCATTACATATTTTTTCTGACCACCAGATATTCATGATGCGTCGAAGACATCTGTTTATGAAGCTTTGTAACTGGGATGTTATCTTTTTATCCATTTTCCATCTTTCACTGCCGTACAGAATGACAGCCTTCACATTTGTATTTTTTACGTGATATTTATATTTATTCATATTGGATACAATTGTATGAAGGCAGCATTTGCCTTTTTAATGCGGTTTTTCACGTCATCTCCAGCTCCACCATCTTCCGTCACTATACTACCCAGATACAGGAATGAGTTGACTGTCTCCACCCGCTGCTCACCTATTGACAGTGGCACCTCTATGTTCCCTGAATTTACTCTCATTTCCTTTGTTTTGCCTGTATTTATCTTGAGACCAGCAGTCTCTGCTACTTCTTTCAGCAAGTTTAATTTAGCTTGCATATCAGTCAGCCTTTGAGTTAATAAAACTATATCGTCTGCAAAATCCAAGTCCTCCAGACGTTCATGGATCCCCCACATGATTCCTCGTCTCCTGCCTGCTGTGACTCTTCTCATGACAGAGTCTAGAACAAGTAGAAAAAGTGTTGGTGATAACATGCAACCCTGCCGGACTCCAGCTGTTTCTTTTATGGGCTCTGTCATATTTCCCTTGTGGAGTACGCAACATTTGTTGCCATCATATAGATTTTTTATGATGTTTAAGATCTTCTGTGGTATGCCATACTCCCGCAACACCTGCCAGAGCACTTTATGTTTCACGGAATCGAAGGCCTTTTGAAAATCAATGATTACCAGGTACATGGTTGCTTGGAATTCTTTGCTTTGCTCTAAAATGATCCTTAGAGTGTTAATAAGATCAACACAACTGTGTTGTGCCCTAAAACCGGCCTGTTCTTTACGCAGTTGCTTTTCAAGGGATTCTTTAATTCTGTTTAAAATAATTCTGGTGAGGACCTTACTGGGCGCTGACAACAATGTAATACCACGCCAGTTGTTACAGTCTGACAAATTTCCCTTTTTTGGGAGCTTTACCACCAAACCATTTTTCCACTCCGTTGGAGATTTCTCTTCAAGCCAAATGTGCTTCAGCGAAGGACGTAGCATTGTAACAGTACTTTCAAAATCGGCTTTTAAGAGCTCGGGTGATATGTTGTCTAGGCCTGGAGCCTTTGCATTTTTTAGTGTTTTCAAGGCAATCCTAATTTCGTCCATTGTGGGGCACTGAAAATTTATATCTTGATCTTCTTCGACTTCTTCTGGAACATCTCTTACCTGCTCCTCTTGGTTGTCTTCACAATTTACCAGTTCCTTGAAGTGCTCCTTCCATCTCTGTAGCTGTGCCTGTTGAGTTGTAAGCATCACCCCATCCTCGTTCTTAACTGATCCTTCATGTCTGAAGTTCTTCATTGACAATCGTTTGGTAATATTGTAGAGCTCTTTCATGTTTCCTTGTCTTGCTGCCTCTTCTGCTAATTTTGCTTGCTCATCTATCCATTTCCTTTTATCTCGACGTAGCCATATTTTCACTTTTTTGTTCGCCTCCGTGTATTCCTTATGCACTCCGCTCTTCTGCGCTCTTGTCTTACAAAAATTTAACTTAAGATTTAGTTCTTTCTGTGGCTGATTTCATTCCATGTAGCATCGGAGATCCACTCCTTCCTTTGATTTGCCTTAAATCCTAAGATTTTTTCTCCCACATCTAAATAACTGTCTTTGATTTTCTGCCAACATGTTTCAGTTCCCTCTTCCATAAAGTTTTCTTCAGAGAGGACCTGGAATTTGTTTTGTAGTTCAGGGGCAAATGTTTCTTTGATCTGTTGGTCTTTTAACCTTGCTACATCTATTTTCTTGCACCTGTTATTGAGCTTGGTTCTATTTGCCACTATCTTCAGTCTGAATTCCACCAAAACTAGGTGGTGGTCACTTCCAACGTCTGCACCTATTCTATTTCTGACATCTAACAGAGAGTGTCGGAACTTGCAGCTTATGACTATGTGGTCTATTTGATTTTCGGTAACGTGATCTGGAGAAACCCATGTTATCTTATGGCAGTTACGATGTGGAAACAATGTGCCTCCAATGACTAGGTCATGTTCAGCGCACGTGTCTATCAACAGTTCACCATTTACATTCCTTATCTCCACGCCATGCACGCCCATGATATGTTCAAGCCCTTCATTTTCTGAACCAACTTTTGCGTTCAAGTCACCCATTAAAATTTTTATGTTCCTAGAACTTGTTTGTCTAAGGACTCCGTTAAGCTCTGTATAAAATGCATCTTTTAATTCTCCTTTAGCTATTTCAGTAGGTGCATAGCATTTAATTACAGTGACATATCCCACATTTGTTTTAAAGCATGCGGTTATTATCCGTTCTGAGACTGGTTTCCACTCCAGTAAGCTCTTCTTGCTGCTTTTAGATAGGAAGAGCCCTACACCATTCCTATGCATCGCGTCCTCACCTGTCTGACTCGCATACAGCAACACCCCACGCTTTTGTGTTTGGAATTCCCCAGATTCTGGCCACCTTATTTCACTTACAAGGGAATGGTCAGACTTGTCATGCCGGAACATGTATTGCTTTTTTTTTAGCACTGTTATTTAACTGTGCAAAAAGGTCCGTATGCAAAATTGTAGCTGCTGACATGAACTGGAAGTCACCTAAAAAAAATCACGAACATGGATGTGTTTCCTGCTTGGCGCTTGCAGTGACGGCTGGCCACCCCTGGAAATGGCGAGTCGCGAGCGTTGTGCGCATGGCCGGCAAGTGCGGCGTTCACTAAAGAGGAATATCGCTGCACGGTTTTGGTGGGAAGGGGAAACGAATATTCGTTTCTGTGGCATGCACGTCCTTTTAATTTCTGGTACGTATTTCGAAACATACCATCCTAAAACTGGTTAGAGGTGTGAAAGATGTTCTGTACATGTTCATCTATACTCCGCAAGCCACTTTAAGGTGACCATTCAATCTCTCCTCATAGGTGTAAATGGTTTGCTGCTTGCCATGGAGATATACCACAGACGCCAAATGAAGCAATCAACAGAAAACACGCGTGAAGACTATGTGTTGTGCGACATGGTTGTTAAACTTCTAGACTAGCATGTAAATGGCGCAGACATGTGGCTAGAAACAACTGAAAAACTCGATATTGCAGACTGTGAATCTACAGACGGCGAAGACACCGACGAAAGTTGCACTCATGAAGACTCTTCTAGTGATAGTGCCACGTACCATAATCAATTATCTCCGAAATTAACACCAGCAACTACAATTACCTTATCAGACAAAGAAAAAGCGGTGACGTACTGATTGAACAAAAGTGGTAAGAAACGCCTACGTGTCAGTACTGTTCAAAATAAGTATCGCTTTGTCCGTTCAGAACGTGAATTGTGTAGATGGAAACAGGAAGCCGCTGGACGACGTAAGAGTCGACTGGAAATTGCGACGAAGATAAATGCGCGACTTTTTGAGCTATTTACCGATGCCAGACAATAGTCATTTAGTGTCAGCAATACAACTTTGCGTAATTGGGCGTTAGAGATTGCCAACGCGATAGGCGCTAAAGAATTTACAGCTTCTCAAAGTTGGATTAGTCGCTTCAAAAGATCACATAAAATTGTGGCACGAAAAATAACAAAATTTGTATCGAGAAACAGGTCGGAAAATGGAGTGACACAAATCGAAATGATAGAAGCTTTTCTTACGAATGCAAAAAAGTAAGATCGCTAGTTTTAGTGAATCGTACGTGTACAATGCAGATCAATCAGGTTTTCAAAAAGAAATGCGTAAGAAAAGAAAACTGTCATTCAAACGGGGAAAAACATTGAGGCGATTGCGCAGTCCACGACTTCACTCACCCATTCATACACTATAATGTCCATAATTAGTCTGGATGGTTCATTGCTGCCTAAACTATATGGGTGTCTTCAAGAAGCAACTGCACGTTTTGGACCACGTGTCACACAAACAATCTTGCGGTAGACGCATCGAAGTCTGAAAAAATGGGAAATGAAAACGTTACACCTTTCATGCGTCATGCTTTTATTCCGATCTGCGGGAACAAATCTCTTCTCCTAGATTCGTGGTCAGGTCATAAAAGGTCTGATTCATTAAAGCTGTATTTCGAGCGCACCCTGACAAAGAAGTAGAGATATTTCAGATTCCACCCGGCACGACGAACGTAATCCAACCTTTAGACAGAGAATTTTTCCGTTAGTGGAAGGCATTTGAAAGAAAACTAACAGGAAAATTATTGTGTGCAGATCACTGCAATTTCCTGTCTATCACCGTGAGAATATTCTCAAGCTGCAATCAGTAGTACATTATCAATTCCCCCCCCCCCTCCCCCACGGTTTCAGAATTTGATTAAATATGCGTGGCACTCCTCGAAATATACTGATACTAGGCCTGATTCATTCCTAACACCAGCCCAGTTTTGCCTGCGGACATCTAACAATGTCTGTGATTCGCAGGGTCGTCTTTGCTTGTATATTCTTGGTGCACAAAAAAACCTAGGTTTTGAACATTGTATCAATATTTCGCATTTTTGCGGTAATTACAAGAAATAAAATTTGGACGTGTTCTAAACCGTATATTTATTTGTGTCTATTTCATTGCTATTTGGAAAGAATGTTGTAGATAACATATCAGCCATATTTGTCAACGAATGTTTAATTATCATACGATCGCTTTCACTGGGGAATCAGCTCTCTCACTGCTGTGGCAAGAGAGCAGCGCGTAGCTAACGCCACCTTGTCCCTAGATGGCGTTGGTATAACGTAGCGAGAGAGGTCAGGGTTGTACAAGAGGCAGTTATAAGCGCGGAAACCATGCGACAATAATGTCTTACTTCATAAAATTGTTTACAGACTTCCAGGTCATGTCAGCAGCTAAAATTCTGCATACAGACTTCTTGCAATGTTAACTCACAGTGGTAAAAAAAGCAACACAGGTTTCGACATGACAAGTCTGACCATTCCCTTGTTAGTCCTAATATATCTAGTCAATAGTTCTCCATCTATTTTTCGACCTGTCTTAGTCTCCCTGCCTCTCTCAACGTCCTCACATTCCAAAAACAAATAAGGGTTTTCCTTTTGAGGCCAAAGGTCATATCCTTAAGATCCATCCAGCTGTTTCTCCTTTTAGTTTCTGTGATATGTGTTTTTTGGTGGTGCAGGTTTTCAGCCCACAGCCCCCAAGTGTCCTGGTGGGGCTGCCACCTCATGACCTGGACACATGCCAAGGTTTTATTTCAAGCCTTACCTCTTAGATAGATTGTCTTCACCACGACTACAGAACGCTATCCATCACTTCGCAGTAAGGCCTATGTGCAAAATAACCACGGCAGTCAAAATACAGCCAGTGTAAGATGCTGTAATATGTTTGTCGTTGGTGCGGGATCAGCTCAGTATAGTGTCGTTGTGCTGTTCTTCTACTGCAGTCAGTAAACTCGTACATGACATACACACCGAGCAACTCTTCACGAGTAAACCGACCCACTGTACTGCAGTGTATTACTGTTAACACCCAGCTAATACTGCAGGAAAACAAAACCCTAGACGAACAGATCAGTACTGTATGCGAGATAGACGGCAAAGAGTAAGGTGGACATTTTTTTTGTCAACAGCAATTGTAGAGGTTGAATGGGAGAAGTTTGTTTTCAAGCAAGACACACACACATGCCCTTGACATTTGCACTATTGTTCGTCATTTTCAGTGCAGTAGAGACACAAAGCTAACTGTGGCAAGAAAGCAACGAAATGCAATAACTCTGGCTCTATAGCGAACCACTGGAGAGTGTTGAGCCTCATGTACCAAAATACTCTGAAAAACCTCTGAAAGTTTGTCAGTGGAGCTCTGGTTCATCGTATATAGCGCCTGTCAGAAAAAAAAATGGTTCAAATGGCTCTGAGCACTATGGGACTTAACATCTATGGTCATCAGTCCCCTAGAACTTAGAACTACTTAAACCTAACTAACCTAAGGACAGCACACAACACCCAGCCATCGCGATGCAGAGTAAATCCCTGACCCCGCCGGGAATCGAACCCGGGAACCCGGGCGTGGGAAGCGAGAACGCTACCGCACGACCACGAGATGCGGGCTGTCAGAAAAAGTAAGACACCCAGAAGACATAGTCGAATTCAATGTACGTACATGCACACACCATTGATAGATATGTAAGTGGGTAGGCTGCAATTCTCTATGGCAGGTGGAACAACCACCAGAGTACATTTTTGGTGTTCACGTTTAGTGCAGCTACCAGGCATGATAGGGCTTATAAGGGGCTTCAACAGTATCAGATGTTAAGTGGTCACTCGTGAAACACACAGAAATGCTGTATACTTGAGTTAGTATTATCAGTTGCAGACAGAATTTGAAAGGGGCCTCATTGTGGGTCTCAATTTGGCCCACTGGTCGAATCGTGTGATATGAAAATTGATGGGTCTATCAGATGTGACAGTGGCCGAGTGTTAGATAGCATGGGATGGTGAGGGCAGGTATACTCATTCTCAAGGTTCTTTAGACCTCATCTAAACACCACAATGGAGGATTCCCATATTGTGCACCCCTTCAATATGCACTTGATATTTGAGAACAAGTAATGGACTGTTTGCAACATTCTGTGTCATTCACACCATTGGTCAGAGGCTAGCAGCAGCTGGACTAGAAAATTACCATCCCCCACGTAGGCAGCCACTGACTCCGCAACACAAATTGACGTGTTTGTAGTGCTTTAGTGAATAGGAAGCATGCACCGCTGATGAATGGCATCACATTGGGTTCTGCGACGAACTGCAGTTATGCATTACCCCAGATGACAATTGTTGGGGAGTATGGGGGTAAAACCAATTCATCCAATGTTTTGGAGAAGCACAGCAGTGTAACTCCTGGCGTCATAGCGTGGGATGCCGTTAGGTATAAGTCCAGGCCACAGGTGGTACTGATTGACGAAACTCTGACGGCATAATGCTACACTGAAGAGCCAAAGAAAGTGGTACACCAACCTAATATCGTGTAGTGCCGGAACACGACGTGACATGGACTCGACTAATGTCTGAAGTAGTGCTGGGAGGAACTGACACCATGATGAAACCACTCTGCAGCAATTGTGGAGGTGTGAGGTATCGCATTGTCCTGCTGGAATTGTCCAAGGCCTTCGGAATGTGCAATGGGCATGAATGGATGCAGGTGATCAGATAGGATGCTTACATACGTGTCACCTGTCAGAGTCGTATCCAGATGTATCAGGGGTCTCATATCACTCCAACTGTACACACATCACACCATTACAGAGCCTCCACCAGCTTGAAAAGTCCTCTGCTGACATGCAGGGTCCATAGATTCATGATGTTATCTCCATACCCGTACATGTCCGTCCACCTGATACAATTTCAAACAAGACTCGTCCGACCATGCAACATGTTTTCAGTCATCATCAACCCAATGTTGTTGTTGAAGAGCCAATGTGAGGCATAAAGCTTCGTGTCATGCAGTCATCAAGGGTACACAAGTGGACCTTCATCTCCAAAAGCTCATATCGATGACGTTTATTTGAATGATTCGCACGTTGACACTTGTTGGTAGCCCAGCATTGAAACATGCAGCAGTCGGTGGAAGGATTGCACTTGTGTCACGATGAACGATTCTCATCAGTCATCACTCGTCCCATTCTTACAGGATCTCTTTCTGGCCGCAGCAACGTTGGAGATTTGTTTCTTTTACTGGATGCCTGATATTCACAGTACACTTGTGAAATGGTCGTATAGGAAAAATCGCTCTTCATCGCTACTTCGGAGATGCTGTATCCCATCACTCGTGCGCCGACTGTAACATCACGTTCAAACCAAATGATATCCTGATAACCTGCCATTGCCTCAGGAGTAACCGATCTAGCAACTGCATCAGACACTTGTTGTATTATATAGGCATTGCTGACTGCTGGGCTGTATTCTTCCAGTTTACATATCTCTGTATGTGAATATGCATGCCTATACCAGTTTCTTTACCACTTTAGTGTACGTCTGTGAGGTAACAGGCGAGTTGTGGCGCCCTGAAAATATTCTAAGTTCGGATTTGGTGTGGCCAAGCTGGGGCCTCCCGGCGGGATGCGACTCATTGGCAGCCGCATGGTGCTGAATGCTAGCCAGAGTCCAGGGACCGCGTGGCTGGGAATTCCTTGGTGATGCTGTGTCGATGAAGGAGACATGCCAGGAGTGCCAAAGATGGCGGACTTTGTGAAACCTTAATGGCAGCCATTTCACAGTTCATATAGAAATTAATAGTAGCCCGATGAATCATGACACCTCAAAAAAGAAACATCTTCCTTACCATTATTTGCCCCATGACTCTGATGGTGTAATAAGATTTTCAGTACCTTTATTAGTTTAAAGTTTAGTATCTGACAATAAATTATACAGTAACACCCAGCAACGAATTTCCAAAATTTAAACGGTTCATCCGATTTTGTCGATTGATGTGTCTTTAGAAAGCTATTAGTGTAAACTTAAATTGGTATAAATAACAGGAATGTAACTTGAATAGTACATGATTTATTGGAGGTAAAAGTGGCCGATTACTGCCGGTCGGTGTGGCCATGCGGTTCTCGGCGCTTCAGTCCGGAACCACGCGACTGCTACGGTTGCAGGTTCGAATTCTGCCTCGGGCATGGATGTGTGTGATGTCCTTAGGTTAGTTAGGTTTAAGTAGTTCTAAGTTCTAGGGCACTGATGACCTCAGATGTTAAGTCCCATAGTGCTCATAAAAAAAAAAAAAAAATAAAGCAACTGCTCCACTCCAAGTCTTTCCCATGACCGTGTGTCCGCCGCGCCGTACCATCCAGGACCCTCCGTGTCCTGTCCAGTCCCCTAGAACCTAGAACTACTTAAACCTAACTAACCTAAGGACATCACACACATCCATGCCCGAGGCAGGATTCGAACCCGAGACCGTAGCGGTCGCGCAGTTCCAGACTGTAGCGCCTAGAACCGCTCGGCCACTCTGGCCGGCTGGAGCAGTTTGCATGTGGTCGTGAGACATAGAAATATTTCGTAGTGCCGACTTGTGTACTTGTGAGATTTCCGTGGGTTCTGCAGTGAAGACGTAGTACGCATTTGGAAGTTAATATCTCGCGAACTATGTTGTTGTTCGTAACTCATTACGTGAATTAGAAATATATTCCCAGCGCACACTCCGCTGCAGAGTGAAAATCTCATTCTGGAAACATTCCCCAGGCTGTGGCTAAGCCATGTCTCCGCAATATCCTTTCTTTCAGGAGTGCTAGTTCTGCAGGTTCGCAGGAGAGCTTCTGTAAAGTTTGGAAGGTAGGAGGCGAGGTACTGCCGGAAGTAAAGCTGTGAGGATGGGGCGTGAGTCGTGCTTGGGTAGCTCAGTTCGTAGCTCACTTGCCCGCGAAAGGCAAAGGACCCGGGTTCGAGACTCGGTCCGGCACACAGTTTTAATCTGCCAGGAAGTTTCATAGAAATCTATCGTTTCCCTGTTATTCAGTTTATATTGCTGGACCATCGACACCAATAAGTGTTTAACAGTAACAAATTGCATTCTTAAAGGTACTTCTGCTATCGTACTCATCATTTAAAGTCGGTAAAATAGTACCTGCAGAATTTATTTAATTGCAATCTTTCATTCATAAATTTCTGTATAAAATTCAAAATTCGCAATTGCCGAGTGATAGGAACCTTCGACCATTCGATTCATGTGTATATTCATATTGCATACTGTAGACTCAGCAGTATTTGGCTTGTAATGCGGCAACTACGTATCCCAGCCTCTAGACAATGAAACCAGCCAAAACTTTTAATATTTCAACTCTGAGTCTGAGAGTACGTAGTTGAGGGCCCCCCACCATATCATTTAATTTAATTTGAAAGCCCGCATGTCACGGTTACCTTACGTCCTCAAATGTTTCCTCTCATGCAAAAGTACCGCGGTGCTGCTTGTCAATAGGGCATTTCTCGTCCGCGCAAAGCAAAGTCTCTATGAAGTGTGTGTATGATTCAGTATTTGTGGGATACATCAAGAGACAGATGGGAGATATTGCTGGACATGAGAGAAAGGAGATTCGAAAGCAAATGCGGTGATCGCCACTTAATGTCATAATCGTACACGAGAAGTAAAACATTCTGAGCACCGTATCCTGCTTCGGCTGCCTCGGCCGATTCGCCAAAGATATAAACAACAATTACACTAGCCAAAGCAAGCTGCGAGGAGTACTGGTTGGCCAGACAGGTCGACTTCGTTACGTCCGATAGACGGCGAACCATTGTGACTGGGAAGCGAGTCCAGCCTTCCGCCACCACCGCACTCGCCCGGGCGAATACACTACGTGCGACCTTATTTAAGCGAGCACGCAGGCCGTTGATGACGGTTAATCTCGCTTTGCCGTGCTACGCTTCTACGTACGCTAGTGATCAAGTGTTACGGCCACAGAGTGAGCTAGGCCACACAGGATGAAGGAATGCAGTGAGTTTTACCTACTCTACTTTGAGAAAGGGGCGTCTCCTGAGGGCAGCGCCGTGGCCGTGGTTGTGCGACCAGGAAGCTTTCAATGCGATGCTACTGGTACGCCAGGACTTGCACAAGCCGTGCGAGATGGCTGAAGGTGATGGTGAAATCGGCGTGAGCCTGGAGCTGTGGACAGTGGACTGGGAGATGTGGCAATGACAATTCCAACCTCCGTCAGGATCTACGGTGCTGAAGGTGGTCACTTCTGTGGAATTCCGGACATGGTACAGGGCAATGGAACATCTCATTTGAAGTGAATGAAACAGGCCTAAGTTGTTTCAGTGGGCTGCAGGTCGAGCTGTTTAGAATCAGTTGAAGGGGAGCGAGTTGGGAGGCAATTCTTCTAGCTCACGGGCCATAGTGCCACGACATTTGGTATGACGTGGGGCATAACAGAGCGATGTGGACTCAACAGGCCAAGAGGGCAGTCGGAATCTTTCCCACTGGCAAGAGAGCAGCAGGTTCAGGAGATATGAAGACAAAGACTACGGTTGTTGCAAGCGAAAAGAAGCAATGCGAGTGTATTTTAGTGGCTGTCAGTGCATTTGGTCAGCTGGTCCATACAGAGTTTGCGAGTTGAGGACAGTCTACAGTGAACAGAGCAAGCATCGTGCATTGAGTGTACCAGTTATTGGCAGTTGTACTTCGCATGGTGTTTGGTTTAACGCATTTTTCGTGCACGTAGTACATGTACATTAATATCTCCCGTGACTAGAGACCTGTGAAATCTGTTGTAATCGGCTAACACTAACTGCACATGACTTTCTCCAAACGTGACTTCATTTTGACGTCACACGCAATATCGACAGCCGCAGGAATCGCTATCAGCTTTGTGGCAAGGAAGAATATGAAAGTTATTGCTTCTCTTTTCACTTGCAGCAATTTAAAGTGTCATGCCAGGTTTCTGCGCCCCCGCACACTTGAAAATTGCCACATATTTTTAATCAAAGAATTTGGCTTTTGTTGTTCGTATTAGTCGCAGCAATTATAGCTGTCCTCTTAGGATCCTGCCTAACCACACAGGCGGGAACCGCCCCATCTTCGGAAATAAACATCTAAATATTTGTGACAAGGCGGAATATGAATGTTATTGCTCGTCGTTCCACTCGCAGCAATTTTAGCTGTCCTCTTAGGTTCCTGTCAAGTCACACACTCGGAAATCGCCTAATATTTATTTCGACCTTCTTCTCTAATCAAACGTAAAAGTAAATAATACCGAATATTACAGAACATATCTGTACTACATTGATAATAAAGTATCAGAATGTGTTACAATCCTAAGATACAAAAAAGCATGTTGTGGGATGGGAACATAAATCATTCGATTCTATAAACCACGACATTATCCATTATACTACACTGAAGCGCCAAAGAAACTGGTATAGGCATGCGTATTCAAACATAGAGATATGGAAACTGGAAGAATACAGTTCAGCAGTCGGCAACGCCCATATAATACAAAAAGTGTCTAGTGCAGTTGTTACATCGCTTACTGATGCTACAATGTCAGGTTGCGAGGTGCCGGGGCTAGCAGTGTATTTAACACTAAATTCTTCTAGAATCTACATATGTAAATGATGCTCTAAGCCCCCCCCCCCCCTATTCTAACTCCGACTTTTGCTGTTGTACATGGATTAAAAAGAAACGCGAACTGACTGTAATCGACCCTGCAAGTGGAGTAGAAAAGAGTTTGGCACCTGTAATAATTTGATTTGATAAATAAGTTAAATAAAGGAAAGTTTCATTAACATAGTAAGAAATGATAGGGTTGCTCTACCCATTAACAGAACGAAAGTTCTGTCCAAAATAACAATATGATTTATTATAACTCAAAATAATAAACAAAAACACATGAAACATTTACAATACATCAAATTGGCTCAAATTGGATACTCAAATAAATGCTGTGAAGGTGAAGTTGTCCCTAAACTAGATTGTGACATTTATGACAAAGTGGTATGTGGAGCCAATTCCTTGCAACTCAAGTCTTAAGAGAGACACACAGCCAACCCAGCATTAATTGCTGCTACATTAGTGAGAACTCAGACAATGAACACCCAAGACAGATCAAAGTTAGAAAAGACAAACAGGCGTGCTCTGCTGAGCTCGGATTATCACCTAGCAAAATTGCCTGCTTTGCTAGCGCTGCGGACGTACATTACCAAGCTGTCTTCTTAACTGCATGGACACGATCTGGCATACCGGAGGCGATGGCTGGTTGCTTCGACGTCCCGTCGTGGTGATGATAATGTTGCGAGTATACCCTGAAACAAATTATCCTGGCCTGTTTCTTCCAGACTAAAGACTTCCTAGCAATACAAATGCGCCTCTGAGGGAGACGAAGAAGGCTCGCCACACAATCACTGATGGTACAGTGATTGATTTTAACAAGTGAAGTCACTCAGTAACTCCGATACAGTCAACTTTAGCCAAAACTGCTCAAGATAGACAACATAGGCCTCTTGTACGCAGAACGCTCAATTGCCAACAGTACTCGGAAAGTTACGGTGAAGTCGAAACTTCAGCAACTTCGTCAAACAGTTACAATTAAATAAAAGTATATTAGACAGCCAACGGAAGGCAGGCTGACTAGAGCAGCGAGAGCTCAGTCTCGTAACCTACTCTGACCGAAAGGCGAGAGCCGACTCCCCACAAGAGCACCCGTACAAACCGAACACAGAACATTCCCGGCCCCACGACAGTGCCCGTGGTTAACCGTTCCAATCAACAACTCGAAAATCGGCGAAAAATTCCACTCTATTGCTGGAGCACTACCATTCCACCAATGGAGATTCTTGGCGCCAATTTCTGCGCCGATGTGGCTACGTCACGGAGCTATGCCCTGAGCAATCCAATCACAGTTACGATTTTGCAGAAAGCGCGGGAATTTTCCCGCCAAAACTGTCTGACTACACAAGTCATTCCCACGCCTCGCTGGTAGCCCGCCACAAAGTGTTTTCTCTAAGTTTCTGCGAAGTAACAGAACCTCTAGCCCAGCCACTACTTCAGGCCCCTGCGAGCATGTCCGTGTCTCCACCACTATTCTACAATGTCGGCGTCTGGAAACCATTCACTCGACTCCCTCACACCCGTCGGCTTACCCTTTCAAGATCAGCAGACCCCACCTGTCACCGGACCACCCCGGTGACAAGAGACACTGCGTGGGATGCCCGCGTGTGAAGGAATAGCAACTTTTCACCGCATGCAATTAGAGAGGAAAATCGTAAGATAGAAATATGAGAGGGGGCTCATGCCACCTCTCATAGCCCCTACGCCATTTAAGATTGTAATTGGTGAGCGGTTGGCTCACTTAGGAGCAAGGTAGTGAGTCAATCGCCCAAGAACAATCTTGCAATCTGACTCCACATGTCGCACTCTATAAAATAAAATCACTGCAACTGAAAAATGCAGCTCATAGAGGGAGGATTATTTATGATGTAGCCAACTTCATCTTCTTAATATGGAACTCTAACACTCACATCACACATCCATACCCAGGGAGCCCCTTCCAAACACCGATTCACACAGACATTCACACTCTAAATATGGCCCGGGCATGTGAGCCAAATATGGAGCAGTTTATTGTTTACAATCAGAGTTGGAGTGCTCCGCAGTTAAATTCCCAAGATATTACAACAATTTGAATCATTAAACTAACCTGAACTCACTCACACATGATACTATTTAAGTTAACAATCTCTTTGTGAGCTTTCAGAATCTAATTACAAACTCCGATTCATTCTGTCTCCCTACAGCAAGAATAACCTTTACAAAATGTTCCCTGAACTGATGGTCCATTCACAATGACAGTGGTGGTATCTGCTTCAGTTTATGGAGACTTCAGGCACACTGTTTGCATACACACAACAATAAACACAAAATACAAAAATAAAAACCATGTTGTGGAGAACAATAGAGTAATTTGTAATTTGTGCACTCTACTCTATCACTTACATAAGAATTACAGTGTTAAACACAAACACATACAAGGTATAACATACATTACAAAAACAACACTAGAGAAAGAAATTTAAGAAAAAAAACAAGGTTCATGGGGCGTCAAGTTGTGCTTGCACATTGCACAATGTTCACGACTGTGCTGAGAATCACATTGTTAGAAATATTCGTAGCACTTCACAAATTCGTTAATTTCTCTGAAGGGGTTGGTATGTTGAGTCATATGCATTGATGCACGTGGTTCCACGTCTTGAGCATCGGAGGGGGGCTTTTGGGATGGGGCTACAGTACTGACATCACATAGGGCTAAACGTCGGGTTTTGCTGCTATGTTGTTGCAACAGCAATAGGGTGTGGTGGAGCATCTGCAGTACACTGTTGAGATTTCCGCAAGACCCACGCATATGATCACGGCAGTACGGTAGGAAGACATAGTGATAGGCTCTCCTCATGTCTATTAAATGTCTCTGAGGTCTACTAGTTGGGATGCATCACTAGTCCAGGTCTCTTCTCTCCCTGGACAGTACTTTACGTTTCCCAATATTGCAGTTCGACGAGGGATGAGGGCATGTGGAGTGACTCCACAAGTGCGTGAAGTGATCCAGACAGGATCGAACTAGGAGCGACGATTGCTACAACTGCTCTCTAAGTGAGAGGAGAAGTTAGAAATGAGACAATTCATTTGTTAGAGTTTGTGGCACGATACTGATTTGTGTATGCAGATCGGCCAATGCTAGTGAGTTGTAAACACTCAAATAGTTGATTTTATAGCATCCCTTTCTGTCCTGAGGCACATGAGACGCAGGTTCTGACACCTTATGTGATCTTCGTGCACTCACGACAACGTGGTCTGCCACAGGGAATCCCTCCAAACGGCTGCCGCGTCCGGAGAGCTAGCTGGCTCTTGCGTGCTGGTCGCTTGTCAGAGTCAACGGCCAACCACACTTCCGCTTGTGACCCGGCGAGGGCTGTCTGCCGCCTAATCCCGCAGGTATACGGCCCGGTGACTGTCAGCTTGTAGGACCGGTCGCTGCCGCACCCTTCTCGTCAGGTGGCGCGCTGACGCTCCCCTTCTTGCAGATAGCCGATGACCTCTTGTTTTTTTTTTTTTTTTACAACACTCTTACATAATTCCTGTTACGCTGAGATGTCTCGCTGCTCGCCGCTATTGACGACAGTGATGTACGCGCCGTACGACATGACCTCTGAGTTCTCACTATGCCTCACTGAAACTCCAGAGACTGGGTTAGCCATGGCTATACAAGACAATAAATTTATAGTTGCAACTTCTTTTTCTATCTGATGCGGTTTTTGCGATCAAAGCACACCTTTCCAGAGGCAATGTAATATGACCAAGCCAGGACTGGTTCCTGTTGAGGATTCCGTCGCCCAACACACACCAGCTACACAGTATGTCACCAATCTCCAAGTATAATTCCTTGGTTATTCATCTGTGACAGTCACAAGCAGCACGCTAAATCCCCAACCAGCACATTGGCATGGTAGGCTTTATGCCCGCCTTTCTACCGTCTGGGGCACCATTGGAGTCAAACGTTCACAGGTTCACCCGGACCTGCAAGACCAAGATGCTGGCGCATCTCTGTAAAAACTATACTGCCCATATTCATCCTCGAAATCACGCAATATACCACAATCTTGCAGTGCACTGACGTGTGCCTGCAAGCATTGGTATGAACGTCTCACGAACTGGTTGTGGCTACTATGGAGCGTATCACGACATCCCAGAACGCTTCTAGGAGCACGTTCTTGTATGCGCCCGTTTGTGCGACATCTCCTCAGTCATCATTATCACCCAACATGGACACCAGACAGGAAAGGACAAAAGCATTGCTCATGGAATGGTAGTGCCTCCTACTCCATCGACATCGGAAGTCGCGAACATATACAAAAAAAAAAAAAAAAGGCTGGCAGCAGTAAATTCTTTTACAAGCCAACGCAGCGTGTTAATACTTTAACAATCTTAATCTATTAATGCAACGATTATTGGTCCCCGAAGAACGGTTCATATATTTCCCTATTCTACTACACTCTTGGAAATTGAAATAAGAACACCGTGAATTCATTGTCCCAGGAAGGGGAAACTTTATTGACACATTCCTGGGGTCAGATACATCACATGATCACACTGACAGAACCACAGGCACATAGACACAGGCAACAGAGCATGCACAATGTCGGCACTAGTACAGTGTATATCCACCTTTCGCAGCAATGCAGGCTGCTATTCTCCCATGGAGACGATCGTAGAGATGCTGGATGTAGTCCTGTGGAACGGCTTGCCATGCCATTTCCACCTGGCGCCTCAGTTGGACCAGCGTTCGTGCTGGACGTGCAGACCGCGTGAGACGACGCTTCATCCAGTCCCAAACATGCTCAATGGGGGACAGATCCGGAGATCTTGCTGGCCAGGGTAGTTGACTTACACCTTCTAGAGCACGTTGGGTGGCACGGGATACATGCGGACGTGCATTGTCCTGTTGGAACAGCAAGTTCCCTTGCCGGTCTAGGAATGGTAGAACGATGGGTTCGATGACGGTTTGGATGTACCGTGCACTATTCAGTGTCCCCTCGACGATCACCAGTGGTGTACGGCCAGTGTAGGAGATCGCTCCCCACTCCATGATGCCGGGTGTTGGCCCTGTGTGCCTCGGTCGTATGCAGTCTTGATTGTGGCGCTCACCTGCACGGCGCCAAACACGCATACGACCATCATTGGCACCAAGGCAGAAGCGACTCTCATCGCTGAAGACGACACGTCTCCATTCGTCCCTCCATTCACGCCTGTCGCGACACCACTGGAGGCGGGCTGCACGATGTTGGGGCGTGAGCGGAAGACGGCCTAACGGTGTGCGGGACCGTAGCCCAGCTTCATGGAGACGGTTGCGAATGGTCCTCGCCGATACCCCAGGAGCAACAGTGTCCCTAATTTGCTGGGAAGTGGCGGTGCGGTCCCCTACGGCACTGCGTAGGATCCTACGGTCTTGGCGTGCATCCGTGCGTCGCTGCGGTCTGGTCCCAGGTCGACGGGCACGTGCACCTTCCGCCGACCACTGGCGACAACATCGATGTACTGTGGAGACCTCACGCCCCACGTGTTGAGCAATTCGGCGGTACGTCCACCCGGCTTCCCGCATGCCCACTATACGCCCTCGCTCAAAGTCCGTCAACTGCACATACGGTTCACGTCCACGCTGTCGCGGCATGCTACCAGTGTTAAAGACTGCGATGGAGCTCCGTATGCCACGGCAAACTGGCTGACACTGACGGCGGCGGTGCACAAATGCTGCGCAGCTAGCGCCATTCGACGGCCAACACCACGGTTCCTGGTGTGTCCGCTGTGCCGTGCGGGTGATCATTGCTTGTACAGCCCTCTCGCAGTGTCCGGAGCAAGTATGGTGGGTCTGACACACCGGTGTCAATGTGTTCTTTTTTCCATTTCCAGGAGTGTATGTACATTACTTAAACTACGATTATTCCTTGAACTTCTTTGTGTGAGAGATGTGGTGGAGTGCTATGGACTAGCGCCAATCCCTTGTTAGACTCCCCCTCCTCTGACGTGCATTAGGATTTACAGGTCTAATTTCAATCTCCTGGTTCTCCTGTTGTCCTTGATTTCGCTCTCTCCAATTACGGTCGCTTTGCCGAACGTTATTCCTCCTGTCCCCGCTTCCTTGTCTAGCATGACCGTGTTCCCTGACGTTCTCGTTTCCGTGTCTCTGGTTTACAAAACCTTGGTTAGCGTAATCTTGATTTCCATAACCCTGGTTTCCTAAATGACGAATGCGATTATGCCATCTGTTGTCGTCCTTATATTATTTCCTCTTTAATCCTGTCTTGCGTTTCCTTTGACCAGTAGATCCCCAGGAACGCATTAACAAATTCCTGGTAAGTCTGACACGTCGCTGCCACACCCCGCATCTTTTCCGCGGCTTGGCCTTCGATGTGTCCACACACGAATTCTAATTTTTCCAGGGTTGGCCATGATGACGGTAATGAATTTGTAATCTGCATCACCCAGCTCTTGGGATGCATCGACCCTCCATTATCTCTGAACTTTTGGAATTTTAGTATCGACAGGAAGTGATTGTGATCAAAATCCTGTCCGATCCTCGCACTGGTGTTGACACTCGTTTCCGATACCTGCACGTCTGCTGAGTGTCCTGATCTATCTTGCTGATAACTGTGATGTGCTACCTCTGTATCACAGTGGGTGTGGCATTCAGCATTCACTCTTCTAAGTGGGCTGTATTTATTGGACCTATTACTCGCTGTTTCTGCGTATGCACTGTTAGTTGCGTACTCTGTCACTGGGCTAGAGCACGGCGAGCTTTTCCTCGGAGACACACTTCTGTGTGCTCCATCATTGCTATCCAAACGCGCAGTGCTCGTGTACCCGTTTCGCTCTAGATTTGCTATTCGACTCTCTACTTCTTTCATTCGTTTCGTGATGTACGTAACCGCGATATTACCTTGGGTTTTTAAGAACGCTAGGGATTTTGAGTGGGCTTGTGTCACACGTCGCAAGCGACCTGCGAGTTGAGAAGTTGCTTTTGCGATTTTCATTGCCCCTGTTGCTGCCGTTTTGGTTAGGCCTGCTACTTTTCGTGCTACAAATGACATTTGTTTTGTTTCTCCACATTCTTTCTTTATTGTTAGTAATTCCCCACAAATTTTCCCTATATGCGAAATTATTGCCTGAGTGTCCTTCTTACGCTGTTCGACAGCTTCTTCCTTCTCCTTCTTACGTTGTTTCTTATCTTCTTCCTTCTCCTTCTTACGTTGTTTCTCATCTTCTTTCTTCTCCTTCTTACGTTGTTTCTCATCTTCTTCCTTCTCCTTCTTACGTTGTTCGTCAGCTTCTTCTTTCAATGATCGTAGGATGCTTAGTATTGGGTTAATGTCATCATTTTGATCCTCGTCACACATGGGTGATGTAACTCGGGACACCTGGGTGCTAGAGCTCTGACGTGACCGAGCTGGCCTCTGTCTGCACTCGTTCTTTTGACTATAAACTTCTGCTACCGTCTCGACCTGTGTGCCTGTCTCTGTTCCATCCTCCACTTCACTATCATAATCACGGTCGCGACGTTGCTCTAAGATCACCTTCCTCATCAATGATCCTGTCGTCCTGTGCTACTAAAAATGTGCCCATCTCATCTCCGAAAAATCCTCGTCAGTAACCTGCCTCTTATCCATTACGCTATCCTCTTTTGTTTTAGTTTCGCTCGATAATAGTCGTGCCTTACTTCTCGTGATCATTCATGAAAAAACAAATTTATCTAAAATTCACAATAAAAAACATCTACTCCCAATATTTTTCCACATAGACATAAAATTTCAACAACGCCATTCCAACGCTATAACTACAAGCACGATTTGTTGTGGTACAGAAACTGCACACAAACCCGACAAAGTGCGATGTGGTACGGACACCACATGAAAGAAATGCAAAAAACAATGAACAAACAAAAAATATATACACTGAAAACAAAAACTGAAATCATGCGCCGCTAATAAAAACTAATCTCGGAATTACAAGAAAAAGAACTTGGGTACTAATTATTAAAAAAAGTAGAGAAAAAAATTTGAATGTTCCTACTAAGAACACTGTTAGCTTATCAGTGATTCACAGAAATGATCCGAGGCTAAGGGTCGCCATTTTATGCGAGGTGCCGGGGCTAGCAGTGTATTTAACACTCAATTCTTCTAGAATCTACATATGTAAATGATGCTCTAAGCCCCCCCTATTCTAACTCCGACTTTTGCTGTTGCACATGGATTAAAAAGAAACGCGAACTGACTGTAATCGACCCTGCAAGTGGAGTAGAAAAGAGTTTGGCACCTGTAATAATTTGATTTGATAAATAAGTTAAATAAAGGAAAGTTTCATTAACATAGTAAGAAATGATAGGGTTGCTCTACCCATTAACAGAACGAAAGTTCTGTCCAAAATAACAATATGATTTATTATAACTCAAAATAATAAACAAAAACACATGAAACATTTACAATACATCAAATTGGCTCAAATTGGATACTCAAATAAATGCTGTGAAGGTGAAGTTGTCCCTAAACTAGATTGTGACATTTATGACAAAGTGGTATGTGGAGCCAATTCCTTGCAACTCAAGTCTTAAGAGAGACACACAGCCAACCCAGCATTAATTGCTGCTACATTAGTGAGAACTCAGACAATGAACATCCAAGACAGATCAAAGTTAGAAAAGACAAACAGGCGTGCTCTGCTGAGCTCGGATTATCACCTAGCAAAATTGCCTGCTTTGCTAGCGCTGCGGACGTACATTACCAAGCTGTCTTCTTAACTGCATGGACACGATCTGGCATACCGGAGGCGATGGCTGGTTGCTTCGACGTCCCGTCGTGGTGATGATAATGTTGCGAGTATACCCTGAAACAAATTATCCTGGCCTGTTTCTTCCAGACTAAAGACTTCCTAGCAATACAAATGCGCCTCTGAGGGAGACGAAGAAGGCTCGCCACACAATCACTGACGGTACAGTGATTGATTTTAACAAGCGAAGTCACCCAGTAACTCCGATACAGTCAACTTTAGCCAAAACTGCTCAAGATAGACAACATAGGCCTCTTGTACGCAGAACGCTCAATTGCCAACTGTACTCGGAAAGTTATGTTGAAGTCGAAACTTCAGCAACTTCGTCAAACAGTTACAATTAAATAAAAGTATATTAGACAGCCAACGGAAGGCAGGCTGACCAGAGCAGCGAGAGCTCAGTCTTGTAACCTACTCCGACCGAAAGGCGAGAGCCGACTCCCCACAAGAGCACTCGTACAAGCCGAACACAGAACATTCCCGGCCCCACGACAGTGCCCGTGGTTAACCGTCCCAATCAGCAACTCGAAAATCGGCGGAAAATTCCACTCTATTGCTGGAGCACTACCATTCCACCAATGGAGATTCTTGGCGCCAATTTCTGCGCCGATTTGGCTACGTCACGGAGCTATGCCCTGAGCAAGCCAATCACTGTTACGATTTTGCAGAAAGCGCGGGAATTTTCCCGCCAAAACTGCCTGACTACACAAGTCATTCCCACGCCTCGCTGGTAGCCCGCCAGAAAGTGTTTTCGCTAAGTTTCTGCGAAGTAACGGAACCTCTAGCCCAGCCGCTACTTCAGGCCCCTGCGAGCGTGTCCGTGTCTCCACCGCTATTCTACAATGTCGGCGTCTGGAAACCATTCACTCGACTCCCTCACACCCGTCGGCTTACCCTTTCAAGATCAGCAGACCCCGCCTGTCACAGGACCATCTGGGAGATGAGAGACGCTGCGTGGGAAGTCCGCATGTGATGGAATAGCAAGTTTTCACCGCATGCAATTAGGGAGAAAAATCGTAAGATAGAAATATGAGAGGGGGCTCATGCCACCTCTCAAGGTTATCAAGATTACATTGGGTTTGAACGTGGTGTTAAAATCGGCGCACGAGCGATGGGACTCAACATCTCCGAGGTAGCGATGAAGAGGGGATTTTCCCGTACGACCATTTCACGAGTTTAACGTGAATATCAGGCATCCGGTAATACAACAAATCTCCGATATCGCAGCCACTGGAAGAAGATCCTGCAAGAAAGGGACCAACGATGACTGAAGAGAATCGTAAGAGAATCCTTCAGCGTGACACAAGTGCAGCCCTTCCGCAGACGGCTGCATATTTCAATGCTGGGCTATCAATAAGTGTCAGGGTGCGAACCATTCAACGAAAGACCATCGATATGCGCTTTCGGAGCCGAAGGGCCACTCATGTACCCTTGCTGACTGCACGATACAAAGCTTTTTTCTTCGCGCGGGCCCATCAACACCAACATTGGACTGATGATGACTGTAAACATGTTACATTATCGGACGAGTCTCGTTTGAAATTGTGTCGAGCGGAGGGGCGTGTACGTGTATGAAGACAATCTCACTAATCCATGGATCTTGCGTATCAGCAGAGGACTGCTCAAGCTCTTGGAGGCTCTGTAATGTGCAGTAGGAGTGATATGAGGCCCCTGATACGTCTAGATACGACTCTGACACGTGACACATACGTAAACATCCTGTCTGATCACGTGCATCCATTCATGGCCATTGCGTATTCCGAAGGCCTTGGGCAATTCCAGCAGGACAATGCAACACCCCACACGTTCAGAATTGCTACAGAGTGGCTCCAGGAGCACACTTCTGAGTTTCAGCAATTCCGTTGGCCAACAAACTCCCCAGACATCATCATTATTGAGCTTATCTGAGATACCTTGCAACATGCTGTTCGGAAGAGATCTCTACCCCCTTTTACTCTTACGGATTTCTGGAGAGCACACCAGGATTCACAGTGTCAGTTCTCTCCAGCACTACTTCAGACATTAGCCGAATCCATGCCACGTGGTGTTGTGGCATTCTGTGTTCTCGCGGGTGCTCTACACGATATTAGGCAGGTGTACCAGTTTGTTTGGCTCTTCAGTGTACAGCTTGCTCATGTGATATTAGTCTCCTGCATTGGTTATAATAGTATCTCTTGAAGGCTTGTATCATAAATGCATTATGCACTGACATTTAATGATAATGGTGATATGTTTATAATAAATTTTCAGTGCACCATTACTCTCAAAAGGCGTACTTAAAAATACAATACAAGAGTCTTTCTTGTTTAATTTGTAAATTATTGACGATAACAACTCACTCCTGAGGGACCACTATCATACGAAAGCATTACCCGTCCATAAATCATTGTGTGACAATGAATTATAACAATAATTGAAATATAGCGTACCAAGAGCGAAGTGCTTTCATAAAGCTCGCATACGCGTGCGTGAAGTTTCGTGAGAGACCCGTATCGAACACTAAAGAAAGTTGATAGCAATTCATGCTGTTGTTGATATTGTGCGTGACGTCAACATGATATAACGGTTGCAGAACGTCTTGTGAGTTTAACCCACTGTAATTATTACGCTGCGAGTGTGATTAAGATTCTACGTGTAAATATCTGAACAGAGATTTACACATGCGTAATTGCTGTCCTGTGTGAAATGGGTGTGAAATCTTATGCGACTTAACTGCTAAGGTCATCAGTCCCTAAGCTTACACACTGCTTACCCTAAATTATCCTAAGGACAAAAACGCACACCCATGCCCGAGGGAGGACTCGAACCTCCGCCGGGACCAGCCGCACAGTCCATGACTGCAGCGCATGAGACCGCTCGGCTAATCCCGCGCGGCTAATTGCTGTGATTTTAGCGGAGTTATAATGCTAGTTCTATAGGTAATAATAACAGCAGTAGTGAATAGTAGGAGGAGACAGTAGTTAATATTAGTTTTAAGGACGGAAGTCGTCATTTTATCGTTGGTACTATCTTGAGCTAATTGTTATTTTATGCTTTATCGTGTTTCATGGGCCAAGAGGTCAGATACTGTTAGTTGTACATGCTTTGTTATTGCCGCCAATTTTCTGTCACTGGCGCGGGGCTTTTAATTTCTGATTGGCTTACATTTGCATTGGAAAATGTAGTAATTTACTTACCTTTAATAGAGTGCTTCCGGGTGTTCTCCAGAATCGTTGTATCCATTTCATGGACAATGTTTCCACGATCGGCCCCGCTGTCATCTTCAGGTGCTGTGAGTTTTGCTGTTTATGTCTGCTCGCTGCCTGGACTGCAACCTGACTGTGAACTACTGTTGGTCTCACGCCGCTATTTATAGCCGAGTTCGATTCCCGACGCCCACTACGCGCTGTGATGCTCCTTTGTTTTTCAGAGCTCGCACTGATGTTCCGTGATACACGAATTCTCTCGGCGTTTTCCAGCTCGGATCGCTGTGATGGAGCTGCGAAATTTTAATAAATTGAGTGCCGGGCAGCAAGCGTTATTTAAATTGAATGCATCGTCCTTGTTAATTAAGTTTTACAATATAAAGGGCATACTCGGCGTCGGGAATGGAACTCGGCTAGAAAAAGCGGCGTGAGGCCAACAGTAGTTCAGAGCCTGGTTGGAGCCCAGGTAGAGATTACACGCGACAGCAAGACTCACAGCGCCTGAAGACGACGGCTAGATCGAATGTCGAAGTATTGTGCGAGAAGTGGATACATCTCGGCGGAACAGCCGGAATCACGCTGTTAATCAATCGTGCCGAGAAAACCTCTTAGATCGTATTAACTTTTCTGTGGTTTCTCGGTTTCTCGAGGACTGTATCCGGCTAAGATTCTTGAGTTCCCGCTTGTTAATTTTCTTTTTTGTAAATTGTTGAAGAAGTTGTTTGCGTTTAATAAATGTTCTTTGCTAAAATAAGCCTACGCCTGCCCAACTCTTGGGCCAAATTTCACTCCACCCAAACCGTACACTAGAAGGCTTAAACAATATATTTGAAGAGAATTATAATTATTTTGACCTCAAAATTCAATGGTCATGCACCTCAGCAACAAATTAACGAGAAAAACTGACATCATAGTGAAAATCTATGAATCAAGTTTCCTTATAATAAATATGTACACAATCTATACGTGATTAAAGTAATCGGATTTGTAATTTCCTCTTCTGTATTAATCGGTGATTGGGTCTTATATTAATTAATTAATTCGCTATTCTTTCTTTGTAAAGGCTGGAAGAAATGGCATCCAAGACCTCTCCAATTGAGTGGTTCTAGGAGAGACGGCAAAAGAAACAACTTGCTTAAGGTGCAGTACGGAGTGAAAGGCGTAATCATGACCGTAAGGAAAACGAAATGGAAGTGGGTGGGACGAGTAGCTAGTCGAATGAAAGGTTTATGTGCCAAGGGCCTTGTTTTCGGGATCCGAGAAAATAAGAAAAGTGTTATAACACTCTAATAGTTTGGGAAGACGACGTGAGATGACTTTAACGTATGGAAAAGAACAGCAGGATCTTTTTCTTTTTTTTTCGATCTTCATTTTCCGAATAGGCAGGCCGGCCCGTTGCAGATAGGTCACTTCTTTCCAGCAGAGTCGCAAGGAGCTGACAATGGGACGAAGACACTCTCAGTTGGGAATATTTGGGAGGGGCTCAATTCTTCTAGCATTTGTATGATAATGAAGGGACACCTTGGTCGGAAACGGAAGCTTGGAGGTATTTTCAGTTCCTTTCTGGGACTCTTGTAACGTTGTTGCTTTAATTTTCTTTCAAAGCGGTACTGATAGACAATAAAAGCGGTTTAAAAGCTGTGAGCTGTCTGGGGAAGTTAACCTTGCATTACTGCGCAACTGTTTCACCAGGTATCCAGTCTAGCTTACCAAATTCCCAACCAGACTAACATTAATTATAATCTTTTAATAGTCATACGACAACCGGTGATATATATATATATATATATATATATATATATATATATATATATATATATATATATATATATATATATATAAAAGAGAATTTAAATAAAAAGAAATAAATCAGTTTATATTTGGAAATTTATTTCAACATTGATCTTTGAAATTTCAGCATATTAAACGTGAGTCATAACTAAGCTGGTGCCTTATTTAGGACTGTGAAAATGTGAGTTTGTAATCTTACGGAACACATCAAATAGGGAGCCAAGATTGGGAGACTATATACAACACTGCATTCATAAAATAACACACGAAGAACGTTGAAACATATGCAAGAGGAAATTAACCACAACCAACCGATTCAATTTTCACCAAAGAAGTTACGTTCGTAGCGCAATCCTGTCCGTCATGTAATTACCACACACTGGTATACTAAATTCATACTAACTCTCTGTGAAATCTTCCCAAAACAATAGCTGAGGGCTACTTTGATGATTACACCACATGCTTCACGTGGTCAACTTGGTTTCCACAAAGCGTGTAACTCCACAATAATTTTGATAATTAAAATAAATTAGATCGAAAAGCAATTGACAAAAGAAAAACCTTGAACTGGTTACTAACGTCTTACTATTAACCTGATGGGTCAAACAATTATATAAGCACGTGATAGTGGTCTCACAAAGTACACCCCACGTGGGTTGAACATAAAGAAAAGTTGCTATATTGAAAAATACTGTCAAGACGAGACGTTATAATCTCACGCACATTCGCACATTCGCATTTAAGATCGATGATCTTAGTTAGAGTTACTGATCAACACGTGGTTCCACTTTACTCACAAAGTAGTGACAAAGCAACTACCGGAATATATTCTGAACTTCACACGAGAATTACACTGTGCTGCAATTTAAGATGACATTAGATATTTTAGAACTAAACCTGAAATAAAGGTGATTAAATTTTCAATTAGCTGAACTTAATAAATCCATTGTCCTACGGACTTAGGAGACACGCGCTTAGCCGGAGAACTTACCACTTCAGACGCTCGCCACGGACAGACTGACCTGGTCCCTTCCTGAGGGGGGCTCACAAATACAAACGGAAGTGGCCAGAGGGGCAGCTTCCTATACCAACATGACAAGCGACGGACAGGACCATACTAGGGATAGAAACCTCTTTGCTTTTACAAAGCGTAGCTATCTGTTCCGATGTTGGTCCTACTGTTCTCTAGCAGACAGGCTTGTCTGCTACCCTCAAGCATGCAACTAGAAATACATTTGCTCATTCATCCTCTCACACAGAAGGGAAGGGGGATGACAGTATCTTATCATATACAGTATATAAAAGAAAGCGGATGTAGGTTCCGTATGAGACTGTGTGACATGAATTACATATAAACTGTGTTTTTAAAGTGTAGTAGTGTGACAGATCGTTCTTGTTTGTGTGTAAAAGTAACACGTTCCACTACTCAGTCTCCTTCCAGTTAGTCAGAAACGCCACAGTAAATTTAGAAGAAGAATTTATGCCGTAAATGACAACAGATTTAAGAAATTAACATGAAAGGAATCCAACAGAGACCTTTCACTCTATTTAGCGAGACAAAATTATGATGACTTAAGTGAGCATTCGCACGTATGTGTTTGTGTGTGTGAGTGTGTTTGTGTGTGTCCTCGGAACGCCTCATTCAGCTTCGGGGTATTTAGACTACGTGGTAGGAAAGGATTATGAGAGTAGTTTTTGCCAGTTTAAACACAACAACGATCCCGAAAGCGTCCTGGCGTTTGAATGGCGAGCAACGGTTGGAAAATCTGCGTTCTGGACAACGAGAATGTTTTCATTCCCTCTGGCGCTCAGTATCTCGAGCACTCTGCATAATTAGCGAGGAAACCGAAGCGTTCTGCCAAGTGTTGTGGGACGCGAGACAATGACTGCCGAGGCCCCCAAGTCCCAACTAAACCGTTTCCAGAGCCCACAGTCGTCATCGGACGGCTTGTGGTCCAGAACAAAAGAGCTGCGGTCCGGACAAAAGCCAAGGCAGGTTGCGCCGGATCTCGCACTAATGGATTACCTGTTCTGAGACACAGGCTGGCGGACGTGGGCTTTCAAAAGCGATACGCGTCTTCACTTCCCGGGATGCGACTCTGACAAGGAAAGCTGGGCGGGGACCAGTCCGCCGTTTATCTCATTCCTGAGTTTCGCTTTATAGTCATCCGTCGTACTTTTTTTTCTTTGCCTTCTCGTTTCGTTTTCATTCTTGCTTGGAGTGGTACTTGCTTTCCCTGCTGCCCTGAGCTATGTATTTTTAAATCTCTGTTCAGTGCAGAAGTTTGCCTTTGTGCTGAGGTATTTGAAGTTTTAATTTCAGAAGCGACAGGAAATGTTATGGTGCGAATAATTCTTCTTTTGAGTTTCACGCCAAATGTTTCATTCATTGTCACACTGAAATATAATTACAAATAGTGAAGACTATAATAAATAAATTAAATCATATCAGGAACAGATAAAAATTATTTCTGTTTACATTTCCTGTTATACTTAGGAATTAACAGTGTGTAGCCAAAACCAAGTCTTGCACTAGTAAGCGACCAACCAGTCTGCAGTAATTACGTCTGAGAGTACCTACCGACAGCTTCGCACATTGCTTCTGAAACCAGTCCAGAAAAATCACCTGATTAAAGGGTTGGGCCTTCCGAATAGAAACTCTCTTAGCCTGAGGCCAAAAATCAGAACCTCCGTCCACTGTTCTTGGGAATCCCAAGCATCCATGTGGGCTGAGAGTCCAATCTACCATTTGTCAAGCCTAGGTTACCCCTAGGCCTCACCCATACATCAGAGAAATCCTGATACTCATTCTAGGACACATGTCCTTGCGAGGTGTCTCTACACCAGTTAGACAAATCGCTGCCTAGACTCTTACGTGTTCCTCTACTGTGCACTAAGGCTGCCAGTGAAAGCCTGTCACTTTCATGCTCAGGCACAGGTAATGCAAAGACGACTTTAGGGGTGAGTGCCATGTGACCTGTCCAGTGGCTTTGTTGTGCCTAAAAATGGACCTTAGATAGAGGAGTATCCCACATCGTGTGTGTCTCAACATCTCAAACAGCTACCCTAATATGCTACTCAATAAGATTCATTACACAGGTTGCTCACATTACAAACTAACAATCACCAATTGCTTTAATAGGGCAGAAATATCTGAGAAACCCAGTTATGAAGGCAACTAGTTCTATTTTTTAAAGCAAATTTTTAAAGCAAATATTTTTGGTGTGCTGTGTATTACGTGAACTTTTGTTACCATCACCATGAAGATTCTATTCAAAACTGCCCAGGATCTAGGTATAATGGATTTCAAAAACAGCTTTTAGTTTCGAAAGTGATCAGATTCGTATTTTCTTCAGAATTCTACAACTCCATTTAATATTCAGCCATCTAAAACTAGCGATATGTTTCATAGATGTGTTGCTACGGGAAATCAGTGGTACGACGGCTGTGTACATTCGATCGCAGTCTGCAGTGTTGCCAGATTTCCTCTCTTTTCATATGATGTCATTGAGGAGTCAACAGCTTTGTCAAACATCTCCCCAAGTCCTATGATATCATAGGCTAATTGCCCCAACTGTAAAGCGAAAGGAAATGAAAGGGAAGCTGGGAATTAAAAATAACCCAATTTTGCTACAGTATCTATCACAAGCCTCTGACTTCGCAATATGCACCAAGACTCCAGGCGTTTCACTAACGGGAAATTCAAGAAGTCCAAGAGTAGTAATTGTCCTATTGGTGGGTGGGTGACGGAAATCGCAGCGGGACCCGCGGAGCTGCCTGCGAACAACAACACAACGGGAAAGGACGGACACGACCAACGAAGGACAGAACGAACAACAACAAGATCGAAGCAACGGAGTCACAAGAAAACCTAACAACCACGTCCACTCGTACACAGACCAAGAAATTAAATAAGCTGTGTAAGGCGAGGCGATGTGTCCAGAAAGGTACGCAATGTTACACTGCCTGGCTGTGCTTCACAAAGGATGGGGCCCCTCCACGCCCACACTAACGTGGTGACCAAACCGAAAGCTCTCCTGTCACCTCCCTCAACATGTTAGTTATCTAATAGGTGGATCACAGGATGCTGGGCTGTGATGTTATCCATGCGTCTGGGTAAGATTACTCATTAACATGGTCCATCAGGAGATAGAAAATGGACGAAAGCGATCGAAGGGTAGCGGTGTGTAAGGGCAGAGGAATAAAAGTGCCAAGGCAAGCGCCAAGGGAAAAAAAACCTCTGCGACAGTAGGACGGGTAGTAAGGGCAGTAGCGGCTTGCTATCTGCGACAGTGCATGCAAGGTGTGGTTATGTTAGTGCGAGGTATCGTGCATCGTTACCTTTGCGTTGGTGGAGCTCGTTGCGGGGCTTGCTGCAGTTGCTGCGCCCCTGAAACAGTTCAAGGTCGTTGTACATTAGTGGGCGATCGGTCATAGATCGGCTCCAGTCTAGGGTGTGTGTGTGGTTGGTTTGCGTGCTGTGTACAGTACGGTTTTCCTGCGGTTGCCTGTTTTTCGGCTGGTCGAACATCTGGGGTTACCTGCAGTAGCTGTGTTGCATGGGCTCGCCAGTACTGTCGTGTTAGCGTGCTATGGACCATAGGTGTTTAGTTCCTAGCCAGTAGTGTCTTTGGTCTGTTATGCTTCCATCTATGGTCGTGATCGTAGTTACCCAGAGAAAGGATAAACGGGTTGCGCGAGTGTCTCGTGTTATTGTACAGTCGTGTGGAGAGTTTTTGGAATACCTGCAAGATAGTATCTAACCGGTATTTCCGGTGAAGGTCCGCGATGCGTGTGTAGCGCGGAGCGTTGCTTATGATTGTGAGCACTTTGTTCTGTATGAGCTGCAGACGGCGCAGGCGAGTTGGTGCAGCGTATCCCCAGACAGGGGGTGCGTACGTCATCAGGGGTCGAATAAGTGTCATGTACATGGACCTAGACACCCTCCTGTTCAGTGTGCTACGCCTTTTAAGCATAGGGTAGAGTTGTTTGAGCCTCGCGTTAGCTTTGTTGGTCACGTGATGAATGTGGTCCCGCCAGAGTAGTTTCCTGTCCAGCCAGAGCCGGCCGCGGTGGTCTAGCGGTTCTAGGCGCTCAGTCCGGAACCGCGCGACTGCTACGGTCGCAGGTTCGAATCCTGCCACGGGCATGGATGTGTGTGATGTCCTTAGGTTAGTGAGGTTTAAGTAGTTCTGAGTTCTAGGGGACTGATGACCACAGATGTTAAGTCCCATAGTGCTCAGAGCCATTTGAACCCTTTTTTGTCCAGCCAGACACCGAGGTATTTGACCATCTCGCGGAAACGTACTGGGCGTGTGTGCAGTGTTATTGGGTTGCAGTGCTGATGTTTGCGCAGTTGCTTCGGTCTTCTAGTAAACAGGACGGCCTCGCACTTGTCCACGTTTACTCTAACACGCCATTTCACCAGCCAAGGCTCCGCCGTTATGAGTGCAGTCTGTAGTCGTGAATTAATGTTAGACGGCTTCCAATAATGCGCAAGGATGGCGGTGTTACCCGCGTAGATTGCCACCGTCGTGTTGTGTGTAGCTGGTAGCTGGGAGGTCGTTAATGTAGAGGTTAAACAGTAACGGGCCCTAGGATGCTTCCTTGGGGTTATCCTGCCTGGATACCATTTCGTGTCGATTGTTTGCCCTGCACGTCGGTGTTGAAACTCCTGTCCGTGAGATATGAGTGTATGAGACGTACGAGCCCGTCGGGGAACCCTGCGTCGCTAAGTTTGCGTATTAGGCCGTTGTGCCATAGACGATCGAAAGCCTTTTCGATGTCCAGGAATACCGCCCCAGTCGCTTTGTTTGTGTTGTATCCGTGTGTTATGTATTCAACGACGCGGAGGAGTTGTTGTGTTGTTGAGTGGTGATTCCTGAAACCTAACTGCTCCGGTCTCAGGGTGTCGTTTGTGATACAGTGCCTGGTGAGTCGTTTTAATATTACCTTCTCAACGATCTTGCTGAGCGCGCTTAGCAGTCTGATGGGCCGGTAATTTTGTGGCAGGGAGTGGTCTTTCCCCGGCTTCCTGAACATCAGGACCTTGGCCGTCTTCCAAAAGGCGGGGAAGTGTTGGTGCTTGAGTATGGCATTCGTGATGTGTGTTAGGTAGTCTACAGGTTTGTCCGTGAACTCCTGGAGGACACGGTTTTGAATGCCATCGTGACCACGGGCCTTCCTAGCGGTGGTATGCATGATGGCCCATTTGACTTCAGCTTTACTAGCTTGTCGGATGATGTTGCGCGCTGGTTGGGCAAGGATGCGTGTGACCTCCTGGTCCGTAGCAAGTGCGAACGCTGGGTCTGAGGGATCCAGGTTCGGTGTGAATGACGCTGCGAGTGTGAGGGTCATCAGATCCTTTTTTTCTTCCGCAGAATATTCTGCTCCATCGGGCCCTTGTAACGTGGGGGTGTACAGTTTCTCCCTAGTGAAGTGTCGGGCCAGCTGCCACACGCCAGGTCGCGTGGTGTCCAGCCCTTCGAATTTCTGGTCCCACTGTTGTGTCTTAAATGTTTGTATTTTTTCCCGGATTATACCCTGGAGCCTGTTCATGTGCTGTTTGAAGTGCTGGCGCCTGGTGCGCTGCCAATGTCTCCTGAGGCGGTTCCTCATTGAGATTAGGCTCAGGATCTCCTGGGGCAGGGCAGCACTGTGTTGTTGTGGTGTGCGGATTGGTATGGTGTCGACTATTGCGTCTTGGACGGCGCCGGTGACGGATTCAACTGCCTCATCAATTTGGGCTGCCTCGTTAATCGCGTGGGTGGGTAGGATGCGACTGTCAAGCGTTTCCTTGAACTGGGTCCACATCGCGCGCCTGTAGTAGTTCCATGCGCTGCAGTGTTTCTTCAATGTACAGTATAACGGGTTGGTGATTTGAGGGCAGATCGTTTTCAACGGCTACGTTGAGTGTCGTTGTTATGCCATTGATGAGGGCCATGTCTAACACGTCTGGCCTGTGTCCCCTCCGGTAGGGAATGTGCATCGGTTCGGTCGGTGCTAGTGTGATGTAGTTTCGTCCTAGTGCGTGTTCGTATAGTTTCTTGCCGTTAGAGTTTGGTATTCGTGAGTTCCAGTCCGGGTGTTTTGCGTTAAGATCTCCAGCGGCGATTACGCGCGGTGGTATGTTGAGTATTGTGCTGATGTCGCGTGTTTTGATGTTTTTAGGGCTGTTGTATATTGACACCAGTGTAGTGTAGGCTCAGTTGAACATGACCCTGACGGCGGTTGCCTCTAGTTTTTCAATTTCAGGAAGCACTATGTTTGTGTGTTCTATGTCTTTTGTGTATGATGATGGCTGTTCCGCCATGACCGGAGCCATCCGGTCGGTCGGTACGATGGACGCAGTAGCCGGTGAAGTTCAGTTGGTTGCGTGGTTTGAGCTTAGTTTCGCTCAGTAGTACGATAAGGATACCCTTACGCTCAATGAGCGCGGCAAATTCCGCCCTTTTGTTGTTGATCCCGTCTGCATTCCAGAACAGGATCTGTGTCAGTGTCTGGTTGTTTGCGATGGGGTCCGGGTGTCGCGTGTTATCCATGTATGGGTGTAAACAGTGTGATGAGCGCTGTTTGTACGGCGGCCCAGTGCTGCCCAGGTTGAGCAGTCATGAGCCCTGTGACGAGTGTGGTGACGGCCAACGCGAACTTGTTAAACATCTGAGCGGTCGTGTGATGGGGGAATATTGCTACCAATAAGCCCTCAAGTGTTGTGTTGGTGTTGAGTGTGTCGGCCAGTGGCTCGGTTGTAGTGTTGGCGGCCGCTGGTGCGGGTGTTGGCGTTATGTGTGGGTTGGCGCTTGTGTTGTTGTTGTGTGGAGCATTTTGCGGAGCCTGTGTTTTAGTAGTTGTGAGGGGTGGAGTAGTGTGTGTGCTGGTATCACTGGCTTGCTGACTGTGTGTCTGCGTGTCAGTGTTTCGTTGTTATTGGGTACTATGTTGTGGTGCATGTGTGTTCCCCCTCCTGTTACCTAGTGGTGGCTCCTGGTTGAGCTTTTTTTTTTCCCTTATTGATTTTCAATTCCCCCCGAAGGGGCAGGCTGGCAGCAGCTTAGTACGCTGCTCTACAGCCTACAGACTTTTATTTTAAAAAACGGAAGAAGAAAAGAAACAAGAAAAACAGGCGATAAAACAGTGACGTCAAGTGTAAAATGGCGGAAAAATGCGGAAAGTTAAAACAGAAAGCAAAAGGAGTTGGCAACGTTAATAAAAGACACAGGAATCAGACAAGTAACATAGTAATCACACAATTAAAAAACACGGCGACAGTCTGGTTTCTGTTCGCAAGAGATAAAAAGGCACACCCAGCGACAGTATGATGGCCGTTCGCAACATTTCCCAAAAAACACAACACGGAACACCCACTGTAAAACACTCACTGTAGAACACTCAATGTAGAACACTGCACAAAAGTGGCGGCACAAAGATGACACTCCCGCCGAGCCAAAGGCAGATGGGGCGGTGGGGGGACCTGGAGGAGGGGGAAAAACAAGGAGGGAGGAAGGGAAAAAATGAAAAAAGGGGGGGGACCAAGGAGGGAGAGGACTAATAAAGGGGGAGAAGGGTAGACGTGAGAGGGAATGAGAGGAGGCAGAGGAGGGAAATGTAAAAGGACTCGGGGGAGAGAAGGGGGCAAAGAGAGGGGAGGTGGGGAAGAAAGAGGATGGAAGGGGGGGAGGGAGCCCTGGAAAAGGACAGAGGAAAGGAGGGGGAGTGAGGATCATAGTTGACAGGAGGGATAAATCGAGGGAGCGTTGGCTGAGCGAGAGTCAGGTGCTTAAATACTCTATCGGAGACGCTGCTATTGGCCGCTGCAACCACGTGTTCCACTGTGGCGCCCTCACACTAAAAGCGGGCCAGGAGGCGCGCGCTGCCACAGCTTACAGCGCGATGATACAGAGACCTCTAGGAGTCTTCGACGTCCATGACGTCTGGCGGGGATTCATGTTCCGCGGCGCGCGCTACCAGAGGGGGAAATCCTAGATGGCGATTCAAGATGGCGACCTCGTGGTATGGGAGCAGCTTGTGTAGCAGGCAATCCGAAATGGCAATCCTAGATGATAGAACTGAGGATTAAAAACTAACCAGCGTGGTTATCAGATTATCTCAATTTCTTCAAACCCCATAACATGAGAATGGAACATGCACAGTTTGCATGGTTGGCAGGTCACTTGGGCTAACAACCCAAAATAAAATAGCGGGAATATTCGAAAACGCTACTGGATTTCCCAAAACCAAACTGTTCTAATTTTAAAACGGTGTGCTGTTTAAACATTCACGGTAGGGTGGATGAGGAACAACTGAATCATTATTCAAAGAAATGCAGCGCCAGTGGGACCTCTTCGTCACCGACATGCCCGTCTGCATGCTGCCGGTGATGGGACGGCGAGTGCCGGAGAGGTTCTGCATCGCCGCCTGCCGCCTACCGGACCGGACGACCTCGCCTCACTGAGTCAGCCTGCCAGCCGCTGTCTCCACGCTGCAGCAGTCGTAGCACAATTGGGCACCGCCGTATTCCCCTACTCCAGCCATGTGACGTCACAGTAACGGCCGCCACACCAACTGCTGGTTAACTCTCTCTGACTCACTAACCTGTGCCACGACGTTGCTGCCTAGCGTGTTGGGCCTAACCAGCTCCACAAAGTGACACACCGAATCAGTACTCATGCCTGCTAGCCAGCAGGCAAGAGGCCACAAGATTTCAATCTGTGACAGGTCTCACAACCGCGATATTTGTGGCTTTTTCCTACTCAGTTACAGCCAACACAAACGTTATTTCCCTCCCAGACAGAATGAAACTTACAGTCCACTCCAAACTAGAGTCACTATTCATAGCTCAAACATGCAAACGCACTTAGATGTGTGCAAAGATTCACTTGCCAGGAATATGACACAGTACATCATCTACATCTAGATCTACATCTACATGATTACTCTGCAATTCACATTTAAGTGTTTGGTAGATCACAATCATACTATCTCTCTACCATTCCACTCCCGAACAGCGCGTGGGAAAAACGAATACCTAAACCTTTCTGTTCGAGCTCTGATTTCTCTTATTTTATTTTGATGATCATTCCTACCTATGTAGGTTGCGCTCAACAAAATATTTTCGCATTCGGAAGAGAAAGTTGGTGACTGAAATTTCGTAAAGAGATCTCGCCGCGACGAAAAATGTCTTTGCTCTAATGACTTCCATCCCAACTCGCGTATCATATCTGCCACACTATCTCCCCTATTACGTGATAACACAAAACGAGCTGCCCTTTTTTGCACCCTTTCGATGTCCTCCGTCAATCCCACCTGGTAAGGATCCCACACCGCGCAGCAATATTCTAACAGAGGACGAACGAGTGTAGTGTAAGCTGTCTCTTTAGTGGACTTGTTGCATGTTCTAAGTGTCCTGCCAATGAAACGCAACCTTTGGCTCGCTTTCCCCACAATATTATCTGTGTGGTCTTTCCAACTGAAGTTGTTCGTAATTTTAACACCCAGGTACTTAGTTGAATTGACAGCCTTGAGAATTGTACTATTTATCGAGTAATCGAATTCCAACGGATTTCTTTTGGAACTCATGTGGATCACCTCACACTTTTCGTTATTTAGCGTCAACTGCCACCTGCAACACCATACAGCAATCTTTTTTAAATCGCTTTGCAACTGATACTGGTCTTCCGATGACCTTACTAGACGGTAAATTACAGCATCATCTGCGAACAACCTAAGAGAACTGCTCAGATTGTCACCCAGGTCATTTATATAGATCAGGAACAGCAGAGGTCCCAGGACGCTTCCCTCGGGAACACCTGATATCACTTCAGTTTTACTCGATGATTTGCCGTCTATTACTACGAACTGCGACCTTCCTGACAGGAAATCACGAATCCAGTCGCACAACTGAGACGATACCCCGTAGGCCCGCAGCTTGATTAGAAGTCGCTTGTGAGGAACGGTGTCAAAAGCTTTCCGGAAACCTAGAAATACGGAATCAACTTGAGATTCCCTGTCGATAGCGGCCATTACTTCGTGCGAATAAAGAGCTAGCTGCGTTGCACAAGAACGATGTTTTACTGAAGCCATGCTGATTACGTATCAATAGGTCGTTCCCTTTGAGGTGATTCATAATGTTTGAACACAGTATATGCTCCAAAACCCTACTGCAAACCGACGTCAATGATATAGGTCTGTAGTTCGATGGATTACTCCTACTACCCTTCTTAAACACTGGTGCGACCTGCGCAATTTTCCAATCTGTAGGTACAGATCTATCGGTGAGCGAGCGGTTGTATATGTTTCCCAAGTAGGGAGCTATTGTATCAGCGTAATCTGAAAGGAACCTAATCGGTATACAATCTGGACCTGAAGACTTGCCCAGTAAACCATTAAGCAGACACACACACACACACACACATACACACACACACACACACACGCACACACAGGGGTAATGATAGCAAAGTGAAAGAATCGTCGATTCAGACAACCAAACTGGTCGATCAGATGGCAGAAACGTTTTAGGTAGTTGATATTTTGACTCAAATAATGAGTACTGTCACAGGCGAAATCTCGTCGGTGCAGCTTGCGATGTCAAAAGTTGTCAGATCAAGAAAGTAATATTTCAGTTGAGTTGAAAAGAGCTGTAGTGTGACATATATAGACACCAACTGGTTCAAGAACTTTCTAAATGGACCTCTGGGAAGGACAAGCAAATTGGTGAAATGACTGACACAAAATTTAATGAAGAAGGGGAAGAAAAATCTGACGAACATGTTGAATTAAATAAAGTAAGAACTCAAAGGAAATTTAAAAATTCATTGACTAGAGCCTTGTCGAAAATTCAGTGTCTAAAGATGAAACTTAATGATTTAAGAGAAATTGTAAGTGCAGATTTTGCTGAATGGCGAATGCCGTTTCAAAAGACATAAAATCAGTCAGAAAGTAAATCGATAACTTGTGGAAAAAATGTGTGGGATATGGAGTCACTTGCAAATATATTAATGCGTTATTTCAGTCTGCCCCGAGTTACAATAGAACAAACCACTAGTGTTATGAGCCAGTGACTTTGGCTCCCATCGGGCAAATGTCTGGCGTTAGGGGCCAAACCAGTGCTAACGTCAGCACTTTTTGAAAACATCCTAATATGACGTAGGCAATTTCAGATATCTTTACCTGATGAACGAAGAGTACACCAAATTGTATTTATACGTAAGAGCGTTTTGAGGTGTACCCCCACACTCACGGACGGGCATACAAAGAAACATATTTGTTAGTGGGTACATGCAAGGAGGCGCTACTCTTTGGGCCACTGAGGCAGGAAAATCTTGTAATAATTATGAAGGTTGTGGGCGGACTTTTCTTGCAAAACACAGGTCCTGGGGTATGCAGGAGAGACTTTCCTTGAAACCATTTAAATTTCAGGAGGCTGGGGTTACTGTCAATTTTCAGAATCTAAGACTGATCATAAAGAGATAAGATTTCTGGGTCATCTAATATCACCGTAAGGTGTTTACGCTGACCAGTCAAAAATCGTGCAGTAACTAATTTTCCCATACTCGAGACAAGAAAACTATTAAAGGCATTTCTTGGCTTAGCACCGTTCTGTCATATTTTTGTACTTAATCAAATATTGAACACTGAAGCATTGATATATTGACTTAAGAAACTCTCGCAGTGGATTGTCGGACAGCATTTTATAATATAGTACATGCGCTGGTGTTCTCCAACATGTTATTTCACCATGTTATGTCTCTGACCTTCTCATTTTCGATAGGTGCCTCGAATATGGGGACTGATGCTTGTCTGTTCCGTATTAGAAATATAGAGGGAAAATCTGAAGTTTGTACCATTGGTTTTGCAACTCCATTTAGTCCAGCTGCAAGTGGTCCTATTTCACTACCGAGTTGGAAGCACTTGCGGTAGTGTGCCCATTGAAGAAGTTTATTACTACTTAGCTGGAAGTCACACAAAGGCTCTTTGCGGTCATCAACTGCTTAACTTTTTCATGAGTCGGAAATTACTACATGCCAATCTGGCTGGGTAGTCCCTTTGGTGGCGGAGACAGACAAACCTCAGAGAGGGGACGCTAAAGATATCTTGAGCTACCTTTACTTTTACTGTAGTAAAAAATAATCAAGTCACATGCAAAGTTTAAGAAAGTTTTATTTAAACTGATTATTTGTTATTTATTTTATTTATCGTATGGCAACATCAGCAAACACTGACAAGTGGTTCTAAAAATGGTTCAAATGGCTCCGAGCACTATGAGACTTAACATCTATGGTCTTCAGTCCCCTAGAACTTAGAACTACTTAAACCTAACCAACCTAAGGACATCACACAACACCCAGTCATCACGAGGCAGAGAAAATCCCTGACCCCACCGGGAATCGAACCCGGGAACCCGGGCGCGGGAAGCGAGAACGCTCCCGCACGACCACGAGCTGCGGACCACTGACAAGAATATAAAGTTTAATTTTACATTTATATCTAGTTAAGTATTTACATATACTTTAGTTTTCCTTTTTGGGGCTAATTTTATACCCATTTTTAAATTGTGAAAATTACTAACATAATATTACTGATCACTTTGATATAATTGCAAGTTAAAAAAGGCAGATACATTTAATTATAGTTCAATATATAATGATTGAAGCCAACTAACAGCAGAGGGAGTAGCAATAATGAAGTCACTGTATGGTCCAGGATACTTCCTCTGAGGACAGTCTCTAAACAATATGTTGAACAGTTTGTTCTAGGGCCTCACTATCACAGGCTGGAGAATCTCGGAGTCCCCACTTGTGCATCACATCGTTACACCTGGCGTGGCCAGTTCTTATTCTGTTCAGCCTTGTCCACTCACTTCTCTGCAGATGAAGTCGTGCTAGGTTGGCGGTTGGGTCCTGGATACCTTGATGTGCTATTGTTTCAGCATTGCACCTCTTGTGCCACTCTTCTTTAATGTCGAACTTCTTATCGATCCTTCCATTACGCCACAGTCGATTGCTAGATTTTAAGCGGACTGGGGAAGGGTTGTTTAAGGCTGTATGAATTGGGAGGTCTTTTGGGTAGTCGGGGTGGTGTAGTTTCCTCCATTCTCGATCGATTGGTTCTTGGCGTCGTAATTCAGGTGGTGGGATGTTGCTGATGGTGTGCAGCTAGGAGATCGGGGTGGATTTTAATGTGTCCGTAATAATCCTCATTGACTCGTTCAGGTGTACGTCCAGCTTCGTCGTGTGGACACTATGTTGCCACACTGGAGCACAGTATTCGGCAACTGGGATGACCAGCGTTAGTACTGTGGTACGTAGAGTTGATGCGTCGGCACCCCATGTTGTACGAGCTGGTTTCTTTACGATGTTGTTTTGGGTCTTTAGTTTTTGGCCTGTTTTTTCCAAGTGTTTTTATACGTCAGAGACCGACCTAGTGTGACACCAAGGCAGAAGCTCACATTCAACTGCTGGTTTGCAATTCTGTTGTTTAGATGGAATGCGCAGACTTCTTTCTTTGCTGCATTTGGATGGAGTCTCCATGCTTTTTAGTATGTGTTGAGAGTTTCTAAGCCTCTATATAACATAGCTTCTCCTTCCTCAAGTGTGCTGGTTTGTACGGCTATGGTAACGTCGTCGGCATAGCAAAACTTTGCGCTAGCAGTGTTTGGCATGTCACTGGTGTGCAGATTGAAGACTAGGGGTGATTATACCCATACATAAGACAATACCATCTTATGATATAAAAAAGTTACAATTGTGGTTCTCTTCCTTAAATGATCAATTCTATGCAGCTATTCTTCCCGGCAAATTGGTTAATTACATCATCAGTAGGACAATCAATATCAGGGTGAGTGTACAACAGCGCTAAGCCATTAAGTCGATCCTCCTTCGCTGTCGACCGCAGCCGTCTCTTTGTAAGCCGCAATCTTGGAAAACGTCTTTCTACTGTAGCAATAGATTCTGGTAGACAAGCAAATGGCCGGCCGCTGTGGCCGATCGGTTCTAGGCGCTTCAGTCCGGATCCGCGCTGCTGCTACGGTCGCAGGTTCGAATCCTGCCTCGGGCATGGATGTGTGTAATGTCCTTAAGTTAGTTAGGTTGAAGTAGTTCTAAGTCTAGGGGAGTGATAACCTCAGATGTTAAGTCCCATAGTACTCAGAGCCATTTGAATCATTTGAACAAGCAAATATTTTGTACAGCGTGTGCAAAGTTGGATAGTCAGATCTAGGACAAACAGACAACTCCTGCATAACAGAATCACGATCATTAAGGGCGTTTATGCTCATTTGCTTGTATTGAAGAACCTCTCCCATTAGTCTCTTTCTACTCACAAAACAGTAGAATATTCGCGACTTTTCTCGAGAAAATGTCAGACAGAATAACGTATCGAGATCACAAAAGTGGCCGCGACTTTTCTCGTAGGTATGTGCTAGCTATCTATGTGCCAGACAGAAACGTATAAAATACAATGACGTGGACGCACATGCTACATAAGGAAGTACAACTACTCGATAACTCGATTCAGTCGAGTCGATTGACGAAAGAAACGAACGAATAGCGTGTGGCCTGACTGGCGGGGATGGCAATGCGGGCAGCCCCGCACTGGGTCCCTAGCTCTACAAGAATACAGCTTTGAATTTAACATTTAACGGGTGAGAACAATATAATAATACATGTGCATTCTCATCTGCCAAAGGGGCTGGAAAAACTACTCTATTTTAGGGATACACCGTGTGAATTTAAAGTTATGTTAATAAAATATATAGCTAATTCGCAATATTATTTGGGTATCTGCTACAACATTGCTAGATTACAAAATGCTGATCCTGTGTGGGAGCTTGTAAAACGACAGTCACAACAAAAGCCAACTGAACAGCTTTACCAACACAATATGGTACATAAAGATGTATTTCATTGCCAAAATCCTCAGAATTAATGAGTGTATGTTTGTGTGTGTGTGTGCGTGTGTGTGTGTGTGTGTGTTGAAACGTCCCCTTAGAATAATTATACAAGACTGTGTTTAAACTGACACACAATATTTTTAGCGCAACGCAATCTGACTATCAAAGATCCCTGCAAAAGAATGGCCCTGAGTAACATTAAACTATACCTTTCAGAAATCACTTACCTCACAAAAATCTTCATTACTCGAACTACTGCAATACGGCGAGCGCCACTACTGCCAGCTAAATAAAAGATTCAAACTACGGAAGGCACTAACTACTGATAGGGATAGTTAGCAAATGAAAGATATTAATAGAGAACAAACAATATTTTGACCTTAATATCATCAAAAGTCATAATATATATATAGCAGTTCATGACAAATTACAAAACTCCGCCATCTCTCTCCCCACATCCACCACTGCTGGCGGCTCACCTCCAACTGCACAACGCTACGCGCTGTTCACATCCAGCTGCCGCTGCCCAACACTACAATGGCAGACAACAATGCAAACTAGCACACAGAGCGCTACGTAACGTTGCCAATAAGAAAACATAAACAGCCTACTTACAGTGTGTGTGTGTGTGTGTGTGTGCATTTCCACTGCTAGTGTGTGGCATTTGGACGTAGTAAAGCATGCAACGAAAATTGGCACCAACTGTTACTTTGCAAATATGCATTGCAAAGAGCAGCAACTATTAAGACTTGTATTATATGCCAGAAGGCTTAGCCGTTAAACAAAAGCTGTAAAGGAGAATTGCATTCGATTCTTCCTAACAAGCCTTTACAGACAGTTGTGATCGTCGTAAGAGGATCTCCTGCACATGGTCATGCGGGGATAAGGGAACTACACTCATGCTCATAAATTAGGGATAATGCTGATACACGGTGAAACAACGCTCTGGTGGGCTGTTTGAGAGTCTAAATCACCTCGGGGTATGACCATGCGGTGCATTTGACCTGTGGTCGTCGCACGGTGGCGCTGGCAGCAGCCCACATATGCAGAGGTGTGTTGGTGCATGTCACAGTACGGTGCAGCGAGTAAGTGTGCAGACGTTTTCAGACGTGCTAATGGTGACTGTGTGTTGAAAGTGGCTCAAAGAACACATATTGAAGACGTTATGATGGGTAGAATACTAGGGCGACTGGTGGCTGGTCAAACGCAGCAGATCGTATCATGGCCCCTCCGTGTGCCACAAGGTGTGATCTCAAGATTATGGCAACGATTCTAGCAGACAGGAAACGTGTCCAGGTGCTACAGTACGGGACGTTGACAAAGTACAACACCACAAGAAGACCGATATCTCACCATCAGTGCTCGCAGACGGCCATGGAGTACTGCAAGAAGCCATGCTCGGGACCTTACCGCAGCCACTGGGACAGTTGTCTCCAGACACACAGTCTACAGACAATTGATCAGACATGGTTTATTCGCCCAGAGACCTACAAGGTGCATTCCACTGATCCCTGGTCATAGGAGAGCCCGTAAAACCTGGTGTCAGGAACACAGTACATGCTCATTGGAACAGTGGTCCCAGATTATGTTCACGGACGAGTCCACCTGTAGTCTGAACAGTGATTCTCCCCAGGTTTTCATCTGGCGTGAACCAGGCACCAGATACCAACCCCTTAAAGTCCTTGAAAGGGACCTGTATGGAGGTCGTGGTTTGAAGGTGTGGGGTAGGATTATGATTGGTGCATGTACACCGCTGCATGTCTTTGACTGAGGAACTGTAACAGGTCAGGTGTATCGGGACATCATTTTGCACCAGTACGTCCGCCTTTTCAGGGGTGCAGTGGGTCCCACTTTTCCCCTGATGTATAATAACGCACGGCCCCACCGAGCTGCCAAGGTGGAGGAGTACCTTGAAACAGATGATACCAGGCGAATGGAGTGGTCTGCGTGTTCTCCAGACCTAAACCCCAACGAACACGTCTGGGATGCTCTCGGTCGACGTATCGCTGCACTTCTTCAAACCCTTCAGGAGCTACGACAGCCACTGGTGCAAGAATGGGAGACTATACCCCAACAGCTGCTCGACCATTTGATCCATAGTATGCCAACCCTTTGCGCAGCCTGTGTACGTGTGCATGGTGTACATATCCCATATTGATGTCGGGGTATATTCGCAGAAAACATTGGAGTTTTGTAGCACATCTGTTTTGGGATGATTTTCTCAACTGTACTGTCTTTGATGTTCATACTTTTATAATTTTACTACAGCGAGCTATATTCTGACGGATCGGTATAGGAGATAAGAAGTTTCTGATGAATGGTAATGACAACTACGTTTACTACCATCTACGTATCTAAATATAATAACTTGAGAAGCTAATAATTGTGGCATATACTTGATTCACTTCGTCATTGACCGCGTCTTTTGAAAAATCGAGACAACTACACTCCTGGAAATTGAAATAAGAACACCGTGAATTCATTGTCCCAGGAAGGGGAAACTTTATTGACACATTCCTGGGGTCAGATACATCACATGATCACACTGAAAGAACCACAGGCACATAGACACAGGCAACAGAGCATGCACAATGTCGGCACTAGTACAGTGTATATCCACCTATTCGCAGCAATGCAGGCTGCTATTCTCCCATGGAGACGATCGTAGAGATGCTGGATGTAGTCCTGTGGAACGGCTTGCCATGCCATTTCCACCTGGCGCCTCAGTTGGACCAGCGTTCGTGCTGGACGTGCAGACCGCGTGAGACGACGCTTCATCCAGTCCCAAACATGCTCAATTGGGGACAGATCCGGAGATCTTACTGGCCAGGGTAGTTGACTTACACCTTCTAGAGCACGTTGGGTGGCACGGGATACATGCGGACGTGCATTGTCCTGTTGGAACAGCAAGTTCCCTTGCCGGTCTAGGAATGGTAGAACGATGGGTTCGATGACGGTTTGGATGTACCGTGCACTATTCAGTGTCCCCTCGACGATCACCAGTGGTGTACGGCCAGTGTAGGAGATCGCTCCCCACACCATGATGCCGGGTGTTGGCCCTGTGTGCCTCGGTCGTATGCAGTCCTGATTGTGGCGCTCACCTGCACGGCGCCAAACACGCATACGACCATCATTGGCACCAAGGCAGAAGCGACTCTCATCGCTGAAGACGACACGTCTCCATTCGTCCCTCCATTCACGCCTGTCGCGACACCACTGGAGGCGGGCTGCACGATGTTGGGGCGTGAGCGGAAGACGGCCTAACGGTGTGCGGGACCGTAGCCCAGCTTCATGGAGACGGTTGCGAATGGTCCTCGCCGATACCCCAGGAGCAACAGTGTCCCTAATTTGCTGGGAAGTGGCGGTGCGGTCCCCTACGGCACTGCGTAGGATCCTACGGTCTTTGCGTGCATCCGTGCGTCGCTGCGGTCCGGTCCCAGGTCGACGGGCACGTGCACCTTCCGCCGACCACTGGCGACAACATCGATGTACTGTGGAGACCTCACGCCCCACGTGTTGAGCAATTCGGCGGTACGTCCACCCGGCCTCCCGCATGCCCACTATACGCCCTCGCTCAAAGTCCGTCAACTGCACATACGGTTCACGTCCACGCTGTCGCGGCATGCTACCAGTGTTAAAGACTGCGATGGAGCTCCGTATGCCACGGCAAACTGGCTGACACTGACGGCGGCGGTGCACAAATGCTGCGCAGCTAGCGCCATTCGACGGCCAACACCGCGGTTCCTGGTGTGTCCGCTGTGCCGTGCGTGTGATCATTGCTTGTACAGCCCTCTCGCAGTGTCCGGAGCAAGTATGGTGGGTCTGACACACCGGTGTCAATGTGTTCTTTTTTCCATTTCCAGGAGTGTGTTATACCATATGACATTATGGAATGAAAGTAGGCAAAGTATGCAAGCTTTTTCATTTTTATGTCGCCTATGTCTGCCAACACTCGAATTGCAAATACAGATTTGTTAAGGCGTTTCTGCAATTCTGTGTTGTGCTCCTCTCAACTGAATTTATTATCAAGTTGTAATCCCAGGAATTTAAGACTGTCAACCTCTTCTATCTCCTGTTCTTCATAGTTTATGCATGTACTGGGTGGAAATCTCTTACAGGTTCTGAATTGCATATAGTGAGTCTTTTCAAAGTTTAATGTCAGTGAGATGGCTTTAAACCATTTATTAATATCCATGAAAATATCATTAGCAGATTTTTCTAAAATTACACTCGACATACTTTTTATTGCAATACCTGTGTCATCTGCAAACGAAACGAACTCTGCTTCTGGCAGTGTAACTGATGAGAGATCATTAATGTACACAAGAAAAAGCAATGGCCCTAAGATGGATCCTTGTGGTATACCACATGTAATTTCTTCCCATTCTGACGATGACTGATGACTTAATTCACAAGTCCCTTGCACTGACACCCTGACCGTTATTTCACGTGTTGTTGCTTGTCTGTTAGCACTGACAACTCCACGCAAACGCCGCTCTGCGTTTTCAGTGGTTAGACTTAATGCCTGTAATAAGGCATTCTCTGCACGCTCTTGATACGGTGGATCTCGGAATATTGAATTCCTCAACGTTTTCCGAAATGGAATGTGCTATACGTCTAACTCCAACTCCCACTACTCGTTCAAGGTCTGCTAATTCTCGTCTTGTGGCGAAAACCACATCAGACCTTTTTAAAGGAATCACCTGAGTGAAAATGAGAGCTCCGCAATGCTCTGCCCTCTTATACCTTGTGGACGCGATACCACCGCCATCTGTATGTGTGCGTATCGCTAACCCATGACTTCGTCACCTCAGTCTAAATTATTTATTGCTGTTGTGTTCGGAGTGACTCATAAAAATGTGAACTTTTGAAACGCGTATTGGCAACCTTCCATAGTTTGTAAATAGTACCGACCAGTGTGCTTTGGCCATAAGAGCGTTTTTAAAAAAATTGCATTTTGGAAACTGTGAAGAGGAAGTATCGACGTTTTTCCGCCTCCGGGTCAAATTTATTCGAAACACGCGATAAAACCTTGGTTAAGATATTTTGAAGACACAAAATCTTCTCAAAAAAAAAAGAAAAGAAACCGATAGGGCAACCGAGAAATCCTGGAACTCCACATAATATCGAAGTTGTTCGCATTTCAGTATTGCGAGGCCCACCAGCGTTCAGTTTGTAAGCAAGCACCTCTGGGAGAGAGAAACTGTTTGTCGAATTCTCCATTTTGATTTAAAATTTCATCCATACAAGCTGCAGGTCTTGTAACGACTGAAGGAGAACGATCAGAAAATTCTGACAGCAAATTACGACAAACACAAACGAGGAAATTGGATTTATGGATAGGCTGCGAATGTCAGATAAGTCCAATTTTCATGTCATACGTTAAGCGAATAAGCAGAACTACAATTACTGGAATGACAGCAACCGTAATAAAGTTCATGAATGGCCCTTAAGCGTGAGGAAGGTGACACTATGGTGTGCAGTTTCGTGACACAGGGCAATCGCAGCTTACTTTTTGAAAATGAAATGCGGATCACAGTGACGGGCACTTCGGATCGGTATGTTGAAATGTTGCAGTCTTTTGTTGTACCTGTATGTCTGTACATAAAAGGCGATGGCGGCGGCGGTTAGTGGCGGTAGGCGGTTAGTGTTTAACGTCCCGTCGACAACGAGGTCATTAGAGACGGAGCGCAAGCTCGGGTTCGGGAAGGATCGGGAAGGAAATCGACCGTGCCCTTTCAAAGGAACCATCCCGGCATTTGCCTGAAACGATTTAGGGAAATCACGGAAAACCTAAATCAGGTTGGTTGGAGACGGGATTGAACCGTCGTCCTCCCGAAAGCGAGTCCAGTGGGCTAACCACTGCGCCACCTCGCTCGGTAAAAGGCGATGTCCCGACTAAATGACCCACTCACTGACTCATCAACGCCCAGCCCACAACCTGAAATTAAGAGAGGGAACTGATTTTATAATGTAGGCGTCAGTAGCGATTTTTCGAAATTCCGCTCCTAACGCGGTGAAACAGGGGATAAAAGGCTTTTTAGAAAACCGCTCGCTTTTAGGGCAATTTTGAAACTAGAACTACGAAAATTGGTATTTGGTTTCCGAGTCAGAGTTTAAAAAAAGTACGTGATTCAGCAGTTTTGGAAATTCAACCACTATGGGGGTAAAATAGAGGGGGAAAGTTTTTTTTAATAATACATTATTAAAGAACTACAGAAGCACTTTAGAGCTATGTCCATGACAACTGATATTAGACTTCTTGGATGGAAATAAAAAAAATACGTATTTCAGTTATTTTGGGGATTCAACCCTTAAAGGAGTAAACAGGGAAGGAAAAATTTAATGAAATTATTCCATTATGAAAGCATTTTCCAAGCTACAAATACTAAATTTATGTTTGACTTCTCTGTTAGAAAAAACAAAAAAAAGTATTTCGCTGCTTTTGAAAACTCAACCCCTAAGGGCGATGAAACAACGAATGAAAATTTTTAAGAAAATAGTTCTTTATTTTTTGTTAAATTAAAGGTACATCTATGAAAATTGGTACTTCACTTCTCGGTTTGATATAAACAAGTGCGTGTTATGGGATGAAAGTCTGTATGGAAATACCACCACAAGAACGCGAAAGGCTTTTTTACCAAAAACCTTGGACTTTATATTTGCTTTTTGGCCAGAAATACATTCGGAAAAGACTAAGATCTACGACCTTAATTGGCGTGAAAAGCTTAAAAGGTATTCCAATTTTTTAATGACGTAAAAATCCGGTTAACGAAAATCAAAAGAAATCTGTGGACACCTTACAGTCTACACGAGCGAAGCAGCGGGCGTTATGGTAGTTGAACAATATTCCACAACTTCCCAGACCTGATTTCACACAGGCTGAGGCGAAATCGCACATAACAAGGTACTCAGTGGCAGCTGTGCGAGATCTGTTCGGCAAACGTGTCATCACAAGATTCGGTGACATTCCCTGCCTTGCCCCCCCCCCCTTCCCCCCACCACCACCCTCCACGAAGAGTACCGGATTTGTCCGTTTGTGACATTTTCTTGTCGGGTCTACACGGCTCGGCCAATAACATGGGATGAATTGAAACAAAGAATTACAAACGAAATTCGTGGTATCCCATATCCCAAGCGAGAAGTTGCAGCACTCAAAGCAGATTGGAAGAATGCAGACATAAAGGAGGACTCCGTGTACATGTAATTTTCAAACAACAATTTGGATTACTGTCTATTAAAAGGCAAGTTGTACTGGTTCAACTGCTCACAATAAAAAAAATTTATTGGATTTTTTTCTGTTTTTGTTGATTGTTTCAAAAGCTCTTGGTTTCTTTGTCAGGCACTATTTTCAAATCATTTGACGTTTTTATAACATCCTGTACAAATTTACGGTGTCTCGAGATTAACAAAAATTCATTGTGTTTCACTACACTGCACTTTACTCTTTCACATCATACATAATTGATTCATCAGTTCGTACAGTATAACAGGTGTTTACATACAAGTGTTAAAACTACTGGATTATAAAACCGAACGCAAAGTTCAATAGTCCAAAAATGGTTCAAATGGCTCTGAGCACTATGGGACTTAACTTCTCAGGTCATCAGTCCCCTAGAACTTAGAACTACTTAAACCTAACTAACCTAAGGACATTACACACATCCATGCCCGGGGCAGGATTCGAACCTGTGACCGTAGAGATCGCGCGGTTGCAGACTGTAGCGCCTAGAACCCCTCGGTCACTCCAGCCGGCTTCAATAGTCCGCTGTAGCTATATTTATTTCAGTCGATTAGAGACTCTCGCACGCGGCTTCGCAACTCTGAAGTCGCATGTTCTGGTGTATATCTGTACAGAAAATTTTATAAATTAATGCTTTTATAATGGGGAAATGAACTTACCTGAGATATCTTAAAGTACTGAACGAACAGACTTAAACAAGGAAGAAAATATTTTTCATCTTGTTAGGAAACTAGATGCGGATCACATACGTCCCACAAAGAAGCCGGCCGAAGTGGCCGAGCGATTCTAGGCGCTACAGTCTGGAACCGCGCGACCGCTACGGTCGCAGGTTCGAATCCTGCCTCAGGCATGGATATGTGTGATGTCCTTAGGCTAGTTAGGATTAAGTAGTTCTAAGCTCTAGGGGACTGATGACAAAATGGTTCAAATGGCTCTGAGCACTATGGGACTCAACTGCTGTGGTCATAAGTCCCCTAGAACTTAGAACTACTTAAACCTAACTAACCTAAGGACATCACACACATCCATGCCCGAGGCAGGATTCGAACCTGCGACCGTAGCGGTCGTGCGGTTCCCGACTGTAGCGCCTTTAACCGCCAGGCCACTACGGCCGGCTGGACTGATGACCTCAAAAGCTAAGTCCCATAGTGCTCAGAGCCATTTGAACCCACAAAGAATGGGCCTATATTTATGTAATAAATAAGACTTTTATTTTCATACCAAAAGATGGTTAGTTGCAATCCTATGTCATATGGTATAGGCAGTTCTTATAGAATGCCGAGGAGTTACAGTTGGCTTGACTAGGCAAAGTTCTCAGCCTTCTTCAGCTGATAAAAAGCATCGTCAGTGGTGAATGTCTTTCTGTCATCTGTGAGTATGTTATAAATAATCAATCAACCACCGTGAAAGTGAAACAGCACTGTTACACGAGAATATATACTTCATTTTCTGTCCCGTCTTTTATGAACTCTCCACACAGTGTATGACAGTGATAGTAATAATAATAAAAATGTGTCCCACGGCTGGCAACTGGCTACTGAAGCGCCCGCCGCCTGCATGCTGCCGCCTTTTTATTCCCGCGAGTACGCCTTTCCGCCCGGCACTTTTTCGGCCTCCCGCCCGCTCCAGACTACGGCGCATGCGCGCCGTGCGTCCGCGCCTGAGTGAGCCGGCGCAGACGTGCCGCCGGCCGGGGAGCGCAAAAAGCGTGGGCGCGCGACGCCGCGTCACGCAGCGGCGGGGCGAGGCGCAGATGTTGTGGCCGGTGAAAGCCGACCCGCCGACAGCTGCGGCGGGCCTCCCAAAACAAAGCCAGCCTCCGCCACACACCGCAGCGCGGCGCAGCACCTGCACGCCAGCCGCGCCGCCCTGCGATGTTGCGCATCACTTCTGACGCTGAAACAGCCTACGTGACGCAGAAAGATACCAAGTTGCGGACCAATTTTCCGCAGTCGCCCGGACTATTCAGTCTGCTCGTGGGGAAAGATGACCTTACATACCTCCGAGTATTCGTAACATGCTCCGTTCTCATATAGAACGATCTTGTTGCGTTAGCTTAAGTAACTGAACAGTGTAGCATGTTTTGACTTGCTCCCAGTCTCTAATACTTGGGGCAGTTGCCCCCCTCCGACATAAACACTCCCATCACAGCACAAGACATGAAACTTATCCTCTGGTCCAAATGCAACATGGCCCCTGGTCACGACTGTGTCCCCTACCGCCACCTTCGAGAAAGCCCCTATTCCTTCCTGACTGTCCTCGCCCATCTCTGTAACGTCATCCTCTCTACTGGCTTTTACCCTGACCTGTGGAAGACCTCCCACATCCTCTTATTCCTCAAACCCAACAAACCCCCTTCTGCCGCCTCTTCCTATCGTCCCATCTGCCTCACCTCCATCTTCAGTAAGGTCTTCGAATCCATCCTCTCCCACCGTATCCATCAGCACCTTACTCAACATTACCTCCTCCCCCTTACCCAGTGTGGCTTCTGCTCTAAAGACCAACTCCTTAACCTCGTTTACCTTCTGTCCCTCCAGCTCAACTCCCGTAGCTCTACCATTTTTGTTTCCCTTGACCTCCAAAATGCCTATGACAGTGTATGGCATCCTGGTCTCCTCTTTAAACTACAAAACCTACGCCCTGCCTATCAGTTTTGTCCATCTGGTCGCCTCCTTCCTCGTGCACTGTCCTTCCTATGTCACCCTCCACAACACCAACTCCCATATCTTTTATCCCACTCCTGGTGTCCCCCAGAGCTTTGTCCTCTCCCCTCTCCTTTATCTCTTGTATATGGCTGATATGCCCAAGCCAACCCCACCTGTCCACCTTCTCCAGTATGCTGATGACACCGCCTTCCTGGCTCTCTATCCTACCCTTCAACGGTCCCAATGTACCCTCCAAATCCACATTAACCAGTTCATCACTTGGTGCAACCAGTGGTTTCTCCATCTCAACCCCTCCAAATCCCAGGCAATCATCATAGGCCGCACCACCCACTCCTTTCGTCTCCATGATTTCTACCTCACCCTTTATGGTGGTCCCATCCAGCTCACCCCCACCCTGAGATACCTCGGCCTCGTCCTCGACCGACACCTCACCTGGACCCCTCACCTCCAGACCATCCAGCAGAAAGCCCATTCCCACCTCCGCCTTCTGAAACCCATGTCCGACCGCACATGGGGATTGCATCCTTCTACCACCCTCCACACCTACAAATCCCTCATCCGCCCTATCCTCTGTTATGCCAGCATTGCCTGGATCTCCACGTCCACCCACTTTTACAACGCCCTCCAAATCCTCGAACACCATGCATTCCACCTTGCCTTCCATATCCACCTTCCTTCCCCCACACGGCTCCTGTATGAACTCATCCCCTTCCCCAACCTCCTCCTGTTCCTCCAACATCTCTGCATCCTTTACATTGTCCACAGGCTTGACCCCACCACCCTCTGGTTTCCTCCTTCCTCTTCACCCCTCGTCTGTTGCCGCGCCTCTATCGCTGTATCCCTCCCGTTCTCCACCTCCACACCCTCCATCTCCTTCATCAGGGAAATTTCCAGCGCCTCCCCCTCCCGGATGATGAACTTCACCGTAACATCTACCCTTCCTTCCAACTATAACCTGGCCTTCTTCCCCCCTCCCCAGGGCCCCCTTTTTCCGGTCTCCTCCTTCCCCCAGAGCAGATTTTCCTCCTTCCCCACCCCCTCCCCCTGAGACCCTGCACCCTATCCTTGCCTCTTTCCTTCCCACATCCCTCCCTACCTGGCCCCCTTCAGCATGCCCCCCACCCCTCTCCCCCCTCTCTTCTCCTCCATCCCTCTCTCCCTTCTTCCCATCTGCCTCGCCTCCTTGCACCTGGCAGATCCTCCATTTTGATTATGGTCAGTGCTGTGTTTAGTGCTGTTCTCCTGTGCATCGAGAGGTGTGATTTTAATTGTGTGCTGGTCTTGTACTTAGTGTTACTGTCACTGATTGTTATGTGCTACACCATCTGTCAATACTTTTATGCTTCGGTCATACTGTGCCTCGTGTTCTTTTAATTGTCCCAGTGTGTGGTTATTGTGTGCGCTACTATTTTTACGGTTTTTATCTCGATTTTGCAGTTGCCCCTTTTTTGTCTATTATCTTCCACGATGTTCCCCTTTTTTTATATCTATGTACACCATATTTTCTCCTTTATTTTATTTTTAACTGTCTTCTATTGTTTGTTCTATGTCTTTTGGCTGAAGAGCAGTGCATACGCTGCTGCCAGCCCGCCCCGATGGGGAATTGAAATACAATAAAGAAAAAAAAAGCATGTTTTGTTCCTCTCTGCAGAACTTTGGGGTCACCTGTGCCAACTCATTAACTTTCACTTGTCCACATTGGTGGGATCGACTTCTCGAAACGATCTGTACGGTGATGTAGTTTAAGGTCCAGGGAATCACATCCCGCAACAGTTGAGCCTAGTGAATTCTGTGAGTAATAGAAAAAAAAGTCGAAATTCCATGGTGATATATAAGTTTAGGAAGAGTGGCAAAAAACGGACTCGTTTGCATGGCGTAATGCTGAAGATATTGACCATATGTGCTAAACGTTGTTGGTTCAAATATCTTCAGGTAAATAGGAATTTTTTTCTTAAATCTTTATCGAAATGACTTTGATCTCTACTTTTATGCAATTAATTGGTTTACTTGCAATTTCATTTCTTTTTATTCCATCGTCACATCAGTTTAATCAACGTTTTAACTTCTCCATTTGCTCTTATTTTTTCTTCCTGTATTTCTCTTTGTGCCTGTGAATTTAACAATTTTTTAGCTGTCATAATGTCTAAACACTTGCAAACGCCGATCTGTCGGTTAAAAAACAAAATATTAAATAATCTGTTTATATTCACTGTGCAATTGTGTCGAGAAGGTATCCTTCGTTACGTGATGTACATCTTTTTCGATGGCAATCGTCATACAAACATTTAAAACATAAATTCGTATTGCACTATGGACAAAACAACGTGAATGGTGAATTAACGTATTATGAGTAAATCGAAATGCAAAGAAAAGAAAAAAACGTGAAATAGAAATAATGAGTGCAACAACATGGACTAAAATTTAAGATGGCAAAATGGAGGCAATTAGGTAGAAGTAAGTACCTAACAGTAAACAGAATCACATGAACAGGTGTTCCAAGTGCAAAAAGACTGATGCGAAGAAAAAGGAGAGCAAGTGATGTACTTCATACGATGACTAATATGACGTGACAAAGAGACAGGAAAAAATTACTTTTAAACGAATTAACCGAAAAATAATGATCAAAGCAATTTCGATAAATGTTGAAAAATAAAAAAAATGAGGTACTCGGCATGATTCGAATCAACACCTTTTCGTACGTGAGTCAGTACTTTAACCACTACGCTACGGAAAGATTTCGTGAATAGTTACTTTTTTAAGTTATGTAGATAAATTGCGGAAATTTTTCGTCGACTATTCGCAAACGATGACCATCCAGGGTGAACGGTTGGAGGGTTTCATTCCTTGGACCTTAACCTATGTCATCGTATAGATTATTTCAAAATATCTTTCCCATCACTGGGCACCTCTATCTCCTTGTTAGCTGAATCTCGTATTTGATAGGTTTTAAATAACGACATATGTCCTAGACGCAAATGCTGCTTCAAATACTAACGATCTCTCGAAAGCGCATCGTTATGAGTAAGATTTGTTATAACTAAACGTAAAGTAAAAGCGTTACAGCTGTTAAAACCTTCAGGTGGTATAAGACAAAAACCGTTCCTTTCAGGTTTGACAAGAGTATGCGTCAGGTGCAACTGGTCTCTCTAGAAATTCACAGTTGGCTGGTTGATATGATTCGAGTTGCATCTGATCAGGTAGATACTGCTTATTGTGACTCTGATTTGTACGTATTTTTTGTGAAGTTTCAAGATCCCTTGCAAGTAGACCCGCTTTTCCCTCGAGTTGGTTCTCAGATGATGTTAACACGTCGTGATGGTTTCGTTAGTCCATTGCTTCTTGCACCACAGTGATCGAGTATATTCACGTCAGAGTTTACAATCTTCCACCTGAAGTGGACGACTCATTTCTTAAGGCGGCATTGCTTCCTTAAGGAGTCGTACGGCATATTCGGTGGGAAAGATGGGCTGCTCAACATCGCTTGCAGTGTTACAGTAGTATATCCACCACATAAATGTGTAAATGAAATGACATAATACAGAGACTTTACTGGTCTCATACATATAGGATTTTATGTATGTAGACTTAAACAGCGTGTAAAAATTTGTACCAAGGTCGGGAATCGAACCCGGGTCTGGTGGCCGCGGTGGTCTAGCGGTTCTAGGAGCTCAGTCCGGAACCGCGCGACTATTGCGGTCGCAGGTTCGAATCCTACCTCGGGCATGGATGTGTGTGATGTCCTTAGGTTAGTTAGGTTTAAGCAGTTCTAAGTTCTAGGGGACTGATGACCACAGATGTTAAGTGCCATAGTGCTCAGAGCCATTTGAACCATTTGAACCCGGGTCTCCCATATACTAAGCAGGTGCGTTTAGCCGCTTTTCTTTTCTTTTCTTGTTTTTTTTTTTTTTTTTTTTTTTTTTTTAATGGTATAGATCAGGGGACAGAGTGGGCAGGGGTCGTGCTTGGAGGTCTGGCCGAGGTGTTCCTGTCTTCTGACGAGATAAGGAAGAGGCAGTGGGAAGGAGACATTGTACATTTATGTAATTCTTTTCTTTTTTCCTTGTTTGTTATTTAATTTTAACGAAAAAAATAATCACTTATAAAAAAGAAAGGAAAGAAACATAGGGCCGAAGTGACATCCTCGTCACATCACTGGGAGTAATATCCTATCCCGCGAAACTACGTAAATCTGGGACTCCCCACCGCTTCGGGAGGGAGTCACGAAACATGCTACCTAGAAAGTTCGCAAAGTGCGTTTTGTGTTTAGAGTGATGTCGGATGATTTCGTGTTGTTCTAGTAGATATTGCCAATAGTACATGTCCGATATCACGGTCCGCGAGAGCACGTAGTGCGATGCGTGTCCTCCAGTCCAGCGGATTGCCGATGTTTCCTGTGAGGGGAAAAAGACAGCGCCAGGGAAAAATAAAGCGTCCGTCGTGATCGTGGAGTCGTCGGTGCGTCGGAGGAGGGCCATGATGCGATGCGTCAGTCGCCAAACATCCTATACCTCACCGCACTGCAGAGAATGTTCGTCGGTGTTCTGCGTGCCACATATAAGGCAGAGTGGGGAATCTACCATGTGAATTCCCTACAATCGTTGGCGGTTGACTGTCTTGAGGCTGATTAATGTATACCAAGACGATCTCACTGCCGTGGTGAGGAGAGGCGTATGGACAGCTCACCAAATCTGTCACCAATCCCTCGTTGGATATTTAAGTTCGACAACATTGTTGACATGATGACATCTCATGTATCGATATATCTCACGGGTGGTGGGGATAATTGTAGAAGGTAACTGCAACTGAACGTAACTAAAATCAACAAAGAATCACGCGACGACGTGAGAAAAAGAAGGCAATATTGTGCCTACCGCCACCGGCGGTTCGAAGGACGGTGGAAGAATCACGTCCAGGATCGCCGACGTGATGGCGTGTTGCCGTTGGTTCCATGTCCGCAGCGTCGCTCGCAGGTATAGAGCTAGGGCCTTGTTGCGCACATTCGTGAGATTAAGTCCTCCAGAAGAGTGCGGGAGAGTTAAAGTCTCGTATTTGACCTTATACAACATCCCTTGGCTGACATAGTATCCGTGAGCAGTATCATGTGGCATTGGCAGCACCTGTGCCAGGTGCGGCAGTCGCGAGACCATATGAACATTGGTGTTTTCCACCTTTTGTAGCAGGTCGTGGGTTCGCAGGGTATTGTTACGTATGTGCAGTAGGACGTGCTGGAGCAGACGTCGGTAGCTCGCCGCTCATTGCCGTAGCGATCGGGTGAACAAGAGTCCTGAGCATCGCAAGATGTCCACCGTCGTAAACGGATTGTGCAGAGCGTCCAGCCCCTGTCCGATGTGCATAATCTTGGTTTTATTCATGTTGACCCTGCTACCCGCCGCTACTCCGTACGTAGTAAGAAGGGCAACCAACTTACGTACTTCGTTCTCCGACAGGACGAGTATCTAAAGTCGTCGGCATATGCACGAGACGTGAAGGAACTCGCACGAAGTCGGACGCCTGTAAGAGTCCGTCTAAGAGTCCGCATCAATGGTTCGAGCGCTATTGCAGACAGCACCACAGACAAGGGACAACCTTGCCGAAATGAGCTGCAAACAGTAATCGTTCCTACCTTCCTGCCATTAACTCTAACCGTCGAAAGAGCGCCGCGAAGGAGGCGCATGAGGACGGTAATAAAATCCTGAGCTACCATGCGTCACATGGCGATTCAAGAAAATCACTGTTGATCCTGTCAAAGGCACGATCAGAGTTCATGGATACGAACGATGCTCGCATGCGACAATTTTCCGTCAGGGAAATGATGTCACGGTATTCGCCTAAGATAGAATGAATGTTGCTCCGAACCCCTAGACAGCCTGGTCTGGTGGTAATGTCTAGGATATCACAGTCTTGAGTCTTGCTGCCAACATTCGAGCAAAGATCTTATACTCAGTATTGAGTATCGTGAGCGGTCGAAATTGATGGGCGCTGACACTACCTGCCGATTTCGGCATTGGTATAAGCAGACCCGCCATGAATTGCGACAGGACGTCCGTGTCACTGCTCAATAACTCATTATACATCAACAACCACTGGGACATCATTAAATCTGCCAATTCGCGATAAAATTCTAATGTCAACCCATCTGGCCCAGGTGATTTATGCATCGCACCCTTCATAGGATTATTAAGAAATTAAGGCATATTCGTGATTTTTTCTTCATTTCAGTTATTTGGAAGTTGATATTGCTTTCCAGTAAGATCTCTGTGTCAAAATGCTTTTATGTCGCTTAACATTTCCAAATTGTGCTTCCTCTGTAGAGTCCCTATAACCGGAGACAGATTGGAAGGTTGTACGTTCCAATATCTGCCCACCTATTTTTCCGATGGAAGTGGCGTCCTCATGTTACCAAATCGTTGAGAACCTCCTCCTCACATACGTTTGACTTCTTCGCGTCGGCCTAAATGAGACAGACCAATGCAGTCGTTGCCATGATATAGATAGATTATGTCATCATCTAGTCGCCTGCGGACATAGATATTGTAGTTGGCTCCGCCGACAGTTGGATTGTCTTGGTGGACGAAGAAAGCGGCTATCTCTAGTGAGATTTTCCTAGGTCCCGATCCAACCTTTTTCCCCAGAACGAAGAACAATACGGTTATTGGGATTGTCGGGCATTATGTTCATTATGTGCTGGGGAATGGGTATGACGCGGAATCTTATGCTTTTTACCAATATATGCTTACGTTCCACTAGACATGACGATGGATGCTAAGCTATCGTTAACTTCTGATGAATATGTTGTACCTGGTACTTAATCTTCAAGGAGTTGGGTGAAGTGTAGAATCACTTTTCTGCTCGAATATTTCAGTCTTGTTACCTCGTTTATTGTAAACTTGACCAGAAAAAAGTTATCTGGTTCTCTTGATGTTTTCGTCACGGTACTTTCTCACATGTACTGTTACAGAGTGTATTTCATTTCTGTGGCTCTGTTTGCCTTGCTTTTTTGTTTGATTGATAAAAAATAAACAAAAAGTGTTGTAGGCCATTAGTGGAAGTAATTTTCATTTTTAGTGGCAGACACCATGTAGAATTAAATAAGATTTAGTTTCTTTCCTTTCTGAGTAGCAATTTACAAGGTTCCCAAAAAAAAATTAAGGCTAATAAACAAAGCCCAATTCCATTTGTAGGACCAGCACATTGACAGGCGGCGGCCAGGCCTCGGGATTTGAACGTGTCCGCCTTGTCTCCACGCAAACTGAAGCTAAATGTGTCCCTCCTTTAAAGAAAAAAAAATAAAAAAATTAAAAAAAAATGACGTAGTGGCTAGGGTTGTCAGACTGTGGTACTGACAACAGAATGTAACCTATTGTCTGGGTAGAGTGCTACTCCTTCCAACGTTGTTTTTCTCTTTCCTAAAATACTGACATGAAACACACAAACGCCAGTAGGGTAAATATTCGAAACACGCTAGCCATCTGGAAAAACAAACTAGTGACAACTCAGAATAAAAAGCACAGAAAATGATGATGCATTTGAAAAGAACTGAAAGGCAACTTGGTTTCCACGTTTTAGAAACTGTAGAAGAAAATTAACAAGCTAGTTACTTTAGGAGACCTTATTTCCAAACAAGAACGTCTGCAATTAAAGTACATTTGACGGCAAAATATATTCTGCTACTGGTACTCGTACAGGAGTGGTCCTGCCGCTATTTTTCTCGTTTCTTCACGCAATGAATTACAAAATTTCGCACAAATTAGAACATGCTCCATACAATAAGCACAATTTTGCTATTGGGGGAATTTATTACTAAGCACTTTTCATAGTACATGCGAAAGTAATGAGTATGACTTTGGTAGGTTCTCATTTTCAAAAAAGGGATGGACAGCAGTAGTTTCAAAAATTTAAATGTTATGATAATACAGTACTACGTTTATTATTCTGATGTGCAAAGCACGTTTAATTTTGTAGTTGTAACTAGACTACATAACTTTATGTAAGTGGTCCTCAAATGAATAAACAGATAAATTAAAATGAAGTCAAAAAACGGTCAAATCGAACATGGTGGGGCAAGATGTAATTTATCCACTTGATGCGCAGCCTATAAATAAGTTTCCATTTATTAGTAATAAGAAGGAACACACAATGGTTGTGAATTTACAGACAGCATTTCTGAGCTGAACGTATCCTGGTTTACCATAGTTTTGTACTTGAAATTGACTAGACAGTCGAAACAGCAACCAGTCACACGATTTTTCGAATCATTAAGTTACGGCAGGAGGTAAACCAGATGTGAGCTTCGTGCTACGGAAGGCTTGCCACGATCGGACTCAATACGACCACGAAAGTCGATAGACATCTCCGAAAGCCGCAACTAGGCATGTAAAATTCACGCAGACGTCATGGAGAAGTGTCAGCGAAGTGGATCTAGGGTTTCCCGTAAGCTTCTGAGAGCAAGTCCCCAACGCCCGCCCTCTGAGCTAGCCTTTTAACTGCGTCGCAACAGGTTACTCTGGAATGGTCTGTGGAAAAACTGGAAAAGTAAGAAACTGAAGGAGTTTGAGATGTGGTGCCGTACAAGGATGCTTCAGGCTAAATGGAGTGACTAGATGAGAAATGAGGAGATTTTCTGGAGATTTTGCGCGGAAGGAATACACGCGATAACGCTCACTATTATAGGACGGACAGGATGACAGGGTGTGTGTTAAGACACCAGGAAAGAATTTACATGGAACCAGAAGAAGCCGTAGGCAGCAAGCATTGTAAATGATAATGGAGATTGGAGGACACATAAAAAATTGCAGAGTACATTGGGTATAATTGCTACTCTGAGATAAAGAGGCAGATCTAGGAGAGGGAATTGTGGCGCCTGATTTAAACTGGTGAAGTCTGATGACCGAAAAAAATTACTACGTTCCAGTTTGCCTAGATCAGTTGGTTCCATAAACCTGTGAATTATTTCATAGTTTCGTTGCCGGCCGGTATGGCCGAGCGGTTCTAGGCGCTACAGTCTGGAACCGCGCGACCGCTACGGTCGCAGGTTCGAATCCTGCCTCGGGCACGGATGTGTGTGCTGTTCTTAGGTTAGCTAGGTTTAAGTAGTTCTAAGTTCTAGGGGACTGATGACGTCAGAAGTTAAGTCCCATAGTGCTCGGAGCCATAGTTCCGTCACAGGCCATGAGGTGCTATGTAATCCAACAAAGCATTACTAGCGGAAACTCTAGACAGTTAGAACAAAGTACGCTTCCCGGAGCACGTTAGGTCTACAATACCCGCCTGTTTGATCATACCAGTGCTTCATACGTCCAATGAGGAGATGGTTACGGCCAGATAAGCTGTGTGACGACTTTGCGTCTACTTCATCTGCTCCTCAGTTCCAATGCAGCCATTACGTCGAAGCTGTGCCCGTCTACAAAATAGCAAATATTTTTTAAATCTAATTGACCACTGCTTCTGGAACGAATTACCCTGGTTGGTTGGTTGTTTTGGGGAAGGAGACCAGACAGCGAGGTCATCGGTCTCATCGGATTAGCGAAGGACGGGGAAGGAAGTCGGCCGTGTCCTTTCAAAGGAACCATCCCGGCATTTGCCTGGAGAGATTTAGGGAAATCACGGAAAACCTAAATCAGGATGGCCGGACGCGGGATTGAACCGTCGTCCTCCCGAATGCGAGTCCAGTGTCTAACCACTGCGCCACCTCGCTCTGTGAGCTACCCTGTTTCCTGAGCCATGCTATACCCTGTCGAATTTGAGACGAAACTAAAGCACTTTTTGTCCTCCTCATAGCTTATCGCTAAAAAATTGTCATATGCTGTCTATAAAGTTCCGAAACTGATATTATTGCTGGCGTATAAGCAGCATCAGCGAAGTAACTGCAGTGGAAATTTCAACAAACAACTGTAAAGAGCACATGTGCATCAGACCAGTCAGTTGTGATGCAGTGGACGTGGCACTGTAGAGTGCGAATGTTGTTATGGCGCGAATCGCATTGGAGCAACAGATCTAAATCAAATGTTGAAGACATTCCTCAGAATGTTTTGAAGAAAACAAATGTGTGTGCAAAGTTTTTCCCACACACCTTGATTCCCAAACAAAAACTGCGATGCATGGACGCCAACCGCCACTTGATTGATATGCAAAATGTAGAAAATACTTTGTCATGAGGAATCATCACGGGTGACAAGATCAATATGAACCTACCACAGAACGACAACGTGTAAAAATTTGCATGAAGAGTCAACGCTTTCACAACGTAACGTAACCGAAACTGGTGTTACACGCAGGTTGAGCTTTTTCTTTCTTTTGCTTGTGTCTTTTTTCCCGCACATACGCGGGGTCAGCATGGTTAATCGGATGTGGCAATGTTAGTTTAAGGGGTGGCCGCATCCCCTTGCTGCCGCCACCCCGTACCCCCTGGGAAGGAATTAGTGTACCCCAACTGTCTGCGACTAGTGTAATCCATGGAATAGTGCGAAACGGTTGAGATGTCCGCGAGCCGTGTAACTGAGGCGGGACGAGGGGACCAGCTCGGTATTCACCTAGTAGGATGTGGAAAACCACCTAAAAACCACATCCAGGCTGACCGGCACACCGTCCCTCGTCGTTAATCCGCTGGGCGGATTCTATCTGAGGCCAGTGCGCCTACCCGAGTCCAGGAAGCAGCGCGTTAGCCCGCTCGGCTTACCTGGCGGGTGACACGCAGGTTGAACAACAGTCCAAAAAAGAACTTCTCTGACAGTTTCATGGGATTGTTCTCAAGAGGAGGGGGGGGGGGGGGAGATAGTATGTAGAACACCTCGTAACACCGAAAACGCTGTTAAAATACCTTCTGCCTCATCAAAAACTTTAGGATACGTAATACCCGTTGATAACTTATGCTGTACTTCTGATTCTGAATACGTAAGCCTTATTACAGAAACTATAGTTGATATACACTCCTGGAAATTGAAATAAGAACACCGTGAATTCATTGTCCCAGGAAGGGGAAACTTTATTGACACATTCCTGGGGTCAGATACATCACATGAACACACTGACAGAACCACAGGACATAGACACAGGCAACAGAGCATGCACAATGTCGGCACTAGTACAGTGTATATCCACCTTTCGCAGCAATGCAGGCTGCTATTCTCCCATGGAGACGATCGTAGAGATGCTGGATGTAGTCCTGTGGAACGGCTTGCCATGCCATTTCCACCTGGCGCCTCAGTTGGACCAGCGTTCGTGCTGGACGTGCAGACCGCGTGAGACGACGCTTCATCCAGTCCCAAACATGCTCAATGGGGGACAGATCCGGAGATCTTGCTGGCCAGGGTAGTTGACTTACACCTTCTAGAGCACGTTGGGTGGCACGGGATACATGCGGACGTGCATTGTCCTGTTGGAACAGCAAGTTCCCTTGCCGGTCTAGGAATGGTAGAACGATGGGTTCGATGACGGTTTGGATGTACCGTGCACTATTCAGTGTCCCCTCGACGATCACCAGTGGTGTACGGCCAGTGTAGGAGATCGCTCCCCACACCATGATGCCGGGTGTTGGCCCTGTGTGCCTCGGTCGTATGCAGTCCTGATTGTGGCGCTCACCTGCACGGCGCCAAACACGCATACGACCATCATTGGCACCAAGGCAGAAGCGACTCTCATCGCTGAAGACGACACGTCTCCATTCGTCCCTCCATTCACGCCTGTCGCGACACCACTGGAGGCGGGCTGCACGATGTTGGGGCGTGAGCGGAAGACGGCCTAACGGTGTGCGGGACCGTAGCCCAGCTTCATGGAGACGGTTGCGAATGGTCCTCGCCGATACCCCAGGAGCAACAGTGTCCCTAATTTGCTGGGAAGTGGCTGTGCGGTCCCCTACGGCACTGCGTAGGATCCTACGGTCTTGGCGTGCATCCGTGCGTCGCTGCGGTCCGGTCCCAGGTCGACGGGCACGTGCACCTTCCGCCGACCACTGGCGACAACATCGATGTACTGTGGAGACCTCACGCCCCACGTGTTGAGCAATTCGGCGGTACGTCCACCCGGCCTCCCGCATGCCCACTATACGCCCTCGCTCAAAGTCCGTCAACTGCACATACGGTTCACGTCCACGCTGTCGCGGCATGCTACCAGTGTTAAAGACTGCGATGGAGCTCCGTATGCCACGGCAAACTGGCTGACACTGACGGCGGCGGTGCACAAATGCTGCGCAGCTAGCGCCATTCGACGGCCAACACCGCGGTTCCTGGTGTGTCCGCTGTGCCGTGCGTGTGATCATTGCTTGTACAGCCCTCTCGCAGTGTCCGGAGCAAGTATGGTGGGTCTGACACACCGGTGTCAATGTGTTCTTTTTTCCATTTCCAGGAGTGTATATTGAATGTAATAGTCTACTCATTTGTGACTGTATGTAACTGACTGTAATTACAATGCAAATATTGTAAATTGCTGGGTAATAGCTAAAGGAACTTTACGTTAATGTATCGACAGCAACGGCGAAATAGCAGTAGCTGTGCCGTCGTTTATCTTTGCGTATGGAGAGTCTGTCGCGGTGCGAGCAGAGAGGAGGCAGAGCAGCCAGAGTGATGAAAGAGTGCGGAAGTGTTTGTTGGGCGCCCCGTAGGCGCGGTGTGCAGCTGTGCCCACACCACTGTAGGCGCACCAAATTCGTTAATCCGCGAGTATTGAGAGCACGGTAGTAATTGACAGGTGCAAGAAGCTGCAGTTCTAACTACTGCTTGTCCCATAGTTATCCGTGGCTCTGGAGACGACTCGGGATTTTCATCAGTAGCAACAGCAGCGTCAGTTCAGCTTTGTCGTCGGCGACATTCTTCGTTGTCCGCACAGATACAACATCGTAAGACTGTTAAGTAAAAAAATATTACTTTGTAGGGGCATTATCCAGTGGGATTTCTTTCACAAAGTACGAGGGTCACTCCAAAAGAAATGCACACTATTTATTTTTAAATCCATTTTTTTTCTACATTTTTGAAAGTTTTACAGTGTGTAATACATCCTTTAGGAACAATATTTTCATTTCTTCACACAATTTCCATCCCTCTCAACTGCCTTACGCCATCTTGGAACCAGCCCCTGTATACCTGCACGGTAAAATTCTGGACCAACCTGTTGGAGCCACTGTTTGGTAGCGTGCACAAGGGAGTCATCATCTTCGAACCTTGTTCCATGAAGAGTGTCTTTCAGTTTCTCAAAGAGATGATAGTCACATGGAGCCAATTCAGGACTGTAAGTGTTGTCCATCCGAGTTTCGTAATCCCTTCCATGGTTTTTTTACTGACATGTGGCCGTGATTGTCGTGCAACAGCAAAACATCCTGCTTTTGCCAATGTGGTCGAACACGACTTAGTCGAGCTTGAAGTTTCTTCAGTGGCGCCACATATGCATCAGAATTTATGATGGTTCCACCTGGTATGATGTCTACAAGCAAGGGTCCATCGGAATCGAAAAACACCGTACCCATAACTTTTCCAGCAGAAGGTGTGGTTTTGAATTTTTTTTCTTTTGGGTGAATTTGCATGATGCCACTTCACTGATTGCCTCTTCGTCTCTGGTGAAAAATGATGGAGCCATGTTTCATCACCTGTCACAATTCTTCCAAGAAATTCATTTCCACAATTGTCGTACTGTTCCAAAATTTCGCTGCATACCGTTTTTCTTGTTTCTTTGTGAGCCACTATCGAAATCCTGGGAACCCACCTGACACAAACCTTTTTTAACGCCAACACTTTCAGTATTCTGCAAACACTGCCTTCCGCTATCCTAACGTAGCGTGACAAATCGTTCACTGTGATGCGTTTGTCGGCAGTCACCAATTCGTTAACTCACTGCACATTGTCTGGAGTGTGTGCAGTACGAGGCCTGCCGCTGCGAGGACAATCCTCAATATTGCCGTGCCCGCTCTCATAACGTAACCTGCTTGCCCACCGACTAACTGTACTGCGATCGACAGCAGCATCTCCATATATAACTTTTTCAACCGGTTGTGGATGTTTCTCACTGTCCCGTTTTCACAGCACAGGAATTCTATGACAGCACGTTGCTTCTGACGAACGTCATGTGTAGCAGCCATCTTGAAGACGTGCTGTGATGGCGCTACTCGCGGGAACAGGTTGAACTAAGTTTGAAAACAAGCGGGAAGGATGTGTCTACACACTGTACAACTTTCACACATGCAGAATGAAAACTGTATTTTTACAAAAATAATTTGCATTTCTTTTGGAGTGACCCTCATATGACGAACTTGAATAATAATGTGCAATAGTTAAAACTTGTAGGGACCCTGTATATTATTATCAAGCAGGGCCCCTTTCCTTTGCATGGAGCCGCCGAGTGTCGTAAAAATATGAAAATTAGTTAACTATTTACTGCCAGACTTGTTTGCTTGGTAATGACCAGTTTCAGTCTACATTATCTGCTGCAGTAACTGTTCATTCTTGTATTGCACAACAGAGGCGTAACTAATTTGCCATTCTGCATATTAAATTCATTCACTTAAAGTAATGTAAAATTTCAATGGAAAAACTAATAAATGAAGATATAGGACAAATTAAGTGTGCACAATTTCATTTATTTTGTATTTAGCTTAGCGAGTGACTTCTGCTGGCTTGGTACGTATTTAGTTGTTATTATATTAAAAGTGAAATCAGCTGCTCATTTCCCTAAGTAAATTCAAAAATGGTTCAAATGGCTCTGAGCACTATGGGATTTACCTTCTGAGGTCATCAGTCCCCTAGAACTTAGAACTACTTAAACTTAACTAAACTAAGGACATCACACTTCCATGCCCGAGACAGGATTCTAACCTGCGAACGTAGCGGTCGCGCGGTTCCAGACTGTAGCGCCTAGAACAGCTCGGACACTTCGGCCTGCAAGTAAATTCAATTCAATCTTTAGATAAATAAATGTAAATTGTTTGTCTTTTTTACAGATTTTGCTTTCCGTTATGCTGAGATTACTGAAAGTAATTTTTTGAGATAACATACTGTTAGGTTTATGTAACCGGTAACTTCATTTAACTTTATTTTCAAAATTTAATATTTCAGAATAAGTAACTGCAAACTCAGTAGTTTCCGATTCATTTATTTTCTGGTGAACTGTTGTGTTGTGTAAAAGCGCGACAAACTTCCGTATTGCTTAAGATTCTGGAGAATCATTGCCCTACTGCGCTGGATACCGTTTAAATGTCCACTTTTTAGCTAATCAGTATTTGTTTTCTATTGTCAGTATGTTTTATATTAAATATTACGTGGGGCCCTTTTCCCCCCCTTGTGGTTTGTGAGCAATTGCATTATGTTCCATCCATTTCAAAGTTATCATCAGTGTTTAGATAAGATTTAGAAGATATTCTTCCTTCAGAATGGTCTGTTGTGCACTTTCCTCCCCCACTAACCGGTATTATATTCCTTCGGTAACGAGACCCTTACTGTAAAGTTTCACAGTCAGTTATATCGCAATCCAGTCGGCCGATGAGAAAGAGGGACGATACAATCTGAAGCATTAAAACCATTATATTTACGTCTCTCAATTTTCTTTTATTACGCCAGTTTCGAAACAGTTTTGACAGATATGACTGCTTGGCAAACAGAGAAACAATACTTATCTCTCGGCTACGCTTATTTGTCTTTTAATTTTTTTACTCAGTTATGCCATGTTTTTATTCTGATCTCTTCACTGCTTGTGTTCTACTAAGTGAATCTCTCTTTCCCTCGCATTCTGTCGCATCCCCTGCCGCTATGTCCCGCAATTCGAATATTCTTACCCGTAAATTATTTACTCGTCACAAACAAATGTATTTGCTGTTGTATTTATGTTAAGGTCATTTGAATTTTCACTATTTCTGTCACTCCCATTTTTAAATATTAGATTCCGCACTGTTTGTACCACTTGGCATGATCAATGTAAAGCAAAAAGTTAAGAATCTTTGGTGAGATGTGAGGAGGAGCCTTATGACCATAATCTTGTCTTCATAAATGCGTAAAATAAATTGAAACGGTTAAAAAAGTAATCTTCAATAGAGACGTATTTGATACATAGAATAAAAACGAGGCTGTTAAACTTTCTAAAAAAAATTCAGACTCGCTGCAGCAAGTAAGTACAGCGATTATTTGAACTGTAAAAACAAATGTGGAAATTCTTCGACGATGCAGGGCGTGAACATTTCGGAGCCAAATGAAGGTTACAAACTGAAGCCGGAAACAAATGAATGTAGTCCGTGCAAGTGGATCTGCAGCTAAGAATGCGTTGGCCAAAAACAGGAAAACAAAATGTTGTTAGTATGCCAGCGCACTACTAGCAAAAACATTCGTCAGCTAGAGTCTGTAGTACGTGGTTCGTATTTTACTGTACCTGACGTTGCTATGGGATGTCACGTTTGCGCAACGTGCGAGAACAGGACTGCTCATGTGGGTACACAGCCCGACTCAACACAACACAACAGACTGGAAGCTGTAAACGTGCCCCGGCACCTCCGACCGTACTTGCTTGCTCGCGGAACGAATGCCGACAGCCGAACGCCTGTTAACTGCTTCGAGAGACCTCGCATGTGCAAGTTCCAGGTTCGAATAGCTTAGCCGTTGGTAGCTGTCACAGTGCAACACGTCGTTAAACGGAGCTCCGAGGTAGCCGTGCTAAAAGTGACAAAAGCGTGGGTGACACTGATTTGTTTTAAATTACTGAAATTACAACTGCGAGAGGAAAAGCAGCAGCATAAGAACTAAATTGTTTTCTCTTAACTAACAGCTAACGAGATGAGAGAACACGTTTTTTGTTGGTGTGGAAAGCATTATTTGCGTCAAAAGGAAAACTTGGTGGTAGTATTATTTTTATAGTGGCGTAAAATATCTCTCATCATTTCCTCTCCACCAATGGATTTTCTATGTCATTCTTCTACCTGCAACTCTCATTATTATAGAAAGCCTACTTCTTCTTCTTAAATCTACTAGAGCTGTCCGGAAAGTAGGGAACGAACTTTCGCGAAACGGAAACCACATTGAAAATCAAAACTTTTATTTCCAACAGTTAGATACACCTTCCAGCTATTTGTCTACATAATCGCCGCTCTGACTTAGACACCTGTCGTAGCTTTGTACCAACTTTCCAGTACCCTCGTCATAGCACGTATCCTCCAATGATTTCCGCTGGACTGCAACTCGTTGTCTGAGCCAAAATTTTGCTTTTATAGCCAGCGGTTCATTTGAGGAAGGATGCAAATCAGAGGAAGCCAGGCGTGAGCTCCATGGTGGGTGATCAAACACTTCCCATCGAAAAAGCTACAGGAGCACCCTAGTTGCCCCTGCAGAGTGCGGCCGGGAACTGTCATGAAAAATGAACTGCATGAAAGTTGCATTACGTGGGATTGCATGAAATCAGGCGAAATCTCTCGGCAGGCTCTCATACTTAACGAGAGATACTATTTTCTAGGCAACTTTACGCTCTCACTACGCGCTCAGAAATGACATGAGCGACATGATGCCAAGTAGGGGCATACTACAGACACTGCCCGACACATCTGCGCAATGCTTCATCGGATTTACACCGTGGTTTCCATTTCGAGACAGATCCTTACCTTCAGAACAGCCCTCGTGTTATTCATGTCAACCATGTTTTGGTCATTCTTTGTAATCCCACTTCCTACATAAGAGAATCCTGTCATTAGTTTAGCTGCCGAACACGTCTTAGTTCTGATGTTACAGATTTCCATAATAAGTCTCTTCTTCCGTCCTTATGAACACGCACAATGCAGGATGAAAGAAAGTTCTGCGCAGCAGCTAAGTCAGCCTTTATGTTTTTGTGTGACAAGGATAATCTACAGCCGACAATTTAACTGCTCCATCTAATTTTCCACACAGTAACACAGTGCTGAGAGTGTTTGGTTACTGGTCGCCAGCCTTGTTAACATCACAAAATATAATTTAACTGCTCCATCTAATTTTCCACACAGTAACACAGTGCTGAGAGTGTTTGGTTACTGGTCGCCAGCCTTGTTAACATCACAAAATACTGTAATCTAATTTCTTAAAGTAAGTAGGGTATTTGTACCATTACTAGCACATGTGCCAAATTTTCTCCCTCCTCTTCCTCTACGACTTCATCGATGAGTCATGCATTGTTGCAAGATTTCCCCTCTCAGTATTCCTAAGTTGTCCCAAGTTGTCTAGGTGTAAAATCCAGGATTCCGAAAGTCAGGACAGCCTGTATAATGCCAGAATCCAAGATGTTGGGACAAATGATACTGTCTCAGTCTGCACTGTTGCCAGATGAATTAAATCCAGGATGGCAATCCAAGATAACCATTAGGTTTTCCCCAGCCCTGTGAGGCTAGACCCAAGACAATGGACCTGGAGATACGAGCACAAGATGATTGGTTGCTGGATCACTTGTGCTAAGTACAAATTCAAGATGGCGTACCTGAGCTTATGAGCACAGCCTGAATAGTTGCCAGGTTACTTGTGGAAAGTATAGACTCCAATATGATCACTGGGTTTACCCCTGATGTCACGCATCACTTGTGCTATGTTAAAAATAGCGGGAAATTAAAATAGCCCAGCTTAAAACCAACTCCAAACAATTTCCCCCACCACTCTTACATCACCGCTTCCATGCTTGAACAATTTTTCCCTACCCCAAGATTAATAACTATGTGTGTTTTCAACATCTACTTAAGACAGGATAGGAACAAGTGTGTCTCTATTTAAACAAATGCTACACTAGGATGGTCTGTTCAGTGCTCCCACTCCCCCACTGCTGGATCCATCACACCACATGCTATGACCAGTAGGACAACATACACTGCTCCATGTGTAACCTCCACCTCATTTATCGATCTTAATGACAGTGAAAAATTAAACCGCGTGCACCTAGTGGAAATCTGGGAAAAGCAATCGTCACCGAAGTTAATTTGTCGGTAAAGAGGGAAGAAAGGGTTACATCTAAATGAAAGGAAAAATTCAAATGAAATTGGTGGAAATTTATTTTGAGAAAAGGGTAAAATTAATAAAGAAAGTAAATGTGCGGTCGTTACATTAACAATTAATTGGCGTTAATTAGATATTTGAGATTTCGGGAAAGTTACAGTCGCCAGTCCTATGGACAACTACTATACAAACTGAAAATGAAAGATAAATGCACATATAATTAGCACTAAAAGCGTGGCAACTGAAGGTTGACACGTGTTGTGTGAAAACTGAGAGTTTGTCAGAAGTAATAAATTTCGCTACACTCTGACTTAATTTAGCAAAAGAATTAATAAAATGGGAAAATTGAAAGTTAATTTAGTGACTGAAATTAATAGTGAACTTTGTTTCTGAAGCACTACGAAATTCAATAAAATAAGGTTAGTCTTGGGCTAACTCAACAATCATTTCAAAAGCTACTTGAATCTACGCAATTTAGAAATAAGAGATTTAACTTTGAACTTGAATTAAATGATTCTGAACAATTAAAAATAGTAACATTTAGTAGTACCAAGCTGAGCTGCAGTCACAGGTAAGCAAAAATATGGTAACAAAACTCACACTCTCAATTTGTGCTTGTGTAATCTAAATATTGTAGCCAGCTATGAATACTTTAACTGAACTTTGAAATTAAAGCAGTGAAATGGGATGATATTACTTTAATGCTGGCATTTGAATTTCAATGACACCTGGGTTCATTCTGGAAAAGGAAGGGACCCTGCTTGGTAATGCTATTGGGACAATGAGCAACAAAGGTTCATGCTACGTTGCTGTAATTTTGTGAGGCAAATTGAACAGTTGGAAAAGCTGAGGTCTGCCATACAGTTCTAAAACTTCTCGTGCTTCCAGTCTTCCTTGTTGGTTGATTGAAGGTTTGAAGTCGTCGATCGGGGAGGTGGCGACAGTCACTCATTGTCGGCCGTCGCTGTTGCAGAAGCTGTATGTTGGCGCACCTTCTTCTCGACTCGGTCACCAGGCGAAACGGGCTCTTAATGTGCACCAGCTACTGCTTCCCATCCGCAACACCGTGTCAGAAACAATCATAGCAAGTCGAACGCAATTACATACTGCCAAACTCCAAACGCGCGGCAACTCGCGGGAGCATCACACAACACACCTGCTCCACTGCCCTACTCCAGCCAGACTCCCCCTGCCCACGCTCCAGGACACAGAGTTCACTACCAAAGATCCTGAACACTTTGGTTCTCCACACGATCTATCGATGTAATCGTTCGATAGCATAGTTTTCCCTAGGCCAGACCCAGTGTAAAAAAAAAAAAAAATGGCTCTGAGCACTATGGGACTCAACATCTTAGGTCATAAGTCCCCTAGAACTTAGAACTACTTAAACCTAACTAACCTAAGGACATCACACACACCCATGCCTGAGGCAGGATTCGAACCTGCGACCGTAGCAGTCCTGCGGTTCCGGACTGCAGCGCCAGAACCGCTAGACCACCGCGGCCGGCAGACCCAGCGTAAAAATACAAATAATATTTACAAAACGAACCAATTATACATCGACAAATATATACATATATATACACAAATGGTAAAACAATTACAACATATAAAGACACAGAAATGTCATATCTTCAGGTAACAAAATAAGGGAAAAATTTATAGTACAATAGATGGAAATAGGAGGCTATGCATTTCCGGCGTTACACATGGCTTGGCCCATTGTTGACCAGGCTGGGCAGTCTTAGCCCTACCATCCTGTGCTACTGCTGAAGTGTAGGACCAGCAATGGCGCCATCTCAGTTCAGCTGATCCTGCACCACCACACGTGACTCAGTTGGAGTGGGATCGATGGGGAAATTATAATTGGTAGCACAGATGGAAGTCAGGGTAGATCTCATTGTCTGGGAGAGAGAGTCAGTTGAAGTGGCAATCGAATAGAAAGTGGAGTGTGTGTAGGTGTAACAACAGTGGAATGTGTCTGCAAAAGTATGGAAACATACTGGGATTGGTCATCAGAGGGTAGGAATATGGTGTTTGGAGTCTGATCTGCAAATATTAAGGTTATGCAGATGTGTTGGATGTGGTCGAGAAGGGATGGGAACTTGATGGGATGGTTGAGAACTCACATGGAAAATGGTGAATAGAGGCGAAAAATGAGGTGGAGAGAACGATATTCAAGGATTTGGAGGGTATTATAGAACTCTGGTGGCGCAGATTTCCACACAACACTAGCATAGGAAAGGTTAAGTTGGATCAAGGTTTTGTGGGAGTGGAAGGGTGTAATCCCAAAGTTACTAGTTTTAGTAGCTTTAAGCGGAAAATGGTGAATAGAGGCGAAAAATGAGGTGGAGTGAACGATATTCAAGGATTTGGAGGGTATTATAGAACTCTGGTGGCGCAGATTTCCACACAACACTAGCATAGGAAAGGTTAAGTTGGATCAAGGTTTTGTGGGAGTGGAAGGGTGTAATCCCAAAGTTACTAGTTTTAGTAGCTTCAAGCTTTAATCCATTGTGGGTTTCTGTTTGATGGTTAGTAGGTGAGGTTTCCATGTTAGTTAGTCCACAATATTTTAGTGTAGTACCTTACCGAATAGGACGATTATAAATGTTAGGGTAAATGTCATGGAGATGGAAGGAGCAGTTGGTTTATCCTAAAATTATTGCTTGGGTTTTCGAAGGGATAATACTCAGGAGCTATTCTTTACACTAGGAGGTGAAGTGACTGAGGTGGCTTTGGAGGGATCAATGGGTTTTTTGGACTGTAAGGTGGAGGGCAAGGAAAGTGGTGTCACCAGCATACTGAAGGAGATGGACTGTCAGAGTCAGACTGGGCATATTGGCAGTGTAGGGAGGTAAAGGAGAAGAAGGAAGACAGTACATTGGGTCACGCCTGCAGTGGGTTGGGAGGTACATAATTGGTATTGTTAATTGTGACAAAGGATGACTGACAAGGTGAACATAGTTGATTGTAAGTGCATAAGTCTGGAGTTTGAATAGGAGACCAGAATATCATACAAAGTCACAGGCTTTCTCTAAGTCGAGCGAGACAAAAATACTGGGTTTGCAGTTGCTGAGCTGGTGGGCTAGAAGATGATGAGGGGTGGGAGCTGGTCATCAGAAGAGAATTTGAGATGGAAGCCACATTGGTTGACTGGAAGGTGAGTTCATTTTGGTGTTGATGGATATGTTGGGAAAGTATGGATTTGAAGACATTGTTAAACACTGAGGTGAGGCTGATTGAATGGTATAAGGATGGTTTTTGAAGTTTGAGGAAAATTAGGATTTTGTAGGTTTTCCACAGTTCAGCACAGTAGCCAGTAGGTAGGATAGTGTTATAAATGGTTGCTAGTGTGACCAGAAAAGAGAGGGGGCGTTCTTTGAGATGTGGATAGGCAATGTGGCCTGACAAGAGGAAGTGCTGCATTTTTTGTGGAATACTTGTTTTATGTTGTGTGCTGGGTTGGTGTATTTACTTCTACTTCCAGTGTGTTTTGTACGTACTGGAAGCTGGTAGTCAGTCGTAGGAAACCAGTGTTAATGCATTCATGGATTACAGAGAGCAGGAAGTATTCAAAATGGGAGTCATAATGAACAGAGATATAGTTAGAGAGATAGAGTATGACATATTCAGCTTTGCTCAGGTTCTCATCCAAGGGACAATTGTTATGGTGGAGCAGGTAGTGAGGGATGAAATTACTGCCAGTGAGACAATGGAATGCTTTCCATTGCTTGGAAGTGTTAATGGGGAGTGTGGTGATGAGTCTGGTGCATGCCTGGAACCAGTACTATCGTTTTTCAACCTTTAGTAAATTCCTGATGTGTCTCTGTATTTGTCAGTGGTGTGTAAATGTATGTCGGTTACTAGTCTGTAGGAATGGGTGGTATAAGCGACAGGATTCTCAGAGAAGCAACAGGTCCTATGGGATAATGAGGGTATATGGTCTTGGTAGGAATGTGGATGCAAATAGCGTCTGTGAAGGTCTGCGGCAGGAATGATGCAGTGTGGGGGATTCGTCATGTTGCTAGAGGGTAATGGGGTGGTTTCCAATATGGGTGTCAATGAATTCCAAATAGGCATTCTAGGTGGCATGAGAGTGATCTTGGATAAGTTTTTGATGGTGTGCTTGAGGATAAGGGGGTGTATTAGTGATAGTGAGGAAAAGTACATGGGAAAAGCTTGGATGGCATCTGTAGTGATACTGCTTTCAGGATGCGCTTGTTATTGGATGAGGACAACGTTGTCTTGGAGGGAGTTGTAAACTGACGTCACCACTGGACCTCTGCAGGGGATATTCTATGGATATTGACTTCAATGGTAATACTGTAGGTGTTAAAGGTATGTTCGATGTGGACGAGGATGTCAAAGAAAATGGTGTGATTAGAGCAGATGTAGATGGTGGTGCAGTTAAGGTTTTGAAGAAAATGGTAAAGATAATGTGTTCACTGGGAGTATTGTGCAAGATCGATGCCAAACAAGTGTGTTCTTGGGCTGGTCAATGGCGACTTCATCTCTACAGTGTCGGCTATAGGGATAGGCTCAGCTGATGTGATAGGGTTGGAGGAACATTTAGTTAAGGATGAAGACATTGACATTTTGTTGGGACACTGTATGTATTAAGAGGGGCTTGTTGATGGGTAGGAAGTGGATGTTGTTTATATGATGCTGTATTGCTGTGATGTCATGATGAGGAGATAGGGAGTGGGCTGTAAGCTGAGGGATTGAACAAGGGTGTTGAGAAGGGTGAATAGGAAATGTTCTTGGTGTTGGGAGTAAGTGACTTGGGTATTGAGCTGGAATATGGAATGGGCAGCAAGTGAAATTTGTTGGAGGGTATGTGGTCATTGTAACAGGTGAATATTTAGGAGAACAATGGTGAAGAAACTGATGACTTCTTCGGTAGTGCGAGGCAGGTGGAGGGAGTGCTTGGGATGGCAGGATTATCAATAGGTTGGATGAGAACGAGTAATTCTGGTTCGATAAGTGAGGGCTTGCTTTGCTTTTGAAGGAGGAGATAAGGTGGGTATCTTTGCAGGTGTTGCAGGTGGGACGGGAGGCAGGATTTGGACATTGTTTGATGAAGTGGGAGGCTTTAGATTGAGGACATGTGGGTAGACTTTTGCAATTGCTAGTGAGATAGTTATTGTAAATGAGGCGTTATTGGCAGCAGTAGGAGTGGGGGAGCCATATGGAGGGTTCGACTTTATGGCAGTGATTGTAAATCAGAAGGTCATCAATGGTAGGTGCAGACTCAGTGAAAATGTGTATGAGGCAGATGGGACTTGAGTCATTGTAGATGCAGAGGGCTGTGTATTTTTCTATGGCAAGATAGGAACTGAGTTTGGTTACCACCTCCTCTGCTGTGACCTGAGGTCCTATCGTTATGACAGTGAGGTTGGGGGATGGCGAGAAGGATGGGGTTGTTTTGCTTTGGAAGTTTGGGACATAGAGTTGCAGGTGGCCAGGGAGGCTTAAGGGACAAAGTTGACACATGTGATTTTGAGGAGGACATCTGTGTGGAAGTTACGGTTCATCGATTTTGTGATGACTGATTCTTTATGGGGTATGATCTGGACAAAGAGGATGTGTGGGAGGGAATTCCTGACTTCAAGAGTAAGGGATTTGGCGTTCAGAAATTTGGGGTCAGCGTGGGATACAATAAAAGTATGAATAGCTGGGGAAGAAAGTAATAGGTGGGCAGGGTCTTTGTATTCAGTGCATTTGGCAATTGTTTGGGGCTTTTTGGTTACAGCAGCGATAGTTATGTTTATGTTATAATGCCTTTCTGGTTTCTTGGAAGTAGGGGGTTGGAGTAGGCGGCTGATGAATTGGAGAAGGTGGGGCATGTTGTGGTGCAGATCCTTCCATTTCACTTCAGTTGGTATTACTGCTCGTTGACTTGCTGGCAGGCATTATGGCTTTTGGTGTTGCCATGGTAGTAAAGCGATAGGTGAATTTTGCTGGTGTTAGAGAAGCAGAAGTGGTCTCTGTGGGGAAAGATGGAAGTGGGGGACAGGTAAAGGTGGTAGAAGGTGTTGAAGGTGTGTTGGGAGGGTAGGGTAGCTGGAAGAAGTGATTATGGCATGGGATGAGACTGTGGGAAGAGGTGGACATAAGGTGATAGACTGGAGGAAGTTACACAGCTGGACACGGAAGGTCTGGTATATTGGTGCTGAAGTAGTGGAACAAGTGGACAATTAACAGCTAGTAGTGGATCACCATTGACGATGTGTTGTCGAAATGGCATGGAATGACAGGAGCGAGTGATGTGGTGGTGATGACAACACATGAACGTGGTGGCAGTGGTGACAAATACACTCCTGGAAATTGAAATAAGAACACCGTGAATTCATTGTCCCAGGAAGGGGAAACTTTGCTGACACATTCCTGGGGTCAGATACATCACATGATCACACTGACAGAACCACAGGCACATAGACACAGGCAACAGAGCATGCACAATGTCGGCACTAGTACAGTGTATATCCACCTTTCGCAGCAATGCAGGCTGCTATTCTCCCATGGAGACGATCGTAGAGATGCTGGATCTAGTCCTGTGGAACGGCTTGCCATGCCATTTCCACCTGGCGCCTCAGTTGGACCAGCGTTCGTGCTGGACGTGCAGACCGCGTGAGACGACGCTTCATCCAGTCCCAAACATGCTCAATGGGGGACAGATCCGGAGATCTTGCTGGCCAGGGTAGTTGACTTACACCTTCTAGAGCACGTTGGGTGGCACGGGATACATGCGGACGTGCATTATCCTGTTGGAACAGCAAGTTCCCTTGCCGGTCTAGGAATGGTAGAACGATGGGTTCGATGACGGTTTGGATGTACCGTGCAGTATTCAGTGTCCCCTCGACGATCACCAGTGGTGTACGGCCAGTGTAGGAGATCGCTCCCCACACCATGATGCCGGGTGTTGGCCCTGTGTGCCTCGGTCGTATGCAGTCCTGATTGTGGCGCTCACCTGCACGGCGCCAAACACGCATACGACCATCATTGGCACCAAGGCGGAAGCGACTCTCATCGCTGAAGACGACACGTCTCCATTCGTCCCTCCATTCACGCCTGTCGCGACACCACTGGAGGCGGGCTGCACGATGTTGGGGCGTGAGCGGAAGACGGCCTAACGGTGTGCGGGACCGTAGCCCAGCTTCATGGAGACGGTTGCGAATGGTCCTCGCCGATACCCCAGGAGCAACAGTGTCCCTAATTTGCTGGGAAGTGGCGGTGCGGTCCCCTACGGCACTGCGTAGGATCCTACGGTCTTTGCGTGCATCCGTGCGTCGCTGCGGTCCGGTCCCAGGTCGACGGGCACGTGCACCTTCCGCCGACCACTGGCGACAACATCGATGTACTGTGGAGACCTCACGCCCCACGTGTTGAGCAATTCGGCGGTACGTCCACCCGGCCTCCCGCATGCCCACTATACGCCCTCGCTCAAAGTCCGTCAACTGCACATACGGTTCACGTCCACGCTGTCGCGGCATGCTACCAGTGTTAAAGACTGCGATGGAGCTCCGTATGCCACGGCAAACTGGCTGACACTGACGGCGGCGGTGCACAAATGCTGAGCAGCTAGCGCCATTCGACGGCCAACACCGCGGTTCCTGGTGTGTCCGCTGTGCCGTGCGTGTGATCATTGCTTGTACAGCCCTCTCGCAGTGTCCGGAGCAAGTATGGTGGGTCTGACACACCGGTGTCAATGTGTTCTTTTTTCCATTTCCAGGAGTGTATGAAGGCAGCAAGTCGACTGTGGCGGCAGCAGTGACCGTGGCATCGGTGTTGAGATGTAAGGCAAATGCTGTGGCACTGGTGAGATGCAGGTGTCAGTTGTGATAAGAGTTGTGATGACAATGATGATGATCCACGTGGTAGATGAGGAGGAGAATGGCGATGATGATGAGCACACATGCACATGCAGAAGAAGATTCGAAGATACAAAAGATATATGCACAACAGATAAGGATGCAAAGTGTAGAGGAGTACATCTACGACCCTACACAGGACTAGGAGGTGGGTGATTTCAGATGTTTGACGTATCACTAGGAAATGTCTCAGCCACTCCATTTCAACAGTTCCCGGGAACGAAGGATTCCAGCCCTCGGTAACATTGAAGTTCTGTTAGAAACACGTTAATCTACTGTTCACCCAGCATGCATCCATCATATTTGAGTTAAAAACACTTTTATGTGATCTGACAAAACAAATCGTAACCACAAATGTGTGGCAAATACGCGTGACGAACAGAATGACATGTGATGTAGGTAATGGTCTTAACATTGTGTGCAACCTTTAGAAACGAGAAAATACCAATGATGATTTCTGTATGTCCCACAGCAATTCCTGGTGTACGAAAACTGATGACTGTAGCCACAAGCCAGTTAAGCGTGCCATCTGCATAGCGGAGGTATACATCATTGATGCGGTGTATCATCCGTCCTAGTACATACACAGAAAGGCAGGAACAGTGCTTACGATATATTGTCATGCATCGTGTCTTGATATGCTACTGCTCTTTGTAATTACCTAAGAGTTTATATTAGCTATGATCTCCATAAAATTAAAAAAAGACTACAACAATGTAACGGTTTGCCGGCCGAAGTGGCCGAGCTATTCTAGGCGCTACAGTCTGGAACCGTGCGACCACTATGGTCGCAGGTTCGAATCCTGCCTCGGGCATGGATGTCTGTAATGTCCTTAGGTTAGTTAGGTTTAAGTAGTTCTAAGTTCTAGGGGACTGATGACCTCAGAAGTTAAGTCCCATAGTGCTCAGAGCCATTTCATCCATTTGATGTAACGGTTTGTTAACGGATTTGTTGTGAAAGTTGTCAAAAAAACTCGTAAAACGAGAAAATGTGACGTCCACGACAAAATAAAGTAGAGAATTGAATCTATCAACATGCAGGCAGCTACATGAGGTGAACAGGGCAGTCAAGTGCTTGTTTTTGGTCAGGCAGCCACGGCTGTGGCAGGTGAGGCTTCATGGTGGCAGTTCTGCGAAGGGCAGCCGGACCGACGCTTTTGCATGGCAGAAGCCACCACAGAGGACACGACCCGAAGGGCCAGGAGTAAGGGACATCGAAAAAATAATTCTCACAACTTTTCTCATAGAGTTGCGTAGGAATGTGAGAGCGGCAATTATTTCCAGATGAGGTGAAGAGTAGTCCACCATCTCCATATGGGGCCCCAAATTGTTTCCTGTTTCCAGTAAGATCGGTCTCAGCTTGGCTGCTGAAAACATGTCATGAAAGTGCTGATGGTGGCTGGACACTGGGTGGCCGAAAATGCTGTGTCGGTTGTTTTTTTTTTCAAGTCATACTCATGCACAGGACTTAGAGCTACCCCCGAGTGGGTTGCAACGCTGTGTTGATTTAACTCCAGTCAAATGGCTCTGAGCACTATGGGACTTAACATCTATGGTCATCAGTCTAACTGCAGTCACTAACATCAGAAACCTTCAAAGTGGACGCCTGTTGCTGTACTGGGACTGGAGGAACAGTTCTTCCTGTCATATGGAGGGAGACGCAATTGGGACAGGAGTGTTTCCCGAGTTTTCACTTGGCGATTTTAGTTGGTTGGTGAATGCTCCACATGGAGCTTTTCCATGATCTGCCAGATAGTGTGAGGATCAGCGACTTGGTTGCGATCTGTAGAAGTTTTTTTACTTCATTCAGACGCGAGCAGGGGAGGAGTCTCAATGAGAACGAGATTTGACTTTTTGGACTTGGAGTCTGGGCGTCAAGGTGTTCTGAATGAGAAGTGCTGAAGGAGGTCGACTGTCCAAGTCGACCCCTGGGCACAGTGGACATTGCATTCCAATTTTCTATATGTGCATGCTGAGTATTTCACAGCATTGGCACTAGAAATCTTTGAAGCTAGTTCTCTTACTTTACTGCACACCCACAATAGCAGCAGCAGTTATTGTCTGATTCAAGTCTACTGCCAAAGTTTGTTTCTGGGTTCAGTTCACAATCACGACAGTAGTATCAATGATGGTCAGTTCATGGTATCCACTTCAAGCCAAGATTAAAGTATAGTCATTATCCTCAGTTCAACTTTGTCAGTGGCCAATTAGGTCACTTTACTTTATGATTATGAGATAGAGTGTAATCAATGCATTATGTTGTCTCATATTCCATTTAACTCATGGTTTAAGAATAAAACGACACGATATCTAATTGTATCTATCATTCAAGATTACAAGATCCTGTCACTACCTTTGTTTCCTTTACTAGCTTATGTCGGAGATAATGGGACAGTATTGGGACAACCTGCTTTCTAGCCCACTTGGCATGGTTCCCAGATGTATCCAAGATGGCGGCGATGACGTCATCGAAGATGGCAGTGTGTATACTTGGAAATAGCTCAAACATCAAGCAAGAAGGCGGCTGTGACGTCATCCAAAATGGTGGATTATGGTGGGAAGTTTGAATTCTGATGGGAAGATAGGTCAATTGGGCTACTTCCACTAACCTAACCCCACTCCCCCTGAAAAATGGCGACAAGTTTAAATTTCAACAGGATATTGCATAACACCTTGGTTACCTCTACTAAGCTAAGTAAATGGCGGAAAGATAAGTCACTTCGGCTACCTACACCAACCTAAGTCACCCGACTGCCACCTTCTCCTAGGGATTCTCAGGAAAAGGACTTGACCTGTGCTGGACATAAGTCTTTATTATTTTGCATGCACTATTTTATTTAAACTATTAGAGGCACTACCACCATCCAGTGTGGTCACTATGGTGTCCAGACTCCAACTAACTTAGTACACAGTACCACCACAAGAGGGCACTCTCATCTGTGATGTAACCCAAGGTGGCTACTGTGATTTAAGCTGATGACATAAGCACCGTTATCTGAGATGGCAGGAAACAGTGTGTTCGCCATGAGGTCTGGGTCAAGTACACAGTCCCACCATCAGAGAGTGCTGACGTCCATGAGATAATCCAAGATGGCGGTCTGGGGTGGGGGAAATGGTGGGAAAAGGACTGTGCCTGTGCTGGACATAAGTCTATATTTTGCACACAATGTCTGCACCACGAGATCTATAGTCCAACTGACCTAGTACACAGTACTGCCACCAGAGGGTGCTGTCACCCCTCCTTTGAAGTAATCCAAGATGGTGGTCTGGAGGGGGAAAATGGCGCGAAAATTACTCTGCCTGCGCTGGGTTGCTGGAGACAGTAAAGAAGGAGTGTACTTTATTTATTTTGGAACAATTTATTTAGGGAAGAATTTTGAGACATAGTATATTTATCACACTGACACAAAACACATGCTCTGACATGCATGGGGTCGCACCACACAGCACATAGATCTGTAAACTACTCCTAAATAGCGATCTGTAGACACGCAAACAACTCTTAAATTACCAAAATAGTTTCAGTATGGACATGCAGACTCCTCTTAAATAATACAGTACACTGATGTGCAGACACGAGATCAACTCGTAAACTGTCCACACAATTCATAATGCAGCCTACAGACCTGATTGCAACAATTTGTGCAGACACGGCCCGCCACCCCCCCTCCCCCCCTCCCTGTCCACTGGACGGCACAGAAGGCTACTGCACATGCTCCCAGAAGTTGGGATGCAGTGGAATCCCCCGCAAAGTGACGCACAGATACCTGGAAGCATGAGGTGGCGGCACTCCTTTCATACTTGGCTCCTGAGAAATTCCTATAAGTGATCAACTAGGCACCACTGCTGACGCGACCGGACAGGAGGGAAGACCTATTTGCAGAGTGCTGACGCTCCAAGCGTGCGCGCACATTGACTCCATCTAAAAGACAACCCAAACACGCTTCCTAATCGTCAACTTTCGAAATCATGCACTCCACACCCATTCACAAAATAATACAACAAACACCAAAACACCTAATAAATCCTCAAACCATATTGCATGTCGAACGCTCACAGTGCTTAAACTGCTGGAAATAATCCAGTGCAGAAACACTCATGGCAAGTAAAAACGCTTTTGAACTATTGTCAATGTGTCAAGAGTCTCAAACATGCTTTGCTGAACCAGCCGGACGCAAGCCATCGCCAGACGCAAGTCAGCACGAATCATCACTCTCACGCCACTGCTGGCAGCATGTGAAAGTCATAACCAAAGTTAGAATTCTTCAAGTGTTATACTGATGTCACATGTCTATCGGAATAAAAGCTAAGTTATCCACTGGGCCATGTGCATGTGTGTTTACTGTTGCTCACACAATACGTATGGATACTGACGTCACATGTCTATGTAAATAAATGCCATATGTTCACCTCTCTCTACCTGTGGTCCAGTGTTGAAAGAGATGTTGCAATCCTTCCTAGAATAGCACAGGCTGCTTTGTCTTTCTTGTGACCCTAACAATACATTCGAGCTGCATCCACCCCACACACACGGAAACCTAAGTATACTGATGTCACAGGTTTAACATCGACTTCTTTCTCCCAAGCAATCCTAACAGGACATCACGTGTTCCATTCCTGCTTTCAAGATACACACAGATGTTCTCACTGCTAAAAGCCTTCATGATGTCTCTGCAAGCACACGAAAAAACCGTTAATCATAAAAGCATTCTTGTTGTTTGGAAAGAGTGCACTGTCTAAACACAGTCACGTGGCGGGGGGGGGGGGGGGGGGAGATCAGAACAGTTAAGCAAACAGAATTCGAAGCACTATTCTATGGAAGAGAAAAATGGCGAGAATTTTCGATATCCTTCAACTACTGATTTGGAGATGTCCTAATGCCACACTGGCGGTTTAGTGACGACATCATCACCAGAGATCGATGGTCTGCTTCATCTTGTCTTTGAACACCTGCTTTCTCAAAACTTTCCGTGATACGTAGCCTCTATCTTGTCCAAATAAATTTGTAAAAGCTCCTGTATCCAAGCACAAAGGATGTCTTGTGAATGAATTAAGCATTATGACTGGCTCTTATCGAATTTACCCGCCAGATTACTGAAGCCGCCGATGTGGAAGCACTGTCCGCCTTTATTTACTTTCTGCAGACAAGACTTTCAACAGCATAAAAACTATTTTACATAGATTGTGATATTGCATCGTCAATTTAATCTTGCAAACTGTCCTAAATATCGCCAAATACAGAAAGACTCTTACTCAATTACACTGCTCTCCCACTGAGGACAGAAGCTTGTGTATTAGAACGTGAAACCGACCTCCAACCCATCAATATATGACCGCATACTGTTTCGAAGTAGTAAGCATACAATGCTTATCCTGCACCATAAAAAATCACGACTTTAAATCATTCTTAGATATACCACGAAGACTGACAGCACCGAATATAATCCTTGCATTACTAGATATTCCTCTGTGAGGTCGGCGGTTATCCACTCCCAATGCATGACCAGCGCTCCCTCAGCGGAACGAAGTCACTCTCAGAACTGTTCCATAAATTCGTCCTCGTTTCCCCTCGGCACAAAGGCTTCACTGTTTCTGGTCCGGACCTGCTTCCTTGCTTGTTTTTCTATACATGTCTCCAGAATGAGATTTCCACTCTGCAGCGGTCTGGCACACAGTTTTAACCTTCCAGGAAGTTTCATATCAGCGCACACTCCGCTGCAGAGTGAAAATCTCATTCTAGAAACATCCCTCAGGCCATGGCTAAGCCATGTATCCACAATATCCCTTCTTTCAGGAGTGTTAGTTCTGCAAGGTTAGCAGAAGAGCTTATGTGAGTTTGGAAGGTAGGAGACGAGATACTGGCAGAAGTGAAGCTGTGAGGGTGGGGCGTGAGTCGTATTTGGGTAGCTCAGGTGGTAGAGCACTTGCCCACAAAAGGCAATATTCCTGAGTTCGAGTCCCCATCTGGCACACAGTTTTAATCTTCCAGAAAGTTGCACACATCTACAGACACTACAGACACTGCAATTACAAGAACACATGTATTTTCGCATGGTTTGCCAGAATATTATACCAGTTTCGCTGTACTTCTCCATATCAAGCACTCTTCAATATCCTATCGGCCGCTCGCACAACATAGTTCCGAAGTCATAGACTGGAAATTATTTCTCTACAAACGCGAAACTTTAGCGACGTGGAGCGTGCTGTAGACCACTGATTAACTAGACACTTATCCAGTCTGCGAAGACCTTTACATGGAAACTCGAAACAAATACACGAAGCTAATGTTTTCACTCGCGAATACCAATGTCTATCATGTAACAGATTCCAAATCATGCCTATAATTTACACAGTCAACTAACTTGTTTCTCATATCTAGAGAACCAGGAAACGTATCATCCACCTGCTAGACGCACACACCATAATCGAAGTTCTCTAAACTTAATAAAGGTGCGAAAAGTGCAGAAACAGCCAACTAAGCAATTTACATGGAAGGGAATAAGTGTCCAACGCAAACACACATCCATGTTCGCTCTTCTCAAATTTCCACGTGATCACCAAAACTGTCCAACACGTACTAACTATTAGTTCGCTATTCGACCGTCTAGAGGACGACACAGTTAAGACGTCTACATTCCTACGATCCAACAGGTCTCTTCATTCAGAGAGATCCTACCATGAATGGGAAACGTGAATCACCCCACACAGGTCACCAGCACTGCACGCCAAATACGCACAGGTAGAATCATCGCCCTAATAAATCTGTCACACATATATTTTATCCCTGTACTTACAAATAAATGTTACGATCGAGGTCTCAGTTGAACAACCTTCGGCAGTGAGCGAAGTATCGGAAATACGTCTTGTTGGCGGCTGTGGCTCTGGAACTAGAAAAATCAGTACCATTCTTATGACTTGACATACTCTTCTCTTTGCTTTCGCAGTGCTCGATGTCAAATCCATACCTTCCTTATGAATGAAAATAGTCATTTCCTTCGCACATGTCGGAACACAAAGCCTGATGCTCAAAGCGAACCTATCACACACTCCCTACTACTAAGTATAACTCTTCGTCAATAACTGATCTCTGGCGATACGAATTAATACTGACCGAAAATTAACGATGGATGGGCATGTCTCATAAGTTTTTCTTGCGAATGTTACCGCTGTGTCTTAGAAAGAGAGGCGTAATCGGCCATATATTAAAAAACCCGACTGCAACAACTACTGTACGTTACTGTCATAAGCGGTCTTGGTTTTACAGGTGCACACAAGTATCCACGTTAAAAGCTGTACTGGCTTTATAAATCGAGGTATGGCATTACCTCCCACGCCCGGGTTTCCGGGTTCGATTCCCGGGGGGGTCAGGGATTTTCTCTGCCTCGTGATGACTGGGTGTAGTGTGATGTCCTTAGGTTAGTTAGGTTTAAGTAGTTCTAAGTTCTAGGGGACTGATGACCATAGCTGTTAAGTCCCATAGTGCTCAGAGCCATTTGAACCATTTTTTATGGCGTTACCTACGAATCATGTGGTTTTTCCGGACAAATACCGAGACGGTTATCGTAGGAGTGTATATTATCAGATGAACAGTCAGCTTACACATAGCTCACGATACAACCTCGTTATAAAATCGTTCAATTTTGAAAGTGTCTTGGCTAAGGAACGTGTTATGAAACCGCTCTCTGCAACTTCCTCACGCTGCTAGATATTTTTCCTGTATGTTCAGCGTATTCTGTCTCAATACCGTGTCAGAGGTTGTGCACTATATCCACTGAGCTATAGGCGGTGACCGGTTGAGAAGGATTGCAAACAGTAGTAGATGGTGTGCTGACTGAGTTCGTAAGAAACGTAAACTAGCTTTTCAGATCCCTAGTGTTACGCTATCTGCTAGAAATGAAGTTTATGATGTGGAATCAAGTCTCTCCATTCAAGCACATACTTGCGTTGGATCCTATAGAGAAGTCCTCTAATGATTACAATCTCTAGTGAATCATATTTCTGGCACTCTCATATTTCGAAACGAGACACCTTTCTCGAACCTGTCTGGTACAATAAAATTCCAACAAGGTTTTAATCAGTCCCTACGCATCCTGCAACTGCCCCCATTTCTGCAGCTTTGCGCATGTGCTCATTCCATCTTAAGTCGGAACTGAGCAGAAGTCGGAGAAAACCATATCCAGCACCTTCTTCAATCTGTGTAGAAACAGAACGACCTGAGTTAGTGCAACAGGACCGCGTTTTAACCATTCTGTGGAAATGCGCGACCGGCCACGGTGGCCGTGCGGGGAACCCCGCGACTGCTACGGTCGCAGGTTCGAATCCTGCCTCGAGCATGCATGTGTGTGATTTACTTAGGTTAGTTAGGTTTAAGTAGTTCTAAGTTCTAGGGGACTGATGACCTCAGATGTTAAGTCCCATAGTGCTCAGAGCCATATGAACCATTTAACCATTTTTGGAAACGCGCGCATTTTGGTGCGTCTCCAAACCAGATAGAGATACTACAATCCGAAGCAGATCTGTGTCCATTCACATCTATCTCCTCAACATGCTATCATCGTTATTCTGTAGCATCCAACAGAGAAAAATTACGAACTAAAAAAGAGCCACTAACTTCATCCAATATAGAACTCGCCTAGGAGCCGTTGCTGGCACGATGACGCACAGCTGCAATGTGGATCCGGCGCAGAGAGAAAGTTGCTGCGATGCTTCCCAGAATAGCATTCCTAATAGGACCATCCGTTCGTCATCGAATTTACCTGTCAAACTGCTGCTGCCGATGCAGGATCATCCTATTAAATATACATCTTTTGATCCAGTGCAGAGGCCGGTTTAAGATTTCATCACCTGTACTGTAGGAGGATGGCCGTATTCCACAGACTATACTGTAAGTCGCAAGAGACGCTCCCTGTGACCCTGTGTCTTTGTTTGAAACGTTGTTTTCTAACACGCTTTGTACACTGCCATACGTTTTGTTTTTCTGCCATGACTTAGACGTCTGTGTCAGGTCCTAAACTGACATTAAGACGCTCTGATCCACGGCCTCTCGCAGAAAACTATACATCACACAATGTAAATCATATTGTTACTGTGGCTACCATAGCACGCCACAAACACTGGATGATTTTAAAGAAAAGAGAGTTACAACATAAGCAAATTGGGGGAATTTTGCGGCGTTGTGGATGGTTGACGAGCCCTACATTTAAACTCATCTGACATTGTCATGGAATAGCTGATGATTCTACGTTTCGTTTCGACTGACTGATCATATTGCAGTCATGTACGCGATCACTGTTTCGATGCTATCCACCCCAGAAAGTGTTGTCCATCAACCAAATCTCTTTCTCCAACTCAAACAAGTGAGGTCAGTCAATCATTATGTGGTAACCAACAGCGTGTCTGTGGACGAATGGGGTGGAAAAGACACCGTCGATGTACTCTAATAATAAGCATCACAGTTTATAGTGCGAACAATTTTACCAATTTTAGAGTAATTTCAACACTGACAAATGATGTGACAGCATGTATCCCAGTTTCGGTGTAATAGCTAAATCATCCCTTCTCCACTTTGCGAGTATCACTGCAAACGTGGATAGATCACTGTGCAGTCCGTCCATTCATTGTAAATTCTCGGAAACATACAACATCAAAGTGTATCAGACAGTACTGTACGTATTTCTAACACCTCGAGCATAGTGCTTAATTTACGATCTATCTCTCTGGACATGGGAGTCACAGAGCACTCTTGCTGTCTTAGGGTAAAATTAGAGAATGAAACACCCTCATCACACTGTCATTGATCAAACAGCCTTGCAGCACCTTTACCGATATAATCTGCAACCGACCAGAAGTAGGCCGCTACACTCCACATCTCGTGAATGAATGGAGATTGCCGAGTCCTCACCCATCCAAGTGCACAAGATTTCTCGATACGCGCCCATGTCGAGGAGTTAGCACCCCTTATCGATGTACAGTAGCAGATTTCAAAGTGTCGTGATGTAGTAGCAGACGGTTAAGAAGAACAAGAAACGGATGATTTTTATGCATGCTGGAGCACCAGACAGACAGAGTTCGAAGCATTTTTATGTAATTCAACCAAGCTATCACTTTTAAAGTGTTATCCCAGAGTCTAGAATCAGGGCCTGGAAGGTATTGGTAAGAGAGAACGTTAACACACGCACTCTTAAGGCTACAACGTTCTGCACTTAAAACGGGCTGTAATGTTAGATCGCTTGCGTTTCCGACCTATCAGTCGAATGGAAAGTGGCGCTGTTAATAATCCAATGTAAGAAATATATTTCAAGCGCATGACATACGTCCTTCTTAACGATTTCTCTACAATAAACTAAGTAATCGAACAGGAAAACGAAGGAATTACTTCTGTAATATATTTGCTCTTCGTGATGCGAGTGCAATATGGCTTTTCTGAGTTGTATAGCATCCACTGTTCACATCCAATCACAGTTCGGAAATTATACAATGCCTGCATCAGCCCTATGTAAAATAATCATTAGTAACGAGGGATCCCTCTTACAAGCAAACAGATAAACGCATAGCAGCAGCGTCCGACATGTGAAAATTACAAGTCATTTACCCACTAACTCTGTAAACACCATATCTGTCAGGAAAATGTATACAAGGGGATTGCAGTACCTCACAAGCACCAATCGCTAACTTAGTTATGAAACTGAAGTCTCGATTTTACACGCAAGATGTGACATGGAGATGGAGTACATCGCATAAATCAAAGCTCGTTTAGAGGAAAGTGTCACGTTTCATCGCACATGAGATGGATGTCCTCTGATGACCGACAGGTTTACCGCTAACGATCGCTAATAGACAGTGCTTCAAATCACATACAGAAGACGTGGCTTTATACGAGTCGAACACAGGTTATGTCACGTGACTGATGCATCCTGACAGAGCAGTAGAAAAATTGACCTGTAGAAAATTCTCCCTCTCTAGAATGCATCATCAGTCTACCATTAAATCGTAGCTCGTTACAGCTCCATCTCAATCGATCACCTCGCCCACTCTCATTTATCCTTTAGCAGAGATGCAAGTAAGTGTAGAGGCGGATGGTTCTCTGTCTTCCAGAAACGCATCAAATACAGTAGTCAACTCATGTCTATCACTGGTACCTCAATAGACGTAGAATATAATGCTGCCTCAATGGAGAAAAGATTGACTGCCTCGCTGATTCCCTTCACATCCATGTCGACGTTTTCTCAGATTCCTATTGCTGCCGTATATTTGCCCCCATGAACAAATTGTTCTGCGCGGATCCACAGCTGTCAACAGGGAGCATTTCCGATACTTCGCTCATTGTCGAACGTCGTTCAACTGAGACCACGATCGTAACATTTAGTTGTAAGTACAGGGATAAAATATATATGTGACCGATTTTTTAGGGTGATGACTCTACTTGTACGTGCTTGGCGTACAGTGCTGGTGACCTATGCGGGGATGATTCGCGTTTCCCGTTTACGGTAAGATCTGTCTGAATGAAGAGATCTGTTGGATGGTAGGAATGTAGACGTCTTAACTGTGTCGTCCTCTAGACGGTTTTGGTGAGCACGTGGAAATTTGAGAAGAGCGAATATGGATGTGTGTTTGTGCTGGACACTTACTCCCTCACATGTAAATTCAAGTAAAGTGCTCAGTTGGCTGTTTCTGCACGTTTCGCACCTTTATTTAGTTGAGAGAACTTCGATTGCGGTGTATACATCTAGCAAATGGTTCAAATGGCTCTGAGCACTATGCGACTTAACATCTGAGGTCATCAGTCGCCTAGAACTTAGAACTAATTAAACCTAACTAACCTAAGGACATCACACACATCCATGCCCGAGGCAGGATTCGAACCTGCGACCGTAGCGGTCTCTCGGCTCCAGACTCTAGCGCCTAGAACCGCACGGCCACTCCGGCCGGCGTACGTCTAGCAGGTGGAAGACACGTTTGCTGGTTCTCTGGATATGAGAAACAAGTTAGTTGACTTTGTAAATTATAGGCATGATTCGGAATCAGTTATATAATAGCAATCGGTATTCGGGAGTGGAAATATTAGTTTCGTGTATTTGTTTCGAGTTCCAACGTAAAGGTCTTGGCAGACTGGATAAGTTTCTAGTTAATCAGTGGTCTACAGCACGATCCACGTTACTTAAGTTTCGCGTTTGTAGAGAAATAATTTTGAGTTTATGTCTTCGGAATTATGTTGTGCAAGCGATCGGTAGGATATTGATGAGTGCTTGATATCGAGAAGTACAGCGAAAATGGTATGATATTCTGGCAAACCATGTGAAAATACACGTGTTCTTGTAATCGCAGAGTCTGGAGATGGATATAGAAAATCAAGCAAGGGAGCGGGTCAGGACCAGAAACAGTGACGCGTTTGTGCCGAGGGAAGACGAGCACGAATTTATGGAACAGTCCTGAGAGTGACTTCGGTCCCCTGAGGGCGCTCTGGTCACGCATTGGGAGTGGATAACCGCCTATCTCGCAGGGTAGTCTCTAGTGATGCGAGGTTTATATACGGTGCTGTCTGTCTTCGTGGTATATGTAAGAATGATTTAAAAGGGGTGATTTTGTTTGGCGCAGGATAAGAATTGTATGTTAACTACTTCGAAAGTGATTCTCGACGGATTCGCATCTGGTGGGAATGTAGAACAGGATTTCAGGCTCCAAACATTGTGGATGGAGACCGATATCGACGAAGGTCCTTAATGGTGTGAGCAGGGATTATGTTGACCGCTCGAACACCTGTTCATGAAATTGTACAGGTGAGCTGGAAAAGTTTAACTGCTATCGTGACGACGTATAGGGACCTACTATGCGCTTGTTACGCTGTGCTGTGGGCCCAGGCTTCACAATGACGGACAATAATACTCGACCTCATAAAGCACAGGTGGTAGATGTTTTCTTGGAAACAGTAGGTATTGCACACGTTGTCTGTCCTACACGATCTCCCGATTTGAATCCCATTGACTATGTCTAGGATGCACGAGGGAGACGGGCTGCATCACGTCAGCATTCACCAACTACTCTGTAAAACTTGCGAACAGCTCTGCAGGAAGAGTGGGCCTTATTGCCGCGACATGAGATCGATGATATCATTCACAGCATGCCATGTCGCTGTCGGGCCTGTATTGCTGCAAGAGGTGGCCGAACAGTAATCAGTTGTCGGAATGTGTGTGTGCAAAATGGTTAAGTTGAAAAAACGAAGCACATTTTTGTCTACCGCTATTCATGTTGCAGTTGTTTACGTTCTGTATTCTTTACACTGCTTCTACTTCACTATCACCTGTTTGTATTGTGTTGAGGCAAAATAAACGTAACCTGGCAAAATTTCCATTTGTTACTTTAATTTTGGACGTCAGTGTATGATGACGACATCCTTGACATTACTTCAAACAAAACTTTCACAATGCTTCTTTCGGCATGTTCAGGTCTCATACTTCTTGAGCTTATTGGCCAAGTTCATTACATATGTGAAGCATGGGTCGTTCAATGCAGCAGCCGATGAATGCAAAATTGGCAGTCCTTGATCCATCATTTCATCAGTTGATTTATCTGCACGTCTAGTTCCGTAGGACCAAATTGAGGAGCAAATCCCCAAGGTCATGACCAGGTCAGTACATGAAATTACAACATAAAAGTAACAACAGATCAAACAAAACCCAAAGCCACAAGTTTAAGTAAACGCAATCAACAATATAATATAGGCATCAGCTTAATTTTTCAAGGAACTCCTCAGCAGAATAGGAGTGACCCACGCGGAAATTCTTCAGTTTCGATTTGAAAGCGCGTGGATTACTGCTAAGATTTTTGAATTCTTGCAGTAGCTTATTAAAAATGGATGCAGCAGTATACTGCACACCTTTCTGCACAAGAGCTAAGGAAGTGTGATCCAAATGCTGATTGCATTTCTGTCTAGTATTAACTGAGTGCAAGCTGCTAATTATTGGGAATAAGCTGATATTGTTAACAAGAAACGACAGGAAAATATATGTATTGAGAAGCCAATGTCAGAATAACCAGACTAGTAAACAGGGGTTGACAAGAGGTTCGCGAATTTACGCCACTTATTGCCCGATCTGCACCTTTCCGAGCCAAAAGTATTCTTTGAGAATGGGAAGAGTTACCCCTAAATAAAGAACCATACGACATAACCGAATGAAAATAAGAAAAGTAGACTACTTTTTGTATCGAACTATTACTCACTTCAGATACTATTCGAATATTAAAAATGGCATCATTAAGTCTTTGAACAAGATCCTGAACGTTGGCTTTCCACGACAGCTTGTCTGAACACCTAGAAATTTGAACTGTTCAGTTTCACTATCCATATGCCCACTCTGTGAAATTAAAACGTCGGATTTTGTTGAATTGTGTGTTAGAAACTGTAAAAATTGAGTCTTGCTGTGATTTACCGTTAGTTTATTTTCTGCAAGCCATGAACTTGTAACACCACAGCTCCATAGCTCTACTGACATAATTATTTTTCTCTGTTCTACCTCCTATCATTAAGATTTTGTAAATATTGTTTGATTGCATTGATAGCACAAGCGTGTTCGCATTTTCCTTTGTTCGCTTTTTCCTTTGATTCAATACAATGTAGTGTATCCTCATTTAAATTCTTTCTCATTTGGAGGGAGACAAAACTTACTGTATATTTTTGTAATTTTGTTTAAATAATTTTGTGTAGAACTACCAGTTTGTGAAAACGATATATTATCTTTAAAGTGATTGTTTGCTGTTATGTAAACTGTTGACCTTCACTTAGGGTTCTTAGTTATTTTGTATGTAAAAGGTGGTGTGGTTCCCCTCCGGAACGGAACTTAGTAGTGCGCGCTGATTGTGGTTGGCATAGGTAGAAGAGGTGGATTAAGAGTCAGTCATGGATGAGCTACTGAACCACCAACTGCTCACCAAAAGGTTATGAATTGTGCTGGTGCAGAGAGCGGCTTTTTGTGCCGTCTTCCAATGTGCCAAAGCCTCGGATGGATGCAATAACTAGTTGGAATTATGTTGGAATTGATATCTGTCATCGCCACCAAGAAATTGTAGGTAGGCTGTTAAGGTTTTTATGTTGGTAACGCCACTTAGCGCTCTATATGAAAATCACTGACTGTGCTGTGTGAAGGCTGTGGTTGGTTTGCATTGTTGGAGGATATGCTATTGTAGTGTTGGGCAGTTGGCTGTTAACAGCACGTAGCGTTGCGCAGTTGGAGGTGAGCCGCCAGCAGTGGTGGATGTGGGGAGAGAGATGGCGGAATTTTGAGAGCAGACGATCTGGACGTGCGTCCATCAGAAAGAGTAAATTTCTAATATTGGATATCATGGACTTTATATATATATATATATATAAATGACTTTTGAACACTATTAAGGTAAATACATTGTTTGTTGTTCCATAAAAACACGGGAGAACTGCCGGATATCAGTAACTTCCTGCCACGATATTTCGGCGCAGAGTCTTCTGGCCATCTTCAGGTGAATGCCACTGTAGTAGTATTGGCGAGTACACGCTGAGCTCCGCTATTTAAAGCCTTCTGAGGTGACATTGCGCATGCGCTGCTCAGCGTGCGCGTTCATAACGGCTCCGTGCGCTGCGCCTCGCGCCCTCCACTGCGAAAGCCTGGCGTGTCGGTGTCAGGTCGATTTCCATCTTTATGCAGATAACTACGTCGATTACGAAGTTTCTCTATAACAGGATTCCAAGCAGAGTTCAGCTGATAACCGCTATCTCGATTGATAAGAGTCTCATTGTCAGACAATCTTATTTCCACAGATTCATTGATAATCGAGCTCCAAAAGTTTGATGTATGGGCCAAAATTTTTGTGTCGTTGTAATTCATGGAATGGTCTGTGGAAATACAATGTTCGGCGATTGCGGACTTGGTGGGTTGGAGAAGGCGAGTATGCCGTTGGTGTTCCACAATGCGTTCCTGCACAGTTCGTGTTGTTTGCCCTATATATGATTTGCCGCATTCACATGGAATTTTGTAAACACCTGGTTTACGCAGGCCCAGGTCGTCTTTAACGGATCCCACCAGTGATGAAATTTTGGAAGGAGGGCGAAAGATGACTCTCACTTGATACTTTTTCAATATTCTGCAGAATAGTGGTGATCAGAATAAGTAAAGAGAGTAATGTCTGAGTACGTTCAGTTTTTCTCAGCTGTTTGAAAAGCAAATAGTGTAAGAGGTTTGTCGGCACAGTAATTCATTAATTTTTCTACGGGGACGTTTCATATGTCAACCCTTAGCCGAGGATACCTCACTGGAATCTTCTGATTTTTTTTCTTGCAGTTTGTGTAATTAGTGTTACTATTGTTTATTGTTAGAGCGTAATTGTAGGGAGAATTTCCTTTGTAGTTGTAGTTTTTCATTGTTGTACATTAAAAAAGTTGTGGCATGCATGTAGATTTGCACCAAGTATTTCGCAGCTGCGCTTGCAATTAACGAGATGTTATTTCCAATGCTATGTTAATGTGTTTTCTAATTTTGCTCTTCAAATTGTACTTTTCTGTGTTATTGTGTGAAATATTGTGACAATAACGGCGTGTGAAAAACGTAATACAAGGCTCCAAAGTAAACTAAGAAATGACAGTGAAGACGAAAGGAGGGTGTTAGCGCCACTGTGTAATGAATTAACTAATATTCAAAGTAGTAATTTCGTAATTGTGCATAGGGAAATGAAGCGGGCTGCAAATAATGGTATAGACAGTGAAACAATTAGTGAACAGGGAAGCATTATCGATCGATCGGTCGGCAACAGCTCGCCTCAGGAATCGAAATGACAGGACACAATCTTGCAAATACTGTAGATTCAGGTTTTGCGTCCTCACCATTTTCTCAAATAAGTCAAGGCACACTTTCTGCTTTTCAAAATGCGAATATTGCCGGTTCAAATGCACTGCCGAATAGCACTCAGGAACATGTTTCAGACACCAGTGCATTGTTATTACAGTTAATGCAACAAATGGCACAAAGGCTACAAACGTTAGACGCATTGCTTGAACAAAATCAGAAACAAATGGGACAAAATCCTCAAAAGTTAGACACAATGGAACAAAATCAGAGACAAACACAGCAAAAGCTTAAAAAGTTAGACACAATGGAACAAAATCTTCAAAAGTTAGACACCACACTTGAACAAACACGTGAAGATTTAACTACTGAGTTACATAACATTGAATCGAAATGTCAAAACGCCTGTAATGACTTAAAACACAAATCTGTGAGCATTTTCAACCTATTTTTTCGTGGCATGAAAATGCATTACAGAATCACGAAGCAGCCATAAAAGAACTGCAAACTATTGTTCATGATAATCAAGAGACCTTGAGGGCTAAAATTGACTCAGTTTCATCTATCGATTCGGTTACACTACTTGCAAAAACTCAGGAAAACTTAAAGGACACAGTAGATACTCTGAAAATTAGTTCAGAAAGACACATGGAGGAAATTAGTTCATTATCAGAGAAAGTAGTCGAACTTTCGAATCAGCTAAATAATTTATCTACGAAGGTAGATGATAAACTGAATGACACAAGACTGGTAGTCTTTAATGACACAGAAGAGTACGAACAAATTAGGAAATTCAAATAAAATCAGAATCAAATTAATACGCAACACCAAAGAGATATCCGGGAAGTACAAGATCAGTTGACACAGGTAATACAAGAATTACGAATTTCAGAGGACACTCGCACTCCAATACAGGAAGAGGGTCATAGAAATACGGAACAGCCACAAAATAATAACACAGGGCACTTCGGAAATTATTTAAGAAATTAGCAAGGTACACCAAATTTTGAGATGGAACCGCCGAAACGAAGTAACAATGACCGATATGCGACTTGCCGACATGATGATTTTGACTTAAGCTGTTTATTACCACACGAAAATTCAAAACTTTTGAGAATTCCGGCAACGACATTCATCCACAACCATGGCTTCATCAATTCTCTCATTGTTTTCCTTCCAACTGGTCATTAGAGCACAGATTAGAATTTATGTGTGGCTATTTAGAGAATGAACCAGCTCTAAGAATGCGATCGGTCATTCACGATTGTCACAGTGAAGGAGAATTTTATCATGCCTTCCTCTCAGCATATTGTTCTCAAGCTACACAAGACCATATAAAACATAGCATCATAATGATGAAACATTTCGAACAATCTGAATTTTCCAGTCTTGTGAAATATTTTGAAGACATGTTGCACAAGAATCAGTACCTGTCAAATCCATACAGCCCCTCAGAACTCATCCGCATTTGCTTAATTAAATTGCCTGAACATTGACGACATATTATTTTGGCAGGACGTTGCAAAGACGACATTGAGGCTTTTTAGGGACTCTTACAAGAATTGGACACTGGCAATCCCGGGATGCGAAAACAGGAACACAACAATTACTGGTCATATCCGTCACAATTCCGCGATGAAAGAAATAATAACTGGACACGACAGGGCTATTCTTACAACGTAAATCGTGACCAAAACAGACGCCACCCGTATGACAACTGTTGGCAGTTAGTAATAATTACAGGGAAAGATCACCTCTCCGTGGTAATGACTATCACAGAGACAATCAGAGAAGCAGACAATATGGAAACCAAAATAATTATCAAGGGAGACAGAATAACGTCAGACGTAACGGTCCACCACACGGTTATGATTCCAGGAGAAATTCTCCACCACATGACCGACAAAAAAGAAACTATGTAAACTATCGACAAAACGACAGACATGAATTTCATAAGAATTGGCGGGATTCAAACAGGGCAGGGCCCTCTCGACAAGGTGAATTTGTAGAAGTTCGATCTCCAAATCCCAATAACGATGTGCGCCAACAAAGTGACAATAGGCAATGACTCACACCGCTGGCAGCTACAAAACGTACTTATGAAGGTGATGACGTAGCTGCTGTGGCTAGCAATTACGTAAAAATGGAAGACATTAGGGACATCTTACTCCAGGAACACAACGTAAAACATAACAACATTGCATATCCTGTGATTCACATTACAGTAAATGACGTAAAATTTACGGCAGTACTTGACTCTGGCAGTCCCATTTCAGTAATTAGTGAAACAGCCTTTAGCAAATGCAACAAATCGAACGATTGCCCCTCACTTCCGTTATGTAAGATTAAATTACAAGGTGCAATCGTTGGAAAAAGTGTAGATGAACCCCAACAACGCAACTTATAATTCTTTTGTCAAAGTCACAGCTTCTCTATGAACTTTCTTATTGTTCCATTATTGTCGACGGAAATTATATTGATAGTGGAGTTTTTGAATGAATACAAACCAATCTTAAACTTTCACTATGCTGAAATAAGTTCAGAGAAAGAAGTTAAGTCAATAGCTTTGAAATTTGAAGATTGGCTCTCAAACCATGATGAGGAAAATAATCGGCTTTACCTTCTGTTAGACAACAGTACGGATTTTCACCGGAACTATACACAATCACTCTGCAAGTACTGACAGGGATGATGATGATACTAATGAGTTAATTCAGAATAAAATTCAAACAATTGAGAACTGTAATGACACTGATAGGCAGGACCTTTTTGAGATTTTACAAGCACATTCCACAGTTTTTACTCACAAAACAGGAACAATCAAGGGATTTCAATACCAATTTCGTGTTCGTGAGCATACTAAATTTTGTGTTAGACCATACGTAATTCCGGCACATTATAGGGACCGTGTTAGAACAGAAATACAATCTATGGTTGACGAGGGCATTATTGAGCCTGCAGTTAGCTCATACAACAATCCATTACATGTTGTTCAGAAGAAAAATGGATCGATCAGGCTTGTCTTAGATTCGAGACAAATCAATACTATCATCATTCCTGAAACAGACAGGCCGCAAACGTTGGAAGAACTTCTTCAAAATTTTATTGGTGTAAACGTGTTGTCTTCTGTTGATCTCAGATCCAGCTTTTATCAGATCGAACTTCATCCAGAATGTAGAAAATACACAGTTTTTCTTTCTTTCGGCGTTTGTTATCAGTTTCGGAAACTTCCTTTTGGTTTGAACATTTCTTCGGCAGCATTCATTCATGACTAAATTCCATATTACCTGATTTCTTAAAACGTCATATCACCTTATATGTGGATGACATTTTAATAGCAGAAGCCTCATGGGAACAACATAATCGCAACCTCAACAGTTTCTTACGTATTTTTGAAGAATCTGGAATTACAGTTAACTTGGAAAAGTCTGAATTCGGGAGGTCAAAGGTGAGGTTTTCTTCTGAAGGCATTCAGCTGGATCCTGAAAAGTTAGAAGCAATCAGAGCCAATCCAGCTCCATCCACAAAAAGACAAGTCCGCAGTTTTTTAGGTCTCGTAAATTTTTACCGTCGTTTTCTGGAATGCAAATTCTAGTTACACCAAAACTTTGTTCTCTCACTGGAAAAAATACTATTTGGAACTGGGACGAACAAGCACAGTTGGAATTCAATTCTTTGAAAGAATCGCTACTTAACGTGCCAATATTAGCTCATCCAGATCTGTCACAAGATTTGTACCTTAGCACGGATTCTTCTAAAGTCGGTCTTGGTGCCCATTTATTTCAAGAAGCCATAGAAAATGACGCTACTGTTCAGAAAACCATTTCTTTTGCTAGCCGAGTGCTAACAAAATCTGAAAAAAATTATTCTGTTACTGAATTAGAAGCTTTAGCTATCGTTTGGGCATTTAACAAATTCCGTTTCTTTCTTTCTGGTAGCACGTAAAAGTATAGAGTGATCATCATGCAATACAATTTCTTATGTATTCAAAATTAAATCATGACAGGTTAAAACGTTGGGCATTGTTTCTGCGAGAATTGCACTTCACAATAGTCTACATTCCCGGCAAGGAGAACATTGTTGCGGACGCGCTGTCACGCGCACCGGCTGGGCTTGAGAAAAGTAACACAGAAGGCAACCTCGAGAAAAATTTCAGTATTCTTTACATTCAGAAAGTCGCCTTTGAAAACTTCATCACCACATCTTTAAAGGACATTGCTCATGAACAAGATAAAGATCCGATTTGGAAAGACATCAAAAGTAAATGGCATGAAAAGACACACACTCAGATTCGGCATTATTACCTGGTTAGAAACAACATACTCTTCAAACGCTGCACTGTTGATGACAAGCTATGCGTACTTTGCATTCCAGACGATTTTGTTAATAAGCTCATTTGGTACATTCATTTCAGCTATGCACATTTTGGCCCACGAAAATGTTATCATATTCTTCGAACGACTTGTTATTTTAACAACATGGAAAAGAGAATTCGAAGAGTCTTGTCTATTTGTAAACTTTGTCAAAAGGCTAAACCATCTACTGTCTCACATCGTACTCCGCTGTTTCCTATCATTCTTTCTGAATTAAAAAAAAAATTGCTGCTGTTGATCTCTTGGGACCCCTTGTCAGAACATCCCATGGATTTTCGTATGTTCTAGTCGCTGTTGAACTTACTTCAAAATTTGTTTCTTTCACTCCGTTACGTAAAGCCACTGGACGGTCTGTATCCAACGCCTTTGTTAAAAATTTCTTACGTGAAGTTGGACACGTTAGTAAAGTCATTTCAGATAACGGTCCGCAATTCAGGTCTGCTGTTTGGTCACGCATGCTTCGGAATCATAAAATCAAACCTGTTTTTATTTCATTGTACTCACCACATTGTAACCTATCTGAACGGATTATGAAAGAAATCAATAAGCTTTGCAGACTTTATTGTCACGGAAAGCATCAGAATTTGGACAGATAGTTATACTTATTTCAAAACGTGCTGAATGAAATGCCTCATGACTCCACTGCTTTACCACCTATTCTTGTACTGAAGAATGAAGAACCACCGAACAGAATCAGAGAGCTTGTACCTTTCCCGAATACACGTAAACTTCGACACAAAGACATAATTGATTTGGCTACTAAAAATATAAAATCTGCAGCAGACTAAAGGAGAAAACTACACGGTAATGCAAATGCAAAGAAATTATATATTGGTCAGAAAGTTCTCATTAAAGCTCATTCATTGTCACATAAGAAGAAACACTTGAGTCACAAATTCTTTCTGATTTACAATGGACCTTACAGAATGCGACGTATGCCACATGATAATTGCGTTGAAGTTGAAACTCTGCGTACTAGGAAGAGTAAAGGATTGCACCACATTTCACATGTAAAACCGTTTATTAACTTAGTCTTTGCCATAAAATTTTCACTTCACGCTACTAGTATAATTTGTCACACTGAGAAACTGTTAACATGCAACAATGTTTTGAAGTTAACTATCCAGTCTAGAACTTAGGGAACATACTTAGACAGTATTTACGAGTGCATTGTTATAGTGAACAGACGACACAGTGTTATTGTGTGTACATTCTTGCTTGTTAGTTGCAGGATTATGTGATAACTATGGTGTTTGGTGTGACGTCATAAGCGAGTGACTGCGTGTGAGATCGCTCTCTAAGTTTTCATATATTTTTAGGTTTCAGATACATATTTTAACGGTTTTTGTGATAATATTTACTATATAAGTGACGTATTAGTGGTTTCTTCATTCACCTCTGCCTTTCTTGTGTTGTGACCTGATATTTGTGAGTGTTTCGTATTTAGCAACTTAACCTCTTGTCTGTGTTTACATTTCGCGCTGACCAGTTGCAGCTGTAGCGGCGCATCGAAAGCTAAGTACTAATTAATTGTTTGTGCATAGTGGTTTATTTAGGAACTTTAGTAGTCTTCAACCGGTGCTCTTGGTTTTTTCTGGTGAAATAATTTCAGAAGAACCTTTTGGGAACTGTTTACAGCTTCGTTACTGTGTCATTAGACGTTTGATTCTCTTTCTGTATTAGTCTTTTGTTGTATTCACATTTGTTGTTTATTAATACTGTTAATAATAGTAGTTACTTCCCTTGTAGAGTAAGTTTGTGATTATTGTAGTCAGGTTTTTAGCATCTGCTTATTGTAGCAGCGGAACTTAGAAAAAGTAAAATTTTACCATGAGTGAGAAGTGTGGGCTTTGCCGTAGGTTCGTGAGTAGTGGATTGCGGTGTGAGACTTGTTCGAAGTATTTCCACTGGGGGGAATGCAGTGGGGAAGCCAGTGGACATTCTGGTGAGATCCTCTCCTGGAACTGCAGGTTATGTAGCAAGAGTAAATTGATAGAGGAGCAGGAGCGTAAGATCTGTGCACTTCAGGTGCAGTTGAAAAACGCATAGGAGGAGCTAGATAGTATGAGGAGGGAGAAGGGGGTTGGGGAATGGGAGCTGGCTGTTGGCAAGAGATCTGCTAGGAGAAGAAGATTTTCAGATAGTTTTACTATTGGTGTTTACAATAGATATGACCAACTGTCAGAGTCTAGTGGAGAGGAATCTCTAGTAGCTATAGATATAGGAAGTATGCAGCAGACCTCAGCAGTTACTGTGCCTAGAACAGTTGCAAAGTCGAAGAGGAAGAAGAAGGTTCTGCTGTTAGGTAGTTCTCATGGCAGAGGTGTAGGCCAGCAGTTGCAGGAAGTGCTGGGGAGTGAGTACCAGGTCACCAGCATTGTGAAGCCTAATGCAGGGTTGGCTCAGGTGACTGTTAACATAGGGGGGTTACGTAGGGATTTTACTAAAGAGAATCAGGTAGTGATTGTGGGTGGGGCTGGTAATAGTATTGATAGGGATGGGGAGTATAACATAGATGGTGACCTGGAAAAGATAGCCACTCAGACTGGCAACACCAATGTGCATTTCGTGGAACTGTTTCAGCGTCACGATCGGCCTCATCTTAATACAGCCGTCAGGCGTAATAACATGAGACTTCGGGGTGCGCTGATGACAGAAAGCATGGGTCACATTTCAGTGGTGTGGGTGGAGTCTATCAGCAGGACGGGTTTCCCTAGACACGGCCTGCACCTCAACAGGTATGGGAAGGGGAGGTTGGCAAAGCTTATAGGTGACACCATAGGTGGGGTTGGTGGGATCACTCATGGGAAAATTCCTGCAGTAGTGGGTGTTAGAGCTGCACCTTTTTTAGATTGAAGTCAGCTGATAGGTATTCCTGCTTAAGGGAAGTCTCTCTAACAAGGGAATCACTTTTGACAAGGCTTAGGTATCCGAGTAATGAGGGAATTAGTATATTTCATCAAAATATACAAGGTATTAGAGATAAAGTTAGTGAACTGCTTATAGATGTTGACTCTGAAATTATTGGTATATCTGAACACTTCTTAAATAAGGAGATAATTCAGAGGCTTCCTTTACCAGGATACAGGTTGGCTGGCTGCTTTTCGAGGAGCTCTTTGCGGTGTGGGGGAGTAGCCATGTATGTGAAAAACGGCATCGCATTTGAGTAAATTGATGTTTCAAAGTACTGCGCTGAAAAGGTGTTTGAATGTTGTGCAGGTGTGGTTAAATTTAACTGAGCTAAACTTGTAACTGTTGTTATTTATAGATCCCCAGACTCCGATTTCACAGCATTTTTGCTAAAGCTAGAGGAGGTTCTTGGTTCACTTTATAGGAAATACAAAAAGTTAGTTTTATGTGGTGACTTCAATATTAATCGTATAAGTGATTGTGCAAGGAAGAGGATGCTGGTAGACCTCTTTAATTCATATAATCTTATGCAAACCGTATTCTTTCCAACGAGAGTGCAAGGGAACAGTAGAACAACCATAGACAACATTTTTGTTCATTCCTCATTACTAGAAGGGCATTCTGTTAGCAAAAAGGTGAATGGCCTTTCAGATCATGATGCGCAAATTTTAACTTTAAAAGATTTTTATGCTGCAACACGTGTTAAATATAGTCATCAGCTGTTCAGGAAAGCTGATCCGGTTGCTGTAGAGACCTCTGTAAACCTTATCAAGGAACAAGAGTGGCAAGATGTTTATAGCGCTGATACAGTAGACGATAAATATAATGCTTTTCTCAAGACTTTTCTCATGCTCTTTGAAAGTTGCTTTCCGTTACAACGTTTAAAACAGGGTACTAGCACAAACAGGCAGCCTGGGTGGCTGACTAGAGGGATAAGAATATCTTGTAGAACAAAGTGGCAATTATATCAAAAAGTTAGAAACAGTCAAAATATAAATGCAGCAGCCCATTACAAACAGTATTGTAAGGTGCTTAAAAATGTTATTAGGAAGGCAAAAAGTATGTGGTATGCAGATAGAATAGCTAAGTCTCAGGATAAAAGTAAAACCATATGGTCAGTCGTAAAGGAAGTTGCCGGTCTGCAGAGACAGGCTGAGGATATAGAATCAGTGCGTAGTGGGAATGTCCGTGTTACTGATAAGTAGCATATATGTACAGTATTTAATAATCACTTTCTGAATATAGCAGGTGAACTAAATAGAAACCTAGTCACAACAGGGAATCATATAGCGCTCTTAGAAAAAAGTGTTCCGAGACAGTTACCTGAAATGTTCCTCCATGATTCTGACAAGAGGGAGATTGAGTTAATAATTAAATCACTAAAGACCAAGAACTCTCATGGATATGACGTGGTATCTAGCAGAATACTGAAGTATTGTTCTATGTATGTTAGCCCAGTACTTAGCCATATCTGTAACTTTTCCTTTAGGAGTGGTCGGTTTCCTGACCGATTAAAATACTCGGTAGTGAAGCCACTTTATAAAAAGGGAGACATTGATAATGTTGACAATTTTAGACCTATTTCTATGCCATCGGTGTTTGCTAAAGTTATCGAGAAGGTTGTATATACAAGGTTACTGGAGCATTTAAATTCACATAATTTGCTGCCAAATGTTCAGTTTGGTTTTAGAAATGGTTTAACAACTGAAAATGCTATATTCTCTTTTCTCTGTGAGGTTTTGGACGGATTAAATAAAAGGTTGCGAACGCTAGGTGTTTTCTTTGATTTAACGAAGGCTTTTGACTGTGTTGACCACAAAATATTACTGCAGAAGTTGGACCATTATGGAGTAAGGGGAGTAGCTTACAATTGGTTCGCCTCTTACTTTAAGAACAGAAAGCAGAGGGGAATTCTTCGCCATATTGAGAGTGGTAGTGATGTTCAGTCCCAATGGGGCACTGTTAAGTGGGGCATTCCCCAAGGGTCGGTGCTGGGGCCACTGCTGTTTCTTATTTATATAAATGATATGCCTTCTAGTATTTCAGGTGATTCAAAAATATTTCTGTTTGCTGATGACACCAGCTTGATAGTGAAGGATCTTGTGTGTAATATTGAAACAGTAACAAATAATGTAGTTCATGAAATAAGTTCGTGGCTTGTGGAAAATAATTTGATGCTAAATCACAGTAAGACTCAGTTTTTACAGTTTCTAACTCACAATTCAACAAGAACCGATATTTTGATCAGACAGAATGGGCATATTATAAGCGAGACGGAACAGTTCAAATTCCTAGGCGTTCGGATAGATAGTAAGCTGTTGTGGAAAGCCCATGTCCAGGATCTTGTTCAGAAGCTAAATGCTGCTTTATTTACCATTAGAACAGTTTCTGAAATAAGTGACACTTCAACATGAAAAGTAGTCTACTTCGCATATTTTCATACGCATATGTTGTATGGTATTATTTTTTGGGGTAATTCTTCTGATTCAAAAAGGGTATTTTTGGCTCAAAAACGGGCTGTTCGAGCTATATGTGGTGTAAGTTCGAGAACCTCTTGTCGACCCCTATTCAAAAATCTGGGAATTCTGACATTGCCCTCACAGTATATATTTTCTTTAATGTCGTTTGTTGTTAGCAATATTAGCCTATTCCCAAGAGTTAGCAGCTTTCACTCAGTTAATACTAGGCAGAAATCAAATCTGCATGTAGAATGCACTTCCTTGACTCTTGTGCAGAAAGGAGTGCAATATTCTGCTGCATCCATTTTCAATAAGCTACCACAAGAACTCAAAAATCTTAGCAGTAGCCCAAACTCTTTTAAGTCTAAACTGAAGAGTTTCCTCATGGCTCACTCCTTCTATTCTGTTGAGGAGCTCCTGGAAGAGCTAAAAAATTAAGCATATTCCAGTGTTACATTGTTGATTGTCTTCATTTAAACTTACGACTTGTCACCTGAATGTTTTTTTTTATATTTCATTTTATCTGTTTCTAATATCGTGTTATAATTTCATGTATTGACTCGTTCCATGACCATGGAGGCTTCTCCTTAATTTGGTCCCATGGAACAATAAATAAATAAATAAAGCTCACATACTTATAACATATACTGGTACTGCTAATGAGATTTTAATGCAACATTTTGGTTTACTTGAAAATACATTATGGATTTAAAGTGCTTTCTGAGAGAGACCACATGACACAGTGGTTAGTTTGACAGCTACACGACTATATCACGACGCTACAAATGTGTGACACAATTTACATTGTTGCTTTTGCGGTGTATTTGTTTTATATCTGCACAGTTTTTCTGAATTCTTCTGGAAAGGAAATCATATTTTAGTAGTAACTTTTGTGGTATAGCTACGATGAGACAGTCTTTCCGTAGCATAAAAATACGTTACAGTATAGTAGTTTCTTGATCACGGTACTGTACGTAGTAACTACGATATCTATACGCATAGCATTTCACTTTTGTTTATTACGAGGTAAGTACAATGACTTCTACAGAATTTTGCTTATGGACGACGATAATTTCGACACTTGGCATATTTTTACTGTTAAGTAATGACAGAGATTATCTTACAACAAGACGCACAGTTTAGCGCTGCAGTACACGAATTTGAGTGATTAATTTTGTACTTAAAACATTTATTTTTAAAGATTTTTGAATCACAAAGATACAAAAAAGGTTTTCGGTGATACATTTCATTCCATTGCTGTAATGTGTAACACCCGAGGGTATAATTACATTATGCCTCAGGGGGGTACACACTTACTTCGTGTACCATGTGTTTGGCAAGCACAAGGAGCCCTAGCTAATATGGTATTTGCTTATACAACTTTACACATCGGTACCATATTTCTCTAACACAGAATTACACAGCTATCTGGTTATTTAAAAGAGAAACAAACATTTTTTTACTACATCAGTGATAGATGTTTACGTGATTGTACAGTTGGATAACTTCAAACTTTGTTGTTTGAAATTGTATTTTGTCTGTACTTTGTGAACTGTTCATATTTTTTCAGAACCATTGTGATATTATGAGAGCTTTGAATGATGTAATTGTTATGGGATCATGATTTTTATAGTACGTTTTGAGGTAGATGACACTATTGAAATGAGCAGAGAATTTTTCTTAGGTCTTGAAATTATTGAAAGATGCTGCGACGATTTTGAGATGTGATTGGTCTGTTATAATGTTATTATTACGATGACGATGTGTAGTATGCTGTTGAGGTATGTTTATGATCATTAAGCTGATGCTATATGAGGAATTTGATTATGCTACATATTTATTATGATGAAATATTGAAGAAGTGTCGACGAATATGAATATGAGTAGGAAGGTAAGGAATAATGAGTAGTGGTTAGGGACTCTGATTTGTGAAAAAGGATGTTGGAAACCAAGAATCGTACTTTAAGAGTTATGAAATGTGTGTAAATGCGTGAATGTATCACAATATGAGCGAAAATTTTTGAACACTTATATTTATAGGATTTTGTTTCTACACATTTGCAACGCAAATTCTCGACCTGTGAATTTTTTTTGTATGAGACTGTCACTGTAGTGCAAACTGCTGTCATAAATATTTCGGTTAGAAAGCTAAGTGACCTTGACGTAATGCATTGTGGGCACCCAGGTGTGCCACCTGCCTCGAGAAAAAGCCATTAGGTGGAGAAATAAGAGGCCATTAACCTCACTATTGACTTTCCTTTGTAAAAAGCATTGCGAATAAGACACGCTCAAACTTGAAAACATATAATTACACTGTGGAGCTCTTAATTTTTAATATTTTAATATTTATTATATTATTATATTTCATTTTATTTTATTATATTTTATATATATTTGATTATATATATATATTATATATTTTATTATATTTTAATATTTATTATATTATTATATTTTAATATTTACTAAAATGTCTAATGAAATGATGAGAAACATTTTTACATCTACTTTCTAGTTGAGAGATTTTTTTACTGCCTTTGGAGATGCCATTCGCCTGGTGAATGACGTTTAATGCCTTGCTCTGTATAGGCTATATACATTTGCTCATTTTGTTTCATATCTAGTTTCTAGCTGCACTGCAGCATTGGTTAAAATAAAATTTAATAGATGTACTAATACAGATATTTTATGCCTACAGATCCAGTAAATAATAATTTTATGATGTACTTCCAAAAAAAAAAAGGGAACACAAATAGACATTTCCCTTCACAGGAATTGCATAAATAATTTTTTTTTTACGATTTGGTAACTTGTCTGCTAGAGTAAGTTATCGTGATGCATCACTCTAGTGATAAGGTGTGACATAGGTATTAAACATGGCCATTTTTACTGTAATATTTGTTCTGCTTGTGCTTTGTCATGTTTAGGTACAAGTTGTAGCATTTGCTGCTGTTGTTTGCCAGGCATAGTTCTACTGAGTTTTACATTGTATTAAGCCAGTGTTACTACTGATTTATTTTTCTTTTTGCAGCACATTTGCTCATATTAGTGATAACGTTGCATTTGCTTTGCTAATTTATATTTATTGCTGCTTGCTTTGTCAATTTGCATTATTTGTTAATTGTTTTGTGCTGCTGCGTTGCCTCGTCCCTTAGTTTAGCATCTGAGCTCAGTAGATTTAAGTTAGCTTAAGAGGGGGTAGGCTATATAAGAGAATGAGTAGTGGTGAATTGGAAGAAACGCATTGGCAAGGTATAAAAAAAAGTGAAATAAGAGGAAACATCTATGAAATGAAGTTTTGGATTGGATTGCAGTACTGAACGTCACACTGAAAACAAATCCTGTCCTGTCCTTTTGTGTTATTCCACTATGTGTCTGTGTACCTTGTGTATTTGTGTTCTTCCTATCTTGATGTGTTTGTCTGATAAAACTTATGTTGTAGAATTTTTCTAATACTCAGCTACATTCACTATGATGCGGAATACTGTTATCCTCAAATATAATTTGCTTTTATAATATGTTATTTACTTTGTAAAGATGTTTAGACATTATTTACTCTGTTTTGTTTTAATGCTCACGTGTGAAGTTGATGTTTTGAAAGTTATTCTGACCTTTTATGTATTTATTTATGTCATAATTCCTGTAATACTGATCTATATGTTTATCGAATCTTTTGTAAAGCCTGCATTACCACAAATGTTATCTGTATTGTTATGTTCTTTAATGATGTATTTTGTACCTTTGCAAGTGTATTCTTACGTTGTAAATTTATAATTGTGTAGACACCAGTTCTTCAAATGAAGTTACAATTCACAGCACACGTTTCTGTTGGTCATAGTATATGCACGATATGTGAGAAGTTGGAACTGTTAGTGTTTGCACATGTGTTAATAATTCAGTAAGGGACTGGTTAACAGCATTGCTGGTTCTAAGGACATTTCCAAAAACTTTGTGAGTACACAAGTGGTGGTTTATGGACTTGCTATATTGTCCACAAGACTCTTCAATGGTGATTATGCACCTGCACAGTCGCAGCAGATGGCTGCTGGCCATCTCTACAAGGACTGCCGTGGGTCTGCACCTTTGATGACCCACCAATACCATTATTTCTACAAGGACTGCAGTGGGTCTGCACCTTTGATGGCCCACCAATACCATACTCTCTACCAGGAGTACAGTGGGTCTGCTCTGTGATGACCTACCTACCAATATTCTTCAAAACTTCGACCGACTCTGCTATGGGTTTGCTGTGTTGAGGCCCATTACCGGTCTGAATGTCAAGAGTCAGCACTGTCTTTCCACAGGAAGGACAACACTACATCTTCAAGACAGCATGGAACTCGACTACTTCAGTGTGCATTTCCTTTTACTGCCCAAACTTTGAGAAAAACACTGCAATTTTACTGTAATCAATGATCAGGACTGTCTTTATGAAGTGTGAGAAAATTTTAGCTTTTGACCAACATTGAATCGACAAGTGTGTGCATTTGATTTCTTTGTTAATGTAATAATGAAAATTTTTTTTCAAGTCTGTATTGGCCACTGCCTAAAACGATTTGTAAATTTTTTTGTGGGGTGCATGGCGGCTATGTAAGTAGGCTGTTTAGGTTTTTATGTTGGTAACGCCACTTAGCGCTCTATATGAAAATCACTAACTGTGCTGTGTGAAGGCTGTCGTTGGTTTGCACTGTTGGTGTATATGCTATTGTAGTGTCGGGCAGTCGGCTGTTAATAGTGCATTGGAGGTGAGCCACCAGCAGTGGTGGATGTGGGGAGAGAGATGGCGGAATTTTGAGAGCGGACGATCTGGACGTGTGTCCATCAGAAAGAGTAAATTTGTAATATTGGATATCATGGACTGATATATATATATATGACTTTTGAACCCTATTAAGGTAAATACAGTGTTTGTTCTTTATCAAAATCTTTCATTTGCTAACTATGCTTGTCAATAGTTAGACTTCAGTAGTTAGAATCTTTTATTTAGCTGGCAGTATTGACGCTCGCTGTATTGCAGCAGTTTGAGTAATGAAGATTTTTTGTGAGGTAGGTGATTCATGAAAGGTATAGGTTATCGTTAGTCAGGGCCATTTTTTGTAGGGATTATTAAAAGTCAGATTGCTTTGTACTAAAAAAATATTGTGTGTCAGTCGAATGTTGATCAGAATAAGTAAAGAGAGTAATGTCTGAGTACGTTCAGTTTTGCTCAGCTGTTTCAAAAGCAAATAATGTAAGAGATTTATCAGCATAGTCATTCATAAATTTTTGTAAGGGGACGTTTTACAAAATGACAGTCCAGCAATTCTACCTGCAAATCCACCTACCAACATGCATTTGGCAGTACATTGCACAATCACTGTAATGGAACAGAAGAACTATAATAATGTACAGTAAAGGATCAGCTCATTGGATGTTATAGTGTACTCAAATATAAGTAAATTATAACTGAACTCTTGTACCTATCGTGATTTATCCTCAGTCACACAACTACTTAGGGTCCTTCCCATGTCAAAAATGCTTACTGGATGTCCATATTGTTAAAATAGGGCCGGCCGCGGTGGCTGTGCGGTTCTAGGCGCTTCAGTCCGGAACTGCGCGACTACTACGATCGCAGGTTCGAATCCTGCCTCAGGCATGGATGTGTGTAATGTCCTTAGGTTACACACATTCCCTAACGACAGAAAAAAACCTCAGCACTCTAACAAGCGGTACACTCCAGAGCTCAAGGAAATGAAGACACTGCTACTTATACCAAAAAATAAGTGATAAAAATGAGGAAGCCAGGAAACACTATGTGACCCCTAAGAAGTTGTACAAATATGAAATAAAATCAGCTAAATGTAAAGTAAATGATGAATATATTGCAGGCTCAAATAATGCCTGTCAAGCCGCTTGGAATATAATAAAAAGTGAAATCAATATGAGTAAACAGGAACTCACAATGCCTATAGATTGCAACATCCTCAACGAGTATTTTATAAATTGTGCCAGCTCTCATTCTTCTTCTTCTTCTTCTTCTTCTTCTTCTTTTGGTAAAAACAATTCTGATAATATTTCAGCTGCTGTAACCCTTCTTAAAAAACAAGCACCAGCAACCAAGAAATTCTCTTGGTCAAAAATCACCTCTGGCCACATTATCAAATGTATAAAGAAACTTAAAAACTCAAAAACAAAAGACTACTATGGACTTAGTAACAATATTGTTAAACACATAGTCACTGCAATCTTAATGCTACTAATATATCTGACGATTCGCATACTAGGAGTATTCCCTGAATGTGTGAAAATGACAGTTACACTGCCAATCTATAAGAAAGGTGACAGAAAAATGCCAAATAATTATAGACTTATATCAATAGTTCCCATTATATCAAATGTAATAGAAAACTGCATACATATCTAAATTTACACTTATTTTTAAAGTAATAAATTATTGAGTAAGAACCAGTTTGGCTTTCGATCAGAACTATCGACAACCAAAGCAGTTGAATGCCTCCTTAGTAATATATATGAAGGATATGAAAATAAGAAACTCACTTGTCCTACCCTGTTAGATTTAACAAAAGCCTTTGACTCAGTCACACATGAAATAACGATTAAAAAACTAGAACATTGTAGATAAACCATTACAATTTTTTCTATCATACTTAAGCAATAGGGTACCATTAGTAAAAACAAACTATCAAAAGTCAACGCCCATGAAAGTAAAGAGAGGAATTCCACAAGGCTCAGTGCTTGGCCCTTTCGTGTTCATTGTTTACATCAATGACTTCTCAAATTATATGCCATGCAACAATGTACTGTGTGCTGATGATATGACACTAATTACAGATGGCGTGAATCTGCAAAATGTCATGGAATACAACAAAGTAGAAAGTGAAATTAGCAGTGACTGGTGCACAGTCAATCTTTTATCAATAAACAAATTGAAAACTGAAGAAATTTACTTCACCCTGAAACCAATTGAACAGAATACAAAAAATGTCAAGTTATTAGGTTTACATATAGATCAAAAACTTACATGGGACAGACACACAAATTATCTATGTGGCAAACTTGCTTGAACTCTCTTTCTATTACACAAGCTGAGACACGATATCAGTAAAAATCTGCTAATCTCCACATATTTTGCTTTTTTCCATTCACAACTGCAATACAGGGTACTTCTTTGGGGTAACTCAGTGGGTTCAAGTAGCATCTTCAAGTGGCAGAAGAAAGCAGTCAGGTGTATTTTAGGACTAGCACCAAGACAAAGTTGCGAAAACCATTTTCAAGAACTAAAGATAATGACACTACCTAGTATATACATTTATAATTGTTTAATATATGCTAAAGAGAATGTAAAGAACTTTAACTTAAGATCTGAAGTGCATGTTCATAATACTCGAAATTATAGTAACATAGACCTACCATACACAAGGCTGACATTGACACAAAACAGCCATAAACACCTTAGATTAAAATTTTATAACAAACTCCCAAAAGCTGTGAGCAAACTACCGATGAATAACTTTAAGCAGATAATAGAAGTGAGGCTCAAATGTACGCCATATTACTCACTTGATGAGTTTCTAAACAGTGACACAAAAGAGATATGCTACATGAAACAAAAAACTGCCATGTGAATTATACATATATGTTTGTGACACTAATGTACCAGCAAAGACTTTTTACATGGATACGTAAGCTGTACCATAAATATATCTTGATACTATTGTATATTTAACTATTATGCTGTATTATTATTATTATTATTATTATTATTATTATTATTATTATTATTACTATTATTATTATTATTATTACTATTGTGAATGAATAATTGTGGTATTATCAATATTAATTTAGCATGGTATCTGCTTGCCCTGAACAGGTACAATTATGTACAATAATAATTTTTGTAATTGAAAAAAATGTATTGAACACACTGATGATGCCAACTGTATGGAAAACATATTGAAAGGCAAATAAAGATTCTATTCTATTCTATTCTAGTTAGGTTTAAGTAGTTTTAAGTTCTAGGAGACTGATGACCTCAGATGTGCTCAGAGCCATTCGAACAATTTTTTTTGTGAAAATAGGAAAGCCCAGTTATTGATTCAATAATGCCACTTGAAGATAGTAAGAAGAAACTAAGTTAAAGTTAATGTAGCAGAACTGAGTAATATAGTAAACGATGCTTGCGGAAAATAGTTTTTCTGTTAAAACTGCTCATTAATACTTTGTTGCCTACTTCAAAAGTGAATGTTCTCCAAACTGTTACTTATAGAGTTTTGCAAATTAAATGATCACAGTGCAGCTTGTTGAAAATCACCCAAAGGTGAGCTATTGTCTTATTACCACGTGAAGATGTGTTCTACTGCAGTAAAGTTTAGAACTACTACTGTTGAAAGTTACATGTTCATGCTTGTTACAGGCTTGTTTCTCTAGTGTATTTAAAGTGTGTTTAGTTTTTTCTGTTATAGAGGTCCAGATTAAGGGCCCCCCAATTGAAAGTAGTTCAAATACACAAAGTTACTTAATTATGTAGTTGTAGTTGTTGTTGTGGTCTTCAGTCCTGAGACTGGCTTGATGCAGCTCTCCATGCTACTCTATCCTGTGCAAGCTTCTTCATCTCCCAGTACCTACTGCAGCCTACATCCTTCTGAATCTGCTTAGTGTATTCATCTCTTGGTCTCCCTCTACGATTTTTACCCTCCACACTGCCCTCCAATACTAAACTGGTGATCCCTCGATGTCTCAGAACATGTCCTACCAACCGATCCCTTCTTCTGGTCAAGTTGTGCCACAAACTTCTCTTTTCCCCAATTCTATTCAGTACCTCCTCATTAGTTACGTGATCTACCCATCTACTCTTCAGCATTCTTCTGTAGCACCACATTTCGAAAGTTTCTATTCTCTTCTTGTCTAAACTATTTATCGTCCATGTTTCACTTCCATACATGACTACATTCCATGCAAATACTATAAGAAACGACTTCCTGACATTTAAATCTATACTCGATGTTAACAAATTTTTCTTCTTCAGAAACGCTTTCCTTGCCATAGCCAGTCTACATTTTATGTCCTCTCTACTTCGACCATCATCAGTTATTTTGCTCCCCAAATAGCAAAACTACTTTACTACTTTAAGTGTCTCATTTCCTAATCTAAATCCCTCGACATCGCTCGAATTAATTCGACTACATTCTCCCTGAAACCCTGTACAACCGCTGGTTCTTTCGGTTTATCCAGGTCCCATCTCCTTAAATTCCCGCCTTTTTGTTTTGCAGTTTCTTCAGTTTTAATCTACAGTTCATAACCTATAGATTGTGGTCAGAGTCCACATCTGCCCCTAGAAATGTCTTACAATTTAAAACCTGGTTCCTAAATCTCTGTCTTACCATTATATAATCTATCTGATACCGTTTAGTATCTCCAGGGTTCTCCCAGGATTCTTGAAGCAAGTGTTAGCTGTGATTAAGCTATGCTCTGCACAAAATTCTACCAGCCAGCTTCCTGTTTCATTTCTTAGTCCCAATCCATATTCACCTACTATGGTTCCTTCTCTCCCTTTTCCTACTCTCGAATTCCAGTCACCCATGACTTTTAAATTTTCGTCTCCCTTCACTACCTGAATAATTTCTTCTATCTCATCATACATTACATCACTTTCTTCATGATCTGCAGAGCTAGTTGGAATATAAACTTGTACTACTGTAGCAGGCGTGGGCTTCGTATCTATCTTGGCCACAGTAATGCGTTCACTATGCTGTTTGTAGTAGCTTACCCTTACTCCTATTTTTTTATTCATTATTAAACCTACTCCTGCATTACCCCTATTTGATTTTGTATTTATAACCCTGTATTCACCTGACCAAAAGTCTTGTTCCTCCTGCCACCAAACTTCACTAATTCCCACTATACATAACTTTAACTTATCCATTACCCTTTTTAAATTTTCTAACCAAGATGCGCGATTACGGTATCTGACATTCCACGCTCCGATCCGTAGAACGCCAGTTTTCTTTCTCCTGATAATGACGTCCTCTTGAGTGGTCCCCACACGGAGATCCGAATGGGAGACTATTTACCTCCGGAATATTTTACCCAAGAGGACGCCATCATCATTTAATCATACAGTAAAGCTGCATGCCCTCGGGAAAAATTATGGCTGTAGTGTCCCCTTGCTTTCTGCCGTTCGCAGTACCAAAACAGCAAGGCCATTTTGGTTAGTGTTACAAGGCCAAATCAGTCAATCATCCAGACTGTTGCCCCTGCAACCTCACCAACGGCAAGGTCCATAAACAGATCGAAGCTATGGATGTCGCGCGTATTAAACGAGACAAAACAGGCGATGTTACCAAAACAGTGGCTGTGCTAATGAATCGCGGGATATATCTGAATCAGCAAAAACAGAAAGGGAAATGCAGTAGAAATTAAAAGTGAAAAAACTCCAGATATGACTAATTTGCTTAGAATACTGTCTGCGCAATTTGCAGCGCAAAATGACAATATTAAGGCACAAATTGCAGCTCACAGTGACAATATTAATGAGCGAATCGCAGCACTGGGGCAACAAAATGCAGCACAAAGGCAACTAATTGCAGCACAGGGTAGTGATATTAGTAAACAGATCGAGAAAGTGGATGCGAAAGTTGACATTGTAGGTAATGAAACTAAAAACGTCAAAAGCGAAATTACTGTCATCAGTGGCAATATTGCCAACGTACAAGGACAGCTTGATAATATCAACGAAATATTTGACACAGAAATAATTAAAATTCAAGATCAAATAGAACCCTTTGCCAGTACCAAAGTGGACGAAAAAGTATTCGGTATTAAATCCGAAATACAAACCGAATGCAACATAGAGTTTGCACAGATTAAGCAATCTGTGGCAGAAACAAATAGAGAACTAGCCAAGCTAATTGTTACTTGCAAAAGGAAGTGTGAGCATAACACTTCACAAATCCAAGGAAAAATGTATGATTTGGAAAGAAAAATACAAACAGGACCTACACATTTAATTAAAAGAATGCCTTTCAGTAAAATATTAGATGGCGAGGAAAAATTCGACCCTGAAAAGAAGCATAACGGATGGTTCCCCCTGGACTTTGTAAAGAATTGCGAAAGGAACTTCCCTGAATATTTATCTGATCAGGAAGAAATTAATGTTGTGATCACTGCATTAACAGGAGATGCAAAAAGGTGGGCATTGAACCTTGATACTAATCAGATGCCCTTCGAAAGTTTGAAACAAATATTTATTGACGAATACTGGTCAGAACAAAAACAAGACTATTTATGGCGTGAATTTATAACGGCCAGATTGTATCATAGTAGGGGGGGGGGGGGGGCAGACCATGAAGGAATTTTGTAAATCGTGGTATAGGAAATTAACACACTTGAAAGCCAGACGCACTGAAACCCTAAATTATTTGGGAACTTTGGAAGAAACTACCACAGGATTCAAAAGATATGTGGGTAGTAATCATTGGAATTTTGCAGCGTTTTTGGAAAGAATCGAAGTTCTTCACAATCGAAGTTCTTCACAATAATAACAACAATTATTCGCGAGAAAGTAACGACCAAAATAAACGACCTGAAAATGACAGACTTCGTGTAAACACGATTCAAAGAGGTCGCGCGAGAGGAAGGGGGAAACTATACGACGTGCGGTAGGGCATACATGGCGCGGAATTTTCAAAATAGAGACGAAGTGGAAAACTGAAAACCGCGTGTGTTATGGGCCAGATTCACGCGGAAACCGGTTTTGGGCCCAAAGAAAAGATGTCAAATGATAAATTCGAGAAGGAAGAATGTAAAATACAGGGCAGGAAGTTTAAGGATGCGTCTAGGGAAGACCTGCGCGGAGTGATACATATTGGCGAGCCATGTGCGAAGTCATGTGACCACTGGTGCTCGGGGCAGCGCTTGCAGGAGCAGCAAACATTGCACTCAGCAGCACTCAGAAATGGCCAAGGTTCAGAACAAGATGGCTGCCGTAGAAAGAAACATAGAACGCGGAATCGGACACTTCCGTTGGCTGGTTTCAGTAATAGGCGAACGTAAAACTGAAAATAAAGTTAATGTCACATGATAGAGATAACTCAATATTTGATTCGTGCGAAAAGGTATTATTAAAGAATAAAAGAGAGCAAGATAGTGCGATTGGGAAAAAAGATATTTGTACTGATATTAATGTATATGAGAATAAGGACATACATGCAGGGGAGGTTAGGTTTAATGAAGATGAAAAGAAAGTGGATTACGCCACGCGAAAGTCATGTGCACAGTTAATGAGGGGTGAAAATGATGTAAAGAATGGTGTTAGTAAATATGACGTTATAAGCAGTGCAAATGAAATTATTGTTGATGAAAGATGTTTTGTGGTTCTGATGCAAAAAGATCAGGTATTGATTTCGCACGATAGTCTGAGAATGATAGCAAAGAGGGAAATGAAATGAGGGTTATCGATGTATGTGACGATTATATTAAGTATGAAGTTAAGGCTGAAGTCGTTCAAAACGACACAGAAAAAGTGCCTGAGTGTCCAAATGATGTGCAATGTGTAAAAAATAATCCGAAAAACGAAGTGAATAAAACATCTAATGATGAATTATTCCACTGTCTGAAAATCGCATTCCTGTTCTAATCTTATGACGAAAATGAAATCAGTGATAGTTCAGATGATGAAGGGTATATGGATACAGATAAGAATGAATATATTAACTTTCCATATTGTTCAAAAGTCGCGTATTTAAGTGAATCTTATGGTGAGGAAGGGAATAGTGATGACTGCAGTGAAGATGAATTCTCAGGAATAAACGAAAGTGAATACCCTTTTATTGAAAGAGGGTATGAAAAAATCAGTGACATTTTTCCAAAGCAAGTATCAAGAAGTGAAACTGGGTCAAAACCGAAGGAATCATTAAGTAATGTAGCACAGGGGCATAATTTTCGGGGACCTGCAGGTGATACTATACTGGGGCAAGCCTTAACAAATGTTTTGAAAGAGTGTGAATCACAGGAACAAAAACTTAATTATGTATACAGGCAGTTCATCCATTCCGGAAGTCGAGGAACACGATGAATTTTGCCTATTATCGACATACATACTGGCAAGATATAGGTTCCGGGGATTCGAACGCTTTCGAGAACGTCTTAATTTCTAATCTGAAGTCGGATAACAAATGACGTAATAAATATTTTTTTGTGTGGTATAATTACAGATAAATAATATTCTTGTTCTTTTCCTTTACTTGTACTATGAAATCAAATTTTATGACTCTAGACCAACGGGAATATCCTACAGGTTTCGCTGAGTAGGTTTGCGAGTATCAAAATGTGTGACATAAATGCCCGTATATTTTGGTTGAGTTGACTTAGAAGCTAACATTTATTATACCAATAAGGGACTATAGACCTTAATATGTGGCGTAAATTTCAACTTGACACGTCTACCCAATCCTGAGAGAACGGGTGTTGAACAGTCGGACAGACACACTGATAGACGGGCAACAAAGTGGTCTTGTAAGAGTTCCGTTTCTGCCGATTGAATTACTGGACTCTAAAATTAATCACAGTATATTAAATGACACTTTAGGGTTGAATTTGCAAAGTACATGAAAGGATTAGGAGCCCAAACTACAAAAAACTTTGAGATGGGTCACAAATATTTATTTTTGAAATCAAAGTGTCTTTGGGCCACGGTTGTACAACTGCAATTTGCAAATCACTTATCGTGGAACAGGCAAACTGATTTTTATGAAGAGCTGTCATACATTTTCACCTCGCGATGGTCAGGTTGTTATCGGCGCAGCGAAAGACACGCTGCAGACATGCTGGCAGCAAGTCCTCGTAGCGCGGCGTGGGGTCGACCGGCGAGATGCGTCTGGCTGCGGTCAGAGTACGCGTGACTGACTCGTGGTGGGAAGTGTTCCGCTTAATACGTCAGGAGTACACTACACACAGGAGGCGGCTACACGGGTAGCGGGGGCTGTGTGGAAGGGACTGGGCGGATTTGTAGGTTACAGGGTCTCAGGGAACCACAGAAGGGACGTCCGTCTAAAAGTGGGCAGGTGAAACACAGTAAGGTAGTTGTAGAAACGATTGGTATTGCAGTTGTAAATTGTCGTAGCTGTGTTAGAAAGAACCAGAGCTCCAAGCCCTAATAGAAACCACTGAAGCTCAAATAGTTGTAGGTACAGAGAGTTGGCTAAAGCCGGAATTAAGTTCAGCCGAAATTTTTTCAAACGATCTAACAGTGTTCAGAGAGGATAGATTAAATACAGTTGGTGGTGGAGTATTTATTGCTGTCAGAGGCAGTTTGTCTTGTAGCGAAATTGAAGTAGATAGTTTGTGTGATATAGTATGGGTAGAGGTTATACCTGACAATCGGACTCAACTATTAACTGGATCGTGTTACCGAACCTCCCGACTCAGAAGACATAGTTGCTGAACAGTTAAAAGGAAACTTGAGTCTCATTTCAAGTAAGTACCCCGTTCATACAATTACAGTCGGTGGTGACTTCAATCTACAATCGATATGCTGGAAAAATTATACGTTTAAAGCCGGTGGCAGGGATAAAACGTCATCCGAAATTGTACCGAATGCTTACTCGGAAAAGTATTTTGAACAATTAGTTCATGAGCCCACTCGAAGCGTAAATGGTTGCCAAAGCATACTTGACCTTTTAGCAACAAATATTCCTGGACAAATAGTGAGTACTGCGACGAATAAAGGGATTAGCGACCACAAGGCAGTTGCTGCTAGGATGAATACCGTAACACTCACAACCATCAAAAAGAAACGCAAAGTATATCCATTTAAAAATGCTGATAAAAATGCTCTCAACGCCTTTTTGAGAGACAGTCTTCACTCTTTCCGATCTGATCGCGTAAGTGTAGAAGAGTTGTGGAATATTTTCAAGGAGATAGTATCGACAGCAATTGAGAGATATATACCACTAAGTTAACAAGTGGTGGTACTGATCCCCCACGGTACACAAAACGGGTGAGATCTCTATCGCAGAAGCAGCAAAAAAAGCATGCCAAATTTAAAAGAATACAATATCTCCAAGATTGGCAAAGTTATACAGAAGTTCGAAATATGGCGCGTACTTCAATGCGAGATGCTTTTAATAATTTCCACAACGAAATTCTATCTCGAAATCTGGCGGAAAACCCAAAGAGATTCTGGTCATACATAAAGCACTCCCGTGGCAAGACGCAGTCGATACCTTCACTGCGCGATATTAATGGTGAAGTCACTGATGACAGTGCCACTAAAGCAGAGTTATTAAAAGCGGTTTTCCGAAACTCCTTCACTAAAGAAGACGAAGTAAATATTCCTGAATTCCAATCAAGAACAACAGTCAAGATGAGAAACACAGTAGATATCCTCGGTGTAACAAAGCAGCTTAAATCACTTAATAAAGGCAAGGCCTCCGGTTAAGATTGTATATCACTCAGGTTCCTCTCAGAGTATGCTGATAAAATAGCTCCATATTTGGTAATTACATACAACCACTAGCTCACAGAAAGATACGTACCTAAAGACTGGAAAATTGCTCAAGTCACACCAATACCCAAAAAGGGAAGTAGGAGTAATCCGCTGAATTACAGGCCTATTTGCAATAGGGTTTTGGAACAAATACTGTATTCGAACATTATGAAGTACCTCGAAGAAAACGATTTATTGACTCATAGTCAGCACGGATTAAGAAAATATCGTTCTTGTGAAACACAACTAGTTCTTTATACTCATGAAGTAATAAGTGCTATCGACAGGGGACGTCAAATTGGTCCATATTTTCAGATTTCCAGAAGGCTTTCGACACCGTCCTCACAAGCGGCTTCTAACCAAACTGCGTGCCTACGGAGTATCGCCTCAGTTGTGGGACTGGATTCATGATTTCCTGTCAGAAAGGTCACAGTTCGTAGTTGTGTTGTTGTTGTGGTCTTCAGTCCTGAGATTGGTTTGATGCAGCTCTCAATGATACTCTATCATGTGCAAGCTTCTTCATCTCCCTATACCTTCTACAGTCTACATCCTTCTGAATCTGCTTAGTGTATTTATCTCTGGTCTCCCTCTACGATTTTTACCCTCCACACTGCCCTCCAGTACTAAATTGGTGATCCATCGATGTCTCAGAACATGTCCTACCAACCGATTCCTTCTTCTAGTCAAATTGTGCCACAAGTTCCTCTTCTCCCGAATTCTATTCAATACCACCTCATTGGTTATGTGATCTGCCCATCTAATCTTCAGCATTCTTCTGTAGCACCACATTTCGAAAGCATCTATTCTCTTCTTGTATAAACTATTTATCGTCCATGTTTCACTTCCATACTTGGCTAAACTCCATACAAATACTTTCAGAAACGACTTCCTGACATTTAAACCTATACTCGATGTTAACAAATTTTTCTTCTTCAGAAACGCTTTCCTTGCCATTGCCAGTCTACATTTTAAAACCCCTCTACTTCGACCATCGTCAATTATTTTGCTCCCCAAATAGCAAAACTCCTTTACTACTTTAAGTGTCTCATTTCCTAATCTAACACACTTAACATCACCCGACGTAGTTCGACTACATTCCATTATCCTCGTTTTGCTTTTGTTGATGTTCATCTTATATCCTCCCTTCAAGACACCATCCATTCCGTTCAGCTACTCTTCCAAGTCTTTTGCTGTCTCTGACAGAATTACAATGTCATTGGTGAACATCAAAGTTTTTATTTCTTCTCCATGAATTTTAATATCCACTCCGAATTTTTCTTTTGTTTCCTTTACTGCTTGCTCAATATATAGATTGAATAACATCGGAGATAGGCTACAACTCTGTCTCACTCCCTTCCCAACCACTGCTTTCCTTTCATACCCCTCGACTCATATAACTGCCATCTGATTTCTGTACAAATTGTAAATACACTCCTGGAAATTGAAATAAGAACACCGTGAATTCATTGTCCCAGGAAGGGGAAACTTTATTGACACATTCCTGGGGTCAGATACATCACATGATCACACTGACAGAACCACAGGCTCATAGACACAGGCAACAGAGCATGCACAATGTCGGCACTAGTACAGTGTATATCCACCTTTCGCAGCAATGCAGGCTGCTATTCTCCCATGGAGACGATCGTAGAGATGCTGGATGTAGTCCTGTGGAACGGCTTGCCATGCCATTTCCACCTGGCGCCTCAGTTGGACCAGCGTTCGTGCTGGACGTGCAGACCGCGTGAGACGACGCTTCATCCAGTCACAAACATGCTCAATGGGGGACAGATCCGGAGATCTTGCTGGCCAGGGTAGTTGACTTACACCTTCTAGAGCACGTTGGGTGGCACGGGATACATGCGGACGTGCATTGTCCTGTTGGAACAGCAAGTTCCCTTGCCGGTCTAGGAATGGTAGAACGATGGGTTCGATGACAGTTTGGATGTACCGTGCACTATTCAGTGTCCCCTCGACGATCACCAGTGGTGTACGGCCAGTGTAGGAGATCGCTCCCCACACCATGATGCCGGGTGTTGGCCCTGTGTGCCTCGGTCGTATGCAGTCCTGATTGTGGCGCTCACCTGCACGGCGCCAAACACGCATACGACCATCATTGGCACCAAGGCAGAAGCGACTCTCATCGCTGAAGACGACACGTCTCCATTCGTCCCTCCATTCACGCCTGTCGCGACACCACTGGAGGCGGGCTGCACGATGTTGGGGCGTGAGCGGAAGACGGCCTAACGGTGTGCGGGACCGTAGCCCAGCTTCATGGAGACGGTTGCGAATGGTCCTCGCCGATACCCCAGGAGCAACAGTGTCCCTAATTTGCTGGGAAGTGGCGGTGCGGTCCCCTACGGCACTGCGTAGGATCCTACGGTCTTGGCGTGCATCCGTGCGTCGCTGCGGTCCGGTCCCAGGTCGACGGGCACGTGCACCTTCCGCCGACCACTGGCGACAACATCGATGTACTGTGGAGACCTCACGCCCCACGTGTTGAGCAATTCGGCGGTACGTCCACCCGGCCTCCCACATGCCCACTATACGCCCTCGCTCAAAGTCCGTCAACTGCACATACGGTTCACGTCCACGCTGTCGCGGCATGCTACCAGTGTTAAAGACTGCGATGGAGCTCCGTATGCCACGGCAAACTGGCTGACACTGACGGCGGCGGTGCACAAATGCTGCGCAGCTAGCGCCATTCGACGGCCAACACCGCGGTTCCTGGTGTGTCCGCTGTGCCGTGCGTGTGATCATTGCTTGTACAGCCCTCTCGCAGTGTCCGGAGCAAGTATGGTGGGTCTGACACACCGGTGTCAATGTGTTCTTTTTTCCATTTCCAGGAGTGTAGCTTTTCGCTCCCTGGTTTTTACCCCTGCCACCTTCAGAATTTGAAAGGGAGTATTCCAATCAACATTGTCAAAAGCTTTCTCTAAGTCTACAAATGCTAGAAACGTAGGTTTGTCTTTCCTTAATCTTTCTTCTAAGATAAGTCGTAGGGTCAGTATTGCCTCACGTGTTCCAACATTTCTATGGAATCCAAACTGATCTTAACCGAGGTCGACTTCTACCAGTTTTTCCATTCGTCCGTTAAAGTTAGTGGTAAGTATTTTGCAGCTGTGAGTTATTAAACTGATGGTTCAGTAATTTTCACATCTGTCAACACCTGCTTTCTTTGGGATTGAAAATATTAAATTCTTCTTGAAGTCTGAGGGCATTTCGCCTGTCTCATACATCTTGCTCACCAGATGGGAGAATTTTGTCGGGACTGGCTCTCCCAAAGCTGTCAGTAGTTCTAATGGAATGTTGTTTACTACCGGAGCATTTTTTCGACTCAGGTCTTTCAGTTCTCTGTCAAACTCTTCACGCAGTATCGTATCTCCCATTTCATCTTCATCTACGTCCTCTTCCATTTCCATAATATTGTCCTCAAGTACATCGCCCTTGTATAGACCCTCTATATACTCCTTCCACCTTTCTGCTTTCCATTCTTTCCTTAGAACTGGGTTTCCATCAAAGCTTTTGATATTCATGCAAGTGGTTCTCCTTTCTCCAAAGGTGTCTTTAATTTTCCTGTAGGCAATATCTATCTTACCCCTAGTGAGATAAGCCTCTACATCCTTACATTTGTCCTCTAGCCATCCCTGCTTAGCCATTTTGCACTTCCTGTCGATCTCATTTTTGAGACGTTTGTATTCCTTTTTGCCTGCTTCATTTACTGTATTTGTATATTTTCTCCTTTCATCAATTAAATACAATATTTCTTCTGTTGCCCAAGGGTTTGTACTAGCCCTCGTCTTTTTACCTACGTGATCCTCTGTTGCCTTCACTGTTTCATCCCACAAGGCTACCCATTCTTCTTCTGCTGTACTTCCTTCCCCTTTTCCTGTCAATTGTTCCTTTATGTTCTCCCTGAAACCCTGTACAACCGCTGGTTCTTTCAGTTTCTCCAGGTCTCAGCTCCTTAAATTCCCACCTTTTTGCAGTTTCTTCAGTTTTAATCTACAGTTCATAACCAATAGATTGTGGTCAGAGTCCACATCTGCCCCTGGAAAAGTCTTACAATTTAAAACCTGGTTCCTAAATCTCTGTCTTACCATTATATAATCTATCTGATACCTTTTAGTATCTCCAGGGATCTTCCATGTATACAACCTTCTTTCATGATTCTTGAACCTGGTGTTAGCTATGGTTCCTTCTCTCCCTTTTCCTACTCTCGAATTCCAGTCACCCATGACTTTTCAATTTTCCTCTCCCTTCACTACCTGAATAATTTCTTTTATCTCATCATACATTTCATCAATTTATTCGTCATCTGCAGAGCTAGTTGGCATATAAACTTGTACTACTGTAGTAGGCGTGGGCTTCGTGTCTATCTTGGCCACAATAATGCGTTCAGTATGTTGTTTGTAGTAGCTTACCCGCATTCCTATTTTCCTATTCATTATTAAACCTACTCCTGCATTACCCTATTTACAATCCTGTATTCACCTGACCAATGGTCTTGTTCCTCCTGCCACCGAACGTCACTAATTCCCACTATATCTAACTTCAACGTACCCATTTCCATTTTTAAATTTTCTAATCTACCTGCCCGATTAAGGGATCTGACATTCCACGCTCCGATCCGTAGAACGCCAGTTTTCTTTCTTCTGATAACGACGTCCTCTTGACTATGGGGGACTATTTTACGTCCGGAATATTTTATCCAAGAGGACGCCATCATCATTTAATCATACAGTAAAGCTGCATGCCCTCGGGAAAAATTACGACTGTAGTTTCCCCTTGCTTTTAGCCGTTCGCAGTACCAAAACAGCAAGGCCGTTTTGGTTAGTGTTACAAGGCCAGATCAGTCAATCATCCAGACTGTTGCCCCTGCAACTACTGAAAAGGCTGCTGCCCCTCTTCAGGAACCACACGTTTGTCTGGCCTCTCAACAGATACCCCTCCGTTGTTGTTGCACCGACGGTATGGCTATCTGTTTCGTTGAGGTACGCAAGCCTCCCCACCAACGGCAAGGTCCATGGTTCATGTGGGGGAGGGGGGGTTCGTAATAATAGATGGAAAGTCATCGAGTAAAACAGAAGTAATATCCGGTGTTCCCCAAGGAAGTGATATAGGCCCTCTATTGTTCCCGATCTATATTAACGACATAGGTGACAATCTGAGTAGCCGTCTTAGATTGTTTGCAGATAATGCTGTCATTTACCGTCTTGTAAAGTCATCAGATGATCAAAACCACTTGCAAAATTGAAAGGGTACAGTACCGCCCGACATTGAAAATAGGTACAACGTTCTTCGTTATTCTTGTCAGTACAACATATTTTTTGTAAAAATAACTCAATTTCAATTAATACAGCGAAGCCGGATACCAGTGTAGGAAATAATGACAATTTATTTATTTATTTGATCACATGTGCACTCCCACAAAATAAATCCCTACATCCAGTTCGGTGAGATCTGTGAAATGAATGAATGTATGGCCGACTGCTAACCGCAGATAGTGAATGTGAATATATAATCATCTTTGGGACGATCCTTTGGCCACCTTTGGTGGAGCAAAAGAGATGAAACTTACCGGAGCTTTGAGTGCCTGAAATGTGGCTGACCAATACGGTAGCATGGTCTTCCCCCACCTCGACAGAGGTGCGAGATCACCTGAAGAATGGCCATGTTTCAAGACTCTGCCGCTGGGTCTAGTGTTGGTAAGACCTGTCTTAGGCGTGCTCCGTAAGGACAAAACAATGGAGACATGGTATGCATGTGAAATACATAAGAGTAGTTTAGAATAATAATTTCTCTATTTCAGGAACTTTTGTGGGGAGAATTAAATGTCAGGCAGGTATTATTAATGGGATCGTAGTAATCTTCGGAAGTGACCAACGGTCACAATGAAGCCACGTGTAGCAATAAGTTGAAATACTTCCGAGCGCTTACGTTAAGCTGAATTACTAGCGTGTGTACGATAAGTTGGAAATATTTCAGAAATGGCGTGTGCAGGACTTGAAATTAGGCACAGGAAAGGCCGGCCGAAGTGGCCGTGCGGTTAAAGGCGCTGCAGTCTGGAACCACAAGACCGCTACGGTCGCAGGTTCGAATCCTGCCTCGGGCATGGATGTTTGTGATGTCCTTAGGTTAGTTAGGTTTAACTAGTTCTAAGTTCTAGGGGACTAATGACCTCAGCAGTTGAGTCCCATAGTGCTCAGAGGCATTTTTTTTGCACAGGAAGACGTGCATATATCGTCCAGAGTTCGTAGTAGGAAAGAAAAGTTACGAAGTGGGGCAGTGTCGTGTGAAACTGGGATGAATACTAATTGAAGTGGGAAAGCTGAAAGTGATGTTATTATAATGTTGTGACTATTCCTTATGTTGTATTCCATATTGCAGTGTGGTGTATGTCATGTAATTTAAGTATGTGTGGTTTGCATGGGAGAGTAGCAAGGTAGTTTCAGAGGTAGTGGGTTATGCATGTTCCTTTTGTACCGCTCGGTCTGGAGGATTGTTTCGTGATGATGGTTGTGAGAGTCGAAGTGTGACATATAGCAAAAGATCAACCATCCGATCCAGAAAGTGCACTGTAGCGTTAAAGAATTACGAGACCATAAGATGGAGAATCACCAATGTAAAGCCATTCCCTCTGGGCGGAATTTCTCATGTGTTATTGTTGTAGGTTATAGAATTTGTGTGTTTAGGTTATAGAATTTATCGGAATAAATAAGATAGTGAAAAGAAAAAGTTTGGTGGCCTTTTCCTTCGAATTGTATGTTGCCATGATATCCAGAATTTATAATGTGTGCGCCATTCATATTCAGTGCGATGGCCACGTGTTGATCAAAGCCGTTAAACAAAAAAGAAAATGTGGTATTGCCAGTGCGTAGTGAACAGTCAGAGTTGTGTAAATTACTAATAGCCAGATGTGCGTTTCCGTTGCGTAATATTCATACAGAAGAATAATTTGTAGCTTAATTGTGAGTACTAGAGTTCATGTTACTCGATAAGTAAGAATGAACCGACTCGCTTGGCAGACCACTCATCTTGCAGGCCTGACTGCTTGATGCCACAGTATGAGCAAGGCATGTGGGTGCCTCTCAAAATGATTTAGATAAGATATTTGTATGGTGCGAAAACTGGCAATTTTCCCTGAATAAGGAAAAATGTGAAGTTATTCACATGAGTACTAAAAGAAATCAGCTAAATTTCGATTACGCGCTACGTCACACAAATCTGAAGGCTGTAAATTCAACTAAATACTTAGGTATTACAGTTACAAAGAACCAAAATTGGAGCGATCACATAGATAATATTGTGGGTAGAGCAAACCAAAGACTGTGATTCATCGGCAGAACACTTAGAAGGTGCAACAGGTCTACTAAAGAGACTACTTACACCACGCTTGTCCACCCTCTTCTGAAGTATTGCTGTGCGGTGTGGGATCCGCATGAGGTGGGACTGACAGGTGACATCAAAAAAGTACAAAGAAGGGCAGCTCGTTTTGTATTATCGCGAAATAGGGAAGATAGTGTCACAGATATGATACGTGAATTGGAGTGGCAATCATTAAAACAAAGGCGTTTTTCGTTGCGAGGGGATCTTCTCATGAAATTTCAATCACCAGTTTTCTCCTCCGATTGCGAAAACATTCTGTTGGCACCCACCTACACAGGGAGAAATGATCATCACGATAAAATAAGAGAAATCAGGCCTCGCACAGAAAAATTTAAGTGCTCGTTTTTCCCGCGTGCCGTTCGAGAGTGGAGCGCTAGAGAGACAGCTTGAAGGTGGTTCACTGAACCCTCTGCCAGGCACTTTATTGTGAATAGCAGAGTAATCACGTAGATGTAGATGTAGATGTAGGGCCAGAGCTAGCGAAGTAGTGGGTTTATAAGACAAAGTGGACTGACTTCTTTTAAACATTATAAACTATGTTAAAGTCATCTACCCTCCCTCGACAATGAAACGAACGCGACCTCCGACGGTTAATGAGAGTACCGGGAATGCCTCAGCATACGCCGCTTCACAGCTCCTGATGCCCGCGAAGCTTCTCTTGCGCGTAGCTGTGGCCTCGAGCTAACTTTCACACGTGGATATTTTTGCCTCTTCCCTCCGGCGCAGTAGCAAACGCGATTGCCAGTTGTGTAATGATATTGGCCGAAAACAAACAGGACAATTAATTCTCCCGAAACTGCATTTCGAGGAGCTAAAAGGAGCGAAAAAAGGGGCAAAAAAAATGAGGACGTGTATGGCGGCAAGTAGGACAGGCCGCAGTGAAATCGCTTTAAGAGTAATCGGATTTCGATACTCTCCTCTGGCGCATTACGGATTCAACTTCGTTATCGCCGGCAAGGGAAAGGGCTGTGTATGGGGTGTGTACGTGAACGTCGAGGGGGAGAGGTATGGGAGTGGGAGGGATAGTAGAGGGGGTGGAGAGGGGGGACAGAGGTGGCCGCGATATGGCGCGCTGCGTCCACGCCACATTAAAACTGCCCCGCGTGTGGGTTTTTGTTTCTCTCACACATCCTCTTGCGGTATCCGTTTTATTTTCTGCAACGTGTCGTCCGTCGTACATAGGAGGGCAACTTTTTTTCTAACCGAAAGCATTCACCTTTTCTTCTTTTTTAAATTTCGTTCTTTTTTATGCAATTATCGCGTGATTAAATTTCGCGTAAATGAATTTATTGCGCTCATGTATTCCAGGCAGCGCAGAAGTGTCACCCGCACCAGTGGTCTGTTGCTTATGCTACGATGCCTTCCGCCCGTGTGTGTTGTGGCCCGGGCCGGAATGTGAATTCTCCTTGCAGCTCTTCTCTTTCAAAACAACACACATTTGGCTTAGATCACAGTGACGTTTTACGTCACATTGTGTATATCTATTACGTTTCGTTTAATTGATGTCACGTTACAATACCGTCTGCATATAAACCGAAACGTATTTTATTTTTACTTTGCATTGTTATATTCTAAATGTACTTTAAATAACTTTTCCTGAATAATTTTAAACAAGTAACGTTATGAAGAAAATATGTTACCACATTTGGGGCCTGGAAGTCCGTGGCAGTAGGATACAATTTTTATTTCGTTTTGTACACTCTTGTACCAGTCACTAATGAAAGCTGATTAGAAACTGCATTAAGTACTAGAGAGAAATGACGTTGAAGCCAATATTATAAAAAGGGAAGAGGAAGTAGATGAAAAAGAGATGGGAGGTACTATACTGCGAGAAGAATGTGATGCAGCGCTGAAAGAACTAATTCGAAACAAGCGTTCTTTCAGGACTGCTTATATCCATGGGAGAGCCAACCATGATTAATGGCGGCACGGTAGCTCAGCGTGTTCGGTCAGAGGGCCGCTCGCCCTCTGTAGTAAAAAAAAAAAAAAAAAAAAAAAAAAAAAAAAAAAAAAAAAAAAAAAAAAAAAAAACTGAGTAAAAGGAATCAACAATCAACTTGAACGGCTGTCTTGTGACGTCCGCCCAGACCAAACGCAACGAACAATACCGAAAAAAAAGCTATTACACATGATGTGCAAAACATACGAGGCATGGGAAATCCCCTCAGACTTAAAGAAGAATGTCATAATTCCAGTTCCGAAGAAAGCAGGTGCCGACAGATGTGAATATTACCCAGCTGTCAGATTACTAAGTTATGACTGCAAAATGCTGACACGAATTTCTTACAGAACAATGGAAAAACTGGCATAAGCCAATCTCTGTCAAGATCAGTTGGGTTCCTAAGAAATGTTGGAACATGCGAGGCAATACTAATCCAGCGACTTATCGTCGAAGGTAGGTTTAGGAAAGGCAGACCCATCCTTACAGTATTTTTAGATTTGAAGAAATATTTTGACGATGTTGACGGGAACATACTCTTTAAATTTCTGAAGATAGCATGGATAAGATACAGTGAGCGGAAGGTTACTTGAAACTTATACAGAAACCAGACGGCAGTCATAACAGTCGAAGGGCATGAAAGGGAAGCAGTGGCTGAGAAGGGAGTGAAACTATCCGCAGTGTTGTTCAGTCTGCACACTGATCAAGCTGTGAAGAAAGGCAAGTAGATTTTGTGAAGGGGAACTAAAGTTCAAGGACAAGAAATAAAAAACTTTCTGGTTTGTAGATGGCACTGTAATTTTCCCAGAGACAGTAAAGAATACAGTAGTGTAGTTGAACGGAATGGACAATGTCTCGAAAGGATGATATAAGATGAGTATTACCATAAGCAAAGTCAGGTGGTGGTCATGGAATTAGATTAGCAAACGAGACACTAAAAGTAGCCGATGAATTTTTGTATTTGGGCAGTAAAACACTTTTGACAACTGACGTAGGGAGGATATAAAATGTAGAACGACAACTACACGAAAATCTTTACTGAATATCACAAATTTAAGTGTTACAAGAGTCAGAAACCTTTCCAGAAGGGACCTGTCTGGACTCTAGCTTTATAAGGAAATGAAACTGGCACGAGAAGAGAAAACAAGCTTTTGAAATGTTGTGCTGCAAAATAATGATGAAAATGAAATGGGTAGATCACGTTAGTAAACGGGAGGTACTCTACAGAATTCAGGGAAAAAAATAGTGACATGACTTGACTAGAAGAAGGGATCGGTTGATGGGACACATTCTGAGATGTCAAAGAATTGTCAATTTAGAACTGGGGTAGCCTCGGAGGGCTAAAAATGGCAGAGGGAGACCAAGAGACGAGCACAGTACGGGGCTTCAGATGGATATGGGTTGCAGCAGTTATTTGCAGATGAAGAGGCTTGCACGTGATAGAGCAGTGTGGAGAGCTGCATCAAACCAGTCTTCGCACTGACGACCACAACATCAGCCAGAAGGTATAAACGTTAACAAAAATAATTGTCACGTATATAAACTGGAAAAAGAAGAGTCAGAAAGGAGATTCCACACCACCAAAAGTAATCTCTGCTGGGAGTTCCTGGAACCTTTTCTGAAATGTTTTCATTTTGCTGACGAAATTTGCTGTATGTCCCCAGCACAGGTAATCTTCAAAAATTTTTTAAAAAAAAGAACAACCATCCCGACGTCGGTCTTAAGCGATTTGGATATATTACGCAGAACCTAAGTCTTTATGGCCAGACGCGGATTTGAAGCATCGTCCTCCCAAACGCGTGAAAAAAGGGCCACCTCACTTGGTGATAATCTTCAACCATGAATGGTGTACTTTAATAGGGTAAAACTGAGAGCAGAACAAAAATCAATTAAAATAGATCCAGATACGAGGGTTATCCAGAAAGTAAATTCCGATCGGTCATGAAATATAAACCACAGCGAAAATCAGGAATGTGTTATTTGTAACAGTTAGCTACCCCTTCCAGCAACTCCCCTACATAGACGCCGCTTCGACCTCGAAATTTGTAGTAGCATTGTAGCAACTTTTCAGTCCCCTCGTCATAGCAGGCAGCCGCCTGCACTTTCCACACATTCTCTACGCTGGTCTACAGTTCGTTGTCTTGCTAGACGGCAGTTGTGTATGGATCGCCGTCACTGGGGAAGAATCCAGGTTCTGTTTGCTTAAAAATGATGGCTGCATTTTAGATCGCAGCAGATGGCATGAGCGGCATTACAGTGACTGCATTCGCACAAGACATACAGCGCCAACTCAAGGTCTTATGGTGTGAGTAAAACCACAAATCACGGTTGATGCATGTCCGTAGCAATGTGACCAGTGTGGTCTACGTGAATGACATCCTGCGACCCGTAGCCATACTCCTTTCCGCACACCACCCCAGACGCCACTTTTCAACACGACAATGCACGACCACATGTTCCTGATCGAACACGTGCCTTTTTGGTGTTGCAGGCCCACAAGATCACCAGACTTGTCGCCAATCGAAAATGTGTGGGGTATGGCGAAACGATGGGTGCAGCAATGTGACCCAATGCCAACCACCTGTAATGAACTTGGGAATCAGACGAATGCCGCACTGATGGCTGTACCACAGGCGTCATCCACGTCTTATACGCGCTGATGCCATGACTCATGGAACAAGTTACCAGAGCCCTTGGCGGACACTGTGCCTACCAAGCACATGCTGAATAGAGGCGACTGAAATGCTAATAATTTGTGCAAAACATATTAATGTCCACGACCTGTGAATATGAACGTCCTACCTCTAGTCGTTCAATGTGTTCTGTTTTCTCTGAATATGAGTGTGTATTGTGCAGCACTTATGTGCAGAACTTCGTCGGGTTTTCAGTATGGTTTCCTTTCCGTGACCGATTGGAACTTGCTTTCTGGACATCTCTTATAGATGGACGGTCTACCATTTTCCTTAACTTAGATTTAACGTGAACTTATTTATACTATAAAACGTAATGAGAACATAGTATGAAGTTACAAAAGAAGAAGGATAAAGAAGGAATGTGTTTAGGTACAAAGAAGCAGGGTTTGATGGTGTTCGCTGGTGATTTGGCATTGTTAACCAAAAATAAAAGAAGAAGCTCTAATGAAGCTCGAAAAACAACAAGAAATAGCAGAAGTAGCATGATTTCTCGCGAAGAAACAGAAGACATGTAATACAAACATGATCGAGAAACGCAACTGAATACAAGGTTTGGAAAAATCAAGAGAAAAGGGAAGTCCATGTATCTCAGTGAATGGATCCAATCAAATGGGCTTGATAAGGAAGCGAACAAAGGACAAATCAGAAAGACAGAACTAGCATGCAAGTTAGTACAGGATAGATAAAAAAAATCCATGTGCAATGAAAAGGTTAAGCACTACATCACGTTTGTTAAGCCAGAAGCGCTTTAGAGTTCGGAATGCCTGATACTGAATAGGAAAGGAAGAACTAGAAATATAGAAGCAAAGGTCAAATTTCGCGTTGAGATCCAGACGACCCATCTGGCAGGACAGACCGCTGTGTTATCCTCAGCCGATGGCGTCATCGGTTGCGGTATGGAGGAGCATGTGGTCGTCACATCGCTCTCCCGGTCGTAGTCTGCTTTCTTGAACTTGATACTGCTACCGAGCGAGGTGGCGCAGTGGTTAGCACACTGGACTCGCATTCGGGAGGACGACAGTTCCAACCCACGTCCAGCCATCATGATTTAGGTTTTCCAGTTATTTCCCCAAATCACTTCAGGCAAATGGTGGGATGGTTCCTTTGAAACGGCATGAGCGACTCCCTTCCCATCCTTCCGTAATCCGATGGGACAGATAACCTCCTTGTTCGGTCCACTCCCCCAAACCAACCTACCTTGGAACCATTACTAATCGGTCGACTAGATCCTGAGTTGGCCTCGTGGGGCTGACTGCAAAATCCCTTGCAGTACAGAGAATTGAACCCGGGTCCTCGCATGGCAGTTAGTCGCACTAACCACTCAGATACAGAAGTGGATTAGAGAAAAAGAAAAGAAAAGTTTTAAGGAAGGTCCTCGAACCGTAAAAATGAAACAAGTAGAAGAGCAAAAATGAATTTCTGTATGAACAGGTGAAAAACATACAGGCACTAAACGCACGAGAAAGCAGAAGTTTTATGGACCTCTCTTCAGAATGCGTAAATGAAGATGCCAAAGAAAATGTTCAGCTACACTACTAACCTAAGGCGACAGAAAATTGGATTGAGGAAATAAGAAAGGACGTGTAGGAAGTTGGTATCACTCAGAAAGTGATATGGAGTAAACAGGTATTTCAAATGAAAATTGACAATTAAAAGGAGTTACAGAAAAATCAAATTACAAGATCATGTGGACAGAGGAAAGGAGGAGGAACCTCAGCGAAAGAATTAAGAAATTCCGGGAGAAAAAGAAAATATTAACCAGAAAATCTACTGTTTCCTGAGGTCCAGAGTAAGCCGAAGCAGAACAAAAAAATACTACAGTGAAGTGTTACAAATGTACTGCAAAAAAGTGCAGACCAACAATGAAGTCATAGGACTAGTAGTGGAGATTTTATATTTGTGAAAGTTGAAGACAATGATGGACTCGAAACAAGAGAAATAAAGAGAATGGTGAAAGTGGCCTGACGACGATGGTGGAGGGCATCATGGAATTTTATGGTGATCATAGCTTGGATTGCTTTTGGTAAATTAAGTAGGGCTTTCGAAGAAGAGAAACGGACAAGTAGAAGCGGAAAGATGAAAGGTATGTGCTAAGGTCTGAGCCTTTTACACCTTATCCAATACCGCTAGTTAACCTTGACAAAGTCAAACAGGAAATGCAATCTATGGTAGCTCACGATATTATTGAAAATGCTACCAGTCCATACAATTCCCCAATATATGTTGTGTCTAAACGGAATGGTTCAATTCGTCTTGTTTTAGTTTACAAACAATGTGTATTGCCAGTTTTGGGTTACAGCACTGAGGCGTGGACTTTTAATCGGAAACCATTCAAAGATGGACGTGTGCTTCGGGTACAGTGGAGAGATGCGCGCTGCGTCTTACTGGCAGTGGGAGGAGAACAATCAAATGTATCGCTGTACAGACTGAAGCAGAAAACTTATTGACAATGTAACTGAAATGAAAAGCGGGGGCAGCCGGCCGGGGTGGCCGAGCGGTTCTAGGCGCCACATTCTGGAACCACGTGACCGCTACGGTCGCAGGTTCGAATCCTGCCTTGGGCATGGGTGTGTGTGATGTCATTAGGTTAGTTAGGTTTAAGTAGTTCTGAGTTATAGGGGACTGATGACCTCAGAAGTTAAGTTCCATAGTGCTCAGAGCCATTTGAACCTCTTTGTTTTTTTTGTTTTTGAAAAGCGGGCAGGGCATGTAGACAGGCGAATGGACGTTAGGTGCAAAAATTGTATCCTTTGCCCGATTCTAAGAGATACGACTGAAATTTAGCTGCTTACACGATCGTAAACTTTTGTCACTCTTAAACTTTCGTCAGGCATACAGTACTACTTCCGCCTTGATTAGAAGAAATGTCTGTTGCAGCGAAGATACTGCGACCCTGCCGTTATACCAGAAGAAAGAAACTCTTTGGGTTCACACTAGGTGTACATTACCTTTTCTTTCTCCGGTGAGGTCGTTCAGGGACGTGAAATTAGCTTTCGTTGCCGGAAACAGGAGATAAACGTCATTTTGTGTGAACCTCCCTGTCAGATTAAACCTGTGTGCTGGACCGAGACTCGAACTCGGGACCTTTGCCTCTCGCTGGCAAGTGCTCTACCATCTGAGCTACCCAAGCACGACTCACGACCCATCCTCACAGCTTTAATTCTGCCAGTACCTCGTCTCCTACCTTCCAAACTTCACAGAAGCTCTTCTGCGAACCTGGCCTCTGAAATGGTAATACACTACTGGCCATTAAAATTTCTACACCACGAAGATGACGTGCTACAGACGCGAAATTTAACCGACAAGAAGAAGATGCTGTGATATGCAAATGATTAGCTTTTCAGGGCATTCACACAAGGTTGGCGCCAGTTGCGACACCTACAACGTGCTGACATGATGAAAGTTTCCAACCGATGTCTCATACACAAACAGCAGTTGACCGGCGTTGCCTGGTGAAACGTTGTTATGATGCCTCGTGTAAGGAGGCGAAATGCGTACCATCACATTTCCGACTTTGATAAACGTCGGATTGTAGCCTGCCGCGTTTGCAGTTTATCGTATCGCGACGTTGCTGCTCGCGACTGTTAGCAGAATATGGAAGCGGTGGGTTCAGGACGGTAATACGGAACGCAGTGCTGGATCCCAACGGCCTCGTATCACTAGCACTTGGAGGAGAAAACTGGTGATTGAGATTTCATGAGAAGATCGCGTCGCAACGAAAAACGCCTTTGTTTTAATGATTGCCACTCCAATTCACATATCATCCCTCTGACGGCTCATGGCGAAGGAGTTCACCCTGTGGAGATCTAAGGCGAAGTATGTATCAGCTCGCTTACTCAAAATTTTGCCATTTCTGCCAGCACTGGATTCATGTTGTAATTAGCCTGTTTGTATGTTGGCAGCGCTGTAGACTATGTTAATATCCCTGACAGCGCTCTGCGCTCTCGGCAAGAGATTCTGTGGTTGGACGGATTTGCAGTTAGCGAGTGGATGGGAAAGTATATGGACATGATATTCTTAATGGAGACTCTGTGTTGGTAGGACATGCATTGTAAAGTGAGGTGAAATGATGCGTTTATAAGAAAATACGCAAGGAAATGTGTGACGATGGATGTGTGGTGGATAATGTTTCGGCGGTGGTTTTTTGACAAACATATAATTTTTGGAACTGGATGTCACGTGAGTAGGGTAAAATTTTCTAAATACATTGTTTGCTCTTCAACAAATCTTTCTCTTGCTAGCCGTATGCCTCCTAGTAGTTAGAGTCCATAGTAGTTAGAATCTTTTTATTGTTGCTACTTGCTGTAATTGCTGTAGTTCTTGTTATGAAGATTTTGTCTGAGCTTAGTGACTCATGAAAAAGAAGGGGCTTTCCACTATAGGGATTTGTGATTGAAATGAGTTTAGGCAATTAACAGAGGTGGAGGTAGTTTCATATTTCTTTAATTTCATTTTTTTTTTTTTGGATTTGTATTATTGTTAGGATTTCTTGCAATTCGGGGCCATTCTTTTGTGTTAATTATTGGAAGTCATGTTGTCAATGTATAGCAATCAGAGTGCGTTGGGCTTGAATATTGTGGGTAGATAAATGAATAGGTTAAGTCTGAGTTGTCTTTGTCAGGGAAAACTCTGTCGGACAATATAGTATTTAATAAAAAAAAATTAAAGAGTTAGTATCAATGTTAGCCAATCGCTGTACACCTCCCGAGTTCTAACCAATGAAAAATATATAACAATGGTTGATTATAGCGGATGTATGTATGCGATAGCGAGTCTGCATCCCCTCTATGAACATAATTCCGGTGAAGCAATACGGGACTCCCTTACAGAATTTAAACAACTACTGCTGACCTGCTTTGAGTCCAACGGATTCTACTCTCCCTGAGCGTGTCGTGTTTTCCCCGACCCCTTGCAGACGTCTGCGATTTTAGAAAGCGCTCTTTGCTCTGTTTCTCACAGTGGAAGCCTGCGGCCTGCCGAATGCCACCCCCAGCCTCCTGCGAGGTTCGCAACAGGCCGTGAGGCAACGTCCGCGACAACGGCCGACCGTTCACGCTGTCCGTGGCCGCGCGGCTCAGCCTTTCAGTGAGCAACAGTTTTACGGCTCGCTTGCTGCTGTGTCCCTTGAAATTTACAGCTTGTAGGGATCGTTGCGTTGTGCGTGACAAGCTCGGGCTTCCCAGTGCCGAGCGCTATCTGCCTTCTATACGTGCTTGCTCGATACACAAATGATATGCAAACTTGTGTAAGTCTAGTATTGTCTTGATCCAGCAAATCACTAATTGAAAATTTCTGTGATTCCATAACTGTTAAATATAAAAGAGAGAACTTCACAACAGTGGTTTGTCATGTAAGTTAATTAAATTTCCTACCAGACAAACACTGTCCCGCGCAGGGGCATCTGCTTTACAACGGAACGCCACCACAGTAATACCACAATTTAGTTATGTAGAAGAAATTGGACATTTTTATTGTTTACGGGTCGCCTGACCTAACTTGTAGTAGGACTTATGCTTATAAATAACGATTTTATTTTCTTGCAATTGTATCACAAATTAGATAAATATTTCCTCTGAATGAATTATGAACAACTGCTCATTCTGCAGTGAACACATGGTGTGTCGTGGGGCGTCCACTCATCTGGTGACTTCAGTTTTATATTTTATGGAAAGAGCGACAATGAGAGCAGGTTTTTATTATTTTTTATTGGTTGTGACAATGATTTTATCAGATGGTCTGCCTCATATGACATGATGCCCTTATGGTTTTATTAATGTTAATCCACGTTTCAGATCTGATGATGGCACCTTCAGAGTGCTGAAACTGGTCATCTACGTAATAAACGATTGGAGCGATCGTGGTTTTTCAATTATTTTATAAACTGCTTATTTGATGCTCAAGTAAGAAATTGTCTCTGCCGAAATCTAACGAATCAAATTCCACAATGGAATGCAGGTAGGTATGCTCAAAAGGACAATAAATGAATGCTTGAGCGAAGCTCGCCTGGGACGATTGTTATACTAACAAGAGGTTGGTACCTCTAATTCAGGTATGGGCAACCTTTGGTGAACTGAGGGCCTTACTCAGAAACTTACTTAATCTCGCAAGGCACTTCGGCACGTGACTCGACAGCAGCGCTCCTACTGCATAAAGTCAGAACAGTAGCAGCCATGAAAGTAATGTTTATAGGGTAACGCACCGATATGAATCACGTCTCTTTCCCGAGTCGTCACGCCTACAAATTATGCCTCGCTACTGAAGAGTTTGAGAGCAGTGTCATGTTCACCCCATTTTCAGATGTTTACTTTTATTTATGTGCCGTGAACATTGTTTCTTCACTTGTGACGTTTTACTACAACTATTCTAAAACTTCCCCTGCAAACTTCTGGAACGCCTTTTGTAAAGACACAATGGCTGCGATACGTAAATATATGCACAGATCTGAAGATGGGATGCCAATCATCTTGAAACATCAGCATGGAGAAATAAACACCTACACCACTGACCATTAAAATTGCTACACTACGAAGAAATGCAGATGATAAACCGGTATTCATTGGACAAATATATTATACTAGAACTGACATGTGATTACATTTTCACGCAGTTTGGGTGAATACATCCTGAGAAATCAGTACCAAGAACAACCACCTCTGGCCGTAATAACGACCTTGACGCGCCTGGGCATTGAGTCAAACAGAGTTTGGATGGCGTGTACAGGTACAGCCGCCCATGCAGCTACAACACGATACCACAGTTCATCAAGAGTAGTCACTGGCGTATTGTGACGAGCCAGTTGCTCGGCCACCATTGACCAGACGTTTTCAATTGGTGAGAGATCTGGAGAATGTGCTGGCCAGGCAGCAGTCGAACATTTTCTGTATCCAGAAAGGCTCGTACAGGACCTGCAACATGCGGTAGTTTATTATCCTGCTGAAATGTAGGGTTTCTCAGGGATCGAATGAAGGATAGAGCCACGGGTCGTAACACATCTGAAATGTAACGTCAATGAGAAGAAGAGGTGACCGAGACGTGTAACCAATGGCACCCCATAGCATCACGCCGGGTGATACGGCAGTATGGCGATGACGAATACACGCTTCCAATGTGCGTTCACCGCGATTGCGCCAAACACGGATGCGACCATCATGATGCTGTAAACAGAACCTGGATTCATGCAAAAAAATGACGTTTTGCCATTGGTGCACCCAGGTGCATCGTTGAGTACACCATCGCAGGCGCTCCTGTGATGCAGCGTCAAGGGTAACCGCAGGCGCGGTCTCCGAACTGATAGTCTATGCTGCTGCAAACGTCGTCGAACTGTTCGTACAGATAGTTGTCACGAAAACGTCCCCATCTGTTGACTCAGGGATCGAGACGTGGCTGCACGATCCGTTACAGTCATGCGGATAAGATGCCTGTCATCTCGACTGCTAGTGATACGAGGCCGTTGGGATCCAGCACGGCGTTCCGTATTACCTTCCTGAACCCACCGATTCCATATTCTGCTAACAGTCATTGGCTCTCGACCAACGCGAGCAGCAATGTCGCGATACGATAAACCGCAATCGCGATAGGCTGCAATCCGACCTTTATCAAAGTCGGAAACGTGATGGTACGCATTTCTCCTCCTTACACGAGGCATCACAATAACGTTTCACCAGGCAACGCCCGTCAACTGCTGTTTTGTGTATGAGAAATCGGTTGGAAACTTTCTTCATGTCAGCACGTTGTAGGTGTCGCCACCGGCGCCAACCTTGTGTGAATGCTCTGAAAAGCTAATCATTTGCATATCACAGCATCTTCTTCTTGTCGGTTAAATTTCGCGTCTGTAGCACGTCATCTTCGTGGTGTAGCAATTTTAATGGCCGGTAGTGTATAAATGGGACTGGTTGCCACTAATTCATTATAAATTACCGTCAACTTCAACAACTAAAATTTTCTCATGCCCACAATTGACAAGCTTTATTTACTAATGTTAATGCGGGAAAGGTCCGGAACCGCGCTGCCGCTACGGTCGCAGGTTCGAATCCTGTCTCGGACGTGGTTCATGGATGTGTGTGATGTCCTTAGGTTAGTTAGGTTTAAGTAGTTCTAAGTCTAGGGGACTGATGACCTCAGATGTTAAGTCCCATAGTGCTTAGAGCCAATACGAGAAAAAATGTAGAAACAAAATTCGGCAATCGACAGGCAGTTCCAAACGGCAAATAATTAGGAGTATCTTCACGGTATTTGGCCACAGACAGGTCACTGGAGTATTTGAAATTTAGGACGTTAACATCCATCAACGCCGTTAGCTAGCATTTTTTAAATATTCGTGCGGAAATACTTATGATGACTGATCGCGTGGGGTTGAGTTTTTTCTGTAACACTAAATAAATTAGGCTGCTATCTCGTTGTTTATTTCAAAAAAGTTTAGCAGTCTAAATATCTTGAACTTAAGATAAATTCGCTGTATTGTGTAAAACCCAAATTGGAAAAGTCCAAGCAAGAGACTGGTGAATGTCCGAAACTGCGTCCCGGGCGGAGTACAGCGCGAGCGCCTTCCTCTTCCACGAATTTCTTCTGTGGGCCGAATTAAAAGGAATCGCGGTTTGGTTCAGGAATGATTCCAGAACTGTTAAATGTAAACGAGAGCATTTCTCATCAGTCGTTTGTCACGTAAATTAATTAAATTTCCTGCCGGACAGATATTGTCCTGTGCAGGGGCGTCTGCTTTACTACGGAACTCCACCACAGTAAGAACACAATTTAGTTATGTGGCAGAAATCGGTCATATTTATTATTTGCGGGTTGCCTGTCTTAATCAGCTCTAGAACTAAAAAGAAAAAAAGAACGGATTCAAACTTATTCTTTTAACTACCAGTTTATTTCTTCTCCTTGTATCACAAATTAGGTAACTGTTTCCTCTGAGTGAATCTATGAACAATTAGTTATTTGAAGCTCAAACAAAAAACGAATTTTCTACCCAAAAGTCTAACAAACCGAATGCCACAGTGTAATGCACATTGATGTGCTCAAAAGTACAGTAAACGATTGCTTGAGCGGAGCTCACTTGGTACAGAATGCTCTGCTACCAAATGGTGGATACCTGTAATTGAACAGAGGATTGTTATTGAACCAAGAGTGACTTTCTAAAAGCTGTACATATCGCAAACGCAAGATAAAGTCAAAGCCAAGATCCAAGTAAATAAAGACACTCAAAAAGTAAGACAAGTCATTGGATTAGACACCACAAATTGTGAACAGCTCTGAGCAAAGCCAGCGAGAAGTGATCTCACGCTTACGCGTCACCACACCGTATATCTTCGTACGCACGCTCCCCCCCATTCCTAGATAAGCATGGCTTGGAGGGGAGGATTCACAGCTTTCTTCGCAGTGACGATAAGGAATTACCCTCAACACGGTAATATGCAGGGGAAGCACATATATAGGGTGACAATTATTGAGCTATAAGAAACGAAATCGTCATAACATCTAAACGGTTTGCTTTAGCATGTTCAAACTGTACGGTTGGCAGCAGGAAACGATGAGAATTAGTATGCGCAGTATGATTTGGTTTATTGACGAAGCCCACTTTCATTTGGATAGGTTCGTCATTAAGCAAAAGGGGCGCGTTTGGGGGACTGAGAATCCGCATTTCGCTATCAAGAAGTCTCTTCACCATCAGTGGGTGACTGTGTGGTGAGCAACGTCCAGTCACTGAACAATCGGTGGTGCGATATTCCTTGATGGCACGGTGACTACCGAACGGTACGTGAAGGTTTTGGAAGATGATTTCATCCCCACTATCCAAGTAACCCTGATTTCGACAAGACGTGATTCATGCAAGACGAAGCTCGACCCCATCGAAGCAAGAGAGTGTTGGATGTCCTGGAGGAGCACTTTGGAGACCGCATTCTGGCTCTGGGGTACCCAGATGCCACTGGCCTGGGCCTCGATTGGCCGCCATATTCTCCAGATCTGAACAAATGCGACTCTTTCTAGTGTGGCTGTGTTAAAGACAAGGTGTACAGCAATAACTCCAAAACTATTGCTGAGCTGAAAAGAGCCATTCAGGAGGTCATCGACAGCGTCGATGTTGCGACACTTCAGCGGGTCATGCAGAATTTTGCTATTTATCTGCGCCACATCATCGCCAATGACGGCAGGCACATCGAACATGTCATAACCTAAATCCGAATATCTGTAGTGACGTTCACACGTATTTAAAGTGTGTGCATGCCGTAGTTTGTAACTAATTTAGGTTTTTTTTCCATACCGTTCAGTAATTGTCACCCTGTGAAGTTTTCCACTACCGCTTACAGTATGACCTTTAGATGGTCAGAGGTTGCTACGCTCTACATGCTGTGTACATTGGTTCAGACATTCATATCACAAGCGCCTATCCTGATGACCCGTCTGCCTCGCTGACATAATCCGGACCTTCAGATTCTAGAAACTTTACACACTACGAAACAGCGAAATGTCTGTGGAATGAAATTTTCACTCTTCAGCGAAGTGTGCGCTGGTATGAAACTTACTGGCAGATTAAAACTGTGTGTCGGACCGAGACTCCAACTCGGGTCCTTGCCTTTCTCGGGCAACTGCTCTACCATCTGAAGGATATTGCGGAGATGTGGCTTTGCCACAACCTGGGGGATGTTTCCAGAACGTGTCTGTGTTGTGCATTTGCAAGCGGCGACAGTAAATGCAGGTCCGTCATGGCAGCACTACTCAGGGGCCCTGTCGTCGTTCCGGCTGTAGCTTCCACGACCCATGGCACCTCGCGGACAGCGGAAACCAGCCAGTGTGTGGTCCCATCATTCCTAAGAACCAGCAGCCCAGAAGGGGCTCTTGAGCCATTGCGTATTCACAGCGCTGAGACCACCCAAATCTCACCGCACGTCTCAGCTCTGCCTCAGTGAAGAGAAATTCACGAATCTTACTCCTGAATCCACTAATCATGTAATTCCTTAGTTCCCTCCATCACTGTTAAAAGAAATTAGGCTGTCAGTCTGACTTACGCAGCTTACACAAAAACATTATATATATCTCCTTCACCAAAGAGAATTGAAATCGAGAAGAACGTATTAGATTTACAGTCACTGGTGTTTGCTTCAGTTTAATCCACTTTTTCGTGAACTCCTTGTAATTTGAATTAATATCTTAGTCTAATTTGAATAGTCGGTTATTAGTTTGGTTATGGAACAGTTTTAGAAAACACTGTCCCGTAACGATATGTCGTAAGCCGCCTCTGGGGCTTTGTTGCGGAGCTAGCGTACTTACTATACGTTTCACAGGCCTAGTATCTTCCTTAACCATAACTACTTCTTGTGTCAACTGGCAATCAAGATTGTACCTACAATTCGGTCGTATAATGGTCGTGGAACTTCGACTGGTTGAATTTCACACCTCCTGTACTTGAATATGAACGTGTATAACGGTGAATTGTTAATTCAACGCTCCCTCTTTTTCTTAACTTTTACGGTTATGTGCCCTAATGTGGAATACTTGGCTAATGTGAAATACTGATGTGTTTACGCTTTATGAAGGTGACATCTGATGGAAAACAGTGCAGCTGCTACTGCAGCAATATTGGCGGAGAACGTTGTACCGTTCATTGCTTGCTAACGTCCAATCGTCTTTCTGTGTCGTGATCAAAGTTTTCAGAAGTTTTGAGTTATCTGTCTTCACGACTGAATACATAGTAACGCTGAAAGACGTAAGTAAAATTAATGCATAATTCTTATGTTTTGATAAAGGAATCATTGTGAAATTGTTCTGCACAGTTTGTTAAAGCACCGCTGAAATTGGTTTGTGTGCAGAACGTTTAAAACAAAATGTCGAGGACGCCCATCTCAGTGATGAATATTCCACATTAGAAATACCTTTACATGGTAATGATGGATAAAGTAATTTTATTCTGCCACGTTCACTGCCAGCGTGTTACCATATTAAAGGTTAAAGTAATCCGCTCAGAATAATTTTTTATATTTTTGTTTATAATTTTTTTCTTCTATAAATCCAATATTTTTATATCTTAATAAATGAAAAGCACCAGTTTGCTTTTGTTCTACAATATTACTTTTATTGCTAACCGGTTTTCGGCTTACAAGGCCATCTTCAGACATTTATTGAGTATTATCACCAAAGAAGTTAAATTTTAGCAGACAACATTGGAAGAGAAGTAACACATCTAGAGTGAAGTAGAAACATACAGTAAGTAACACCTTTGCAATGAAATAGTAAAAACTGAACAGTACATAAATAACAATGGAGTTGACAGGAAAACCTTTAGCACAAAATAGGAACAGCATGCCTACATAACAGTTTCTATTAATAAACAAATCTAATAAAATAAGATAAAATTAGTACTATACAAGGCTGCATCAAGAGGTATGAAACATGGAGAGTGATACACAACCAATTAAAAAAGAAGAGACAGTTGTCAATGTAAATACAGAATACATAAGGAGCTTAAGCAATATCAATAAGATAAACAGAAATTAAAAAACGCAGGAAAATGGAGGTGTTTGAGGGAACCTACAGTTTGAGAGTGTGGTGGTACTGCATTTTAACATTAACATTATAGTCAAAGCAGTGGCTGTGTACCAGTTTTCATTAAATAAATGAGCAGAGTGAAATATGAACAGTATTTGATGAGACAACTACAAGGGGAGTTAAACATGGACAGTAATACAATTACAAGTTAAAAGGAAACCCGTAACTGGTGAAACTACAGCCTATGTGGAAAACAAAGACAACTGCAACAAATAAAACAACTTAATGACTACAGGAAAATGTGAATATGTAGGAAAAGAGAGTGTGGGAAGTAATGAACAACAAAGATGATTATATGAAGTTTAGGAGAGGGGAAGTGTTGAGTTGTGTCTGGTCATTTAGGATGAGATCTGGACTGTGAGTAAGATGTTGGTTAATTTCCAGGGCTTCCAGCAGGTTGAGTTTATGGCCTTTGTTTGCTAACTGAAGTACATGGGACACTGGCTGGTAGTTGTGACCCTCACTCAGTACATGCTCAGCAAATGCAGAGTCTGATCTTGGTTATTCTAGTGTAATCACGCTTTCCAACAAAACCTATGGCCATTGTTTGTATTTTAAATGCTGGGGAAAGTGACGAAACGTATATGGGATGCCGGAAGTATGAAAGCAGAATAGAGGCTGTCCAGTCCAAACAGATGGGTTTCCTTAAAGCCCAAAATACACACAATGCGCCACGAGGGACTCTTTTCCGCTTTATTAACATGCTGAAACGTTATGGATAAATATGAAAAAGGACCTTGCGGAACGTTGTATGGGGATGCAGAAGACATTTTGTTGACCAGTTCAGCAAGGATGCACGCAGACTTGCTTCTCAGCTTGCTCGTGCCATCAGTATACCAAACCCCTTCAGCAGAAGAAACGAGTCTGCCGGAAGAAAGTAGTGCCAGGAATTTCTAAAGATAAATCCTTCCATACCTTTACGAGCACCTGAATCAACATCATTGTCCACAGCGCGCGGGTTCAACGAAGAGCGTGTGTCTTAATTCTCTGATATTTGAGAAGGAAATTACAATTGTGATGAGACAGGAATAACCATTGTACAATCAAAACAGAGCAAGGATAGAGCTAAGAAAGGGCAGAAGCAAGTAACTTCTGCTGGTTGATCGGGGAAGCTTAGTCACCGTCGTAGTTTGCACGAGTCCGACCAGAAAATTCGTACCACCACTCCTGATAGTTCCAAGACAGAATATGCAGGATGAGGTTATGGACGGGGCACCCCTTCCGTCAGTATTCGACTGACATGTATCTGACTGGACTCAGATGGACATATTCACGAAATGTCTTGAACATTTAGTAGCTACTACCAAACCTTGTGCATCAGATCCAGTCTTTCTAATACTCGATGGTCATTATTCGAACTCTAGAAATTTAGATGTCATCATCTATGTTCGAATTGCGGGCCTCCCACCACACAGTTCTCTTTAACTGTAACCATTAGATGTTGCATACATGTATCCACTAAATACTTTTTGCAACGCAAAATTCAGACATGGCCGGAGAAGCACAGAGATCCACTGCGTGCGGTTACACACTACCAGATGGCTGAGCTTCTGGGAAAAGCTTGTATCAAAGTGGCAACAATGGAAACTGCCACAAATGGTTTTGGAAAGCTGGTATCTACCCTTCCAACACCGGACCTACTTGCTCAGCAGGATTTGCTAGAAGAGAAGATTGATAAGGAAGCAACCAACAACACAGAAAGTGGCGATAATTCTAAACAATCAAAAGCTTATCTGGTCGAAGCCCACTTCCCAGCCCATATCAAAATACAACAAACAAGAGAGGTCCAAAGGCTGGGTCAGCGAAATTACTTACGTCTACTTCAAACAAGAATGGGGTGCAAGAGTCTAAATACCACACTGCAAATGAGCATAATTCCAGTAAACGAAGACTATTCGCGAAACAAAGAGGCAGTAAGAGACTGAAGAAATACTGCAATGAAACTTTCAGCAATTTTGAATATGATACAGAAATATTTGAGACATCTAGTGAAAACTAATCTACGGAGGACCCGAATGTATCTACTGCCGGAAGTTATGATCAAAAAGTGTTAATAGTGTCTGGGTCCAGTGCCAAGTAGGCAAGTTATGGGCCCATGAACAGTGTGCTGGAAACACAAACAAGCAGTTCAGTTGTGGGAAGGGTCTGAAAAAATGTATTACGGAAATCAAAACATTAAGTGAAACTCCTCAAATGCATTTTTCTAAAAATGTAACAGTTGACGATGAAATCCAAACAGAATATTGATTTATATTCTTTAAATGGTATAATTTCCACATACCTCAAACATCTGTTTAACCTAAATTTGCCGAAATTAAATTTCCTCATGTGTGGTTTGAAGTGTTTCATATTAGGGTTACTGTGTGCCCAATTTTGAACAGGTGCATGTTTATAAAATAGGGTTTATTGAACATTACAGAATATTTATTTTGTGTTTTGAATATGATATTTGCAAGTAAGTGAGGAATTGTTCTAACAGTTACCACTATTACGTTTCAAACATAGGTTCTAAAAATTAAGTAAATAAAAAAGCATTCCACATTAGGGCTCTTTACACTGTCTTTTTCTGAATGTGTTTCCTCTGAGCCTTTTATAATTATTATTAATGTATGAGTTTGTGATGGTTATGCCTTCAGTTACATGTCGTCATACACTGTGTTCCTTCAGCTAATGGCCACATCCAGTGTTATCAACGTTTGTGATGAACCCCCCCTTCCCCCCTTGTCTTGGCTATTTAATACCAAAATAGATTTATAAGAAAATGTTGCCATTGTTTCTACACACCATCTTCCCAGTCATCAGTGATTCCCAGCCTATCTTTTACATGGATGCTGTCTCGCCTTTCCGTAAGATTTTCAGCTTTGTACATTGCACACACAGGTACGGGATTGTATTTTCTTTTGCCCTGTATGAGCTAAATTTGTTGCCATACAACTCCACAAGATCCAAAGCTGACAGAGAACAAATTGTCCTTTCCACATATTTACATATGTAACAAGTAAACCTTTCAGTTTCAGGGTATAATTCTATCAGCAAATTCACATTAAAGGTAGATTCTAACATTTGCAAAAATAAGTTCAATGCATTCAGAAAATACTGTGTTTAAATCGGATTAGTGTCTAAAGCTTACAAGTCTTCTTTTTAAACTTTCAAATCAAGTTCTACGTAGACTCACTTTTTGTTATTTTCAGATTCATGACAAAATCATAGCACAGTCCAGATCCAACGTTTTCAGGAAGTAATGGAGGGTGCATAGGGGCCTCTACGAAGCATACAGAGATGACGTGTATGCATATGACTAACAGCCATGATGCACAACAAACTTGACAGGAGGCCGTTATCCAATAACCTGATAATGAAGCTTCAAATTTAGAATAAGTATGCTTTAATTTGATTAGATTCTAAATTAATTTGGAGTTTTATATCGTCTCACACTCCTAGAGAGAAGGAAGACACTCATAAATTAACCTGGAAGGTGTTACTGTTAAATGGGGTGAATAGAAACAGTTTTCAGCCTTAAATGTTGTTTTGCTTGTGGTCTGCAGGCCAAAGACTGGTTTGATGCAGCCTTCTATGCTACTCTACCTTGTGCAAGCCTCTTCATCTCTGAGTAACTACTGTAACCTACGTCCCTCTTGATCTGCTTAGAGTATGCATCTCTTGGTGTCTCTCTACGATTTTTACCCCCCACGCTTCCCTCCACTACTAAACTGGTGATCCCTTGATGCCTCAGAATGAGCACTACCAACCTATACCTTCTTCTAGTCATGTTGTGCCACAACTTCCTCTTCTTTTCCAATTATAATCAGTAACTCCTCAATTGTTACGTGATCTATCCACCGAATCGTCAACATTCTTCTGTAGCACCACATTTCGAAAGATTTTATTCCCTTCTTGTCTAAACTGTTTATTGTTCACATTTCACTTCCATACATGGCTACACTCCAGAAAACATTTAGTGACACTTAAATCTATGAATAACATCGGGGAAACGCTACAACCCATTCTCACTTCCTTCCCAACCACTGCTTCACTTTCGTGGCCTCGACTTTTATAGCTGCCGTTTGGTTTCTGTACAAACTGTAAATAGCCTTCGCTCCCTGTATTTTACCCCTGCCACCCTCGGAATTTGAAAGAAAGCATTCCAGTCAATATTGTCAAAAGCTTTCTCTAAGTCTACAAATACTATAAATGTAGGTTTGCCTTTCCGTAATTTATCTTCTAAGATAAGTCATAGTGTCAGTATTGCCTCGCGTGTTCACGCAGTTAGACGGAATCCGTCTAACCAGTAGAGGAATAAATATGTGTTGGCACACCTGGTGGTTTGCAGCTCCTTATTTCATATTGGTAAAAAATGCCGATATTTGGCCATCGATTGTGGTTAAGTAGCTGAACCGATTCTAAATCTTAAGCAGGCCATTCTATGCGATATTTTATGCTCTTTGATTCTGATATTTTGGGAATTTTTTGTAGCATGTATCGTTTTCGAGTTATAAGCGAAAAACTGAAGAAGTCTAAAAATTTTGTAATTTCTTGGGCCCTCCCGTGTTTAGCGGAAGCTACAAATCGTCAAAAACTCATTTAAATGTAATTTGGGATGCTTAACGCCGATTAAAATTATTTCCAGCTCGTGCATATGTTTTGGCCAGCTAAAATCTAATGTGCCTACACTAATCGTAGTAAGAAATCATACTATTCAGCTTTTGTTTTATTCATATACGGGCTATCTATAAAACGAATAAAACCACTGAAACACAAAAGTCTTGCTTTGCATGTTGTTTCCTTTGTTGTTTCAGTCTATATTCAGATCTTTATTTCAGGGTGCAATTGTGCACTTCGCACTCTTTTGATGTTGACAACTCCTGTATTATCTTACACTTCTCACCTCCTCTTCCAGAATATTCTGACTCCTCTAAAATCTTAATAATGATCTTGTAGTAAGAGTGGTTGAACATGAAAGAGAATTAAGTGGTAGAATGTGCAGTTTTTTTCGGGATGACTGGGCCCGCTAAGCGAACAGTCGATTTAATTTGTAGGATGTTGTGTGATTACCTGACAATAAACACATGCGTGTAGGGGCTGTTAAATTTAATTTTCATATTTTATGTTGTAAGTTTCAGCCATGCAGCATTAACAAAGGATCAGTAGAATTTTGTGGAATCTTGAAAAATGGAGATTTAGAGTTTTATGGAAATTTTCTATCTTCAGCCACATTTTTGAATAGCTAATATTCAGTTTTGTGGTATTTTCTCTCAGTCAGTGTGTGAGGCTTGTATTATAGTATAAGCATACGTAAAAAAAGCATTTTGAAAAAAATTCCGTTTGCTGAATTTTGAGAAAACAGTCCTCAACTTGTCTCCTGATACGAAGGCATAGAACTATTTTTGGAAGTTTCGTTTTTAGTCACCCGGTTATTTCTCCTCAGTCCACTTTAAGGTATCCTGTTTAAGATGAACCAGAGATAACGTCGACCTAATGATGTTCTTAAAATATAGGGGAGTTTTCCCCGAATTGTGTGGGTCAATACATACTGGCATTAAGAAGTTCCCAGTCGTCACCAAGATAAGATCACCGTTGAAACGAAGCGCTTCCAAGACAAGGAGCCGTCGTCCATGTGTTGCGGTTGGAGGGAAAAACATAGCATCACACACAGATATTAAACTGGTAACAAAAAGTGGGGCCGTGCAGGGTAGCCGCGTGGTCTGGGGTGTCTTGCCATGGTTCGTGCGGCCCCCTCCGCCAACGGTTCGAATCCTCCCTCGGGCATGTGTGTGTGTGTGTGTGTGTGTGTGTGTGTGTTGTCCTTAGCGTAAGTTGGTTTAAGTTAGAATAAATAGTGTATAAGGCTATGGATCGATGACCTCAGTAGTTTGGTTCCATAGTTGTTGTAGTGGTCTTCAGTCCTGAGACTGGTTTGATGCAGCTCTCCATGCTACTCTATCCTGTGCAAGCTTCTTCATCTCCCAGTACCTACTGCAACCTACATCCTGCTGAATCTGCTTAGTGTATTCATCTCTTGGTCTCCCTCTACGATTTTTACCCTCCACGCTGCCCTCCAATACTAAATTGGTGATCCCTTGATGCCTCAGAACATGTCCTACCAACCGATCCCTTCTTCTGGTCTAGTTGTGCCACAAAGTTCTCTTCTCCCCAATCCTATTCAATACCTCCTCATTAGTTATGTGATCTATCCATCTAATTTTCAGCATTCTTCTGTAGCACCACATTTCGAAAGCTTCTATTCTCTTCTTGTCCAAACTATTTATCGTCCATGTTTCACTTCCATACATGGCTACACTCCATACAAATACTTTCAGAAATGACTTCCTGACACTTAAATCTATACTGGATGTTAACAAATTTCTCTTCTTCAGAAATGCTTTCCTTGCTATTGCCAGTCTACATTTTATATCCTCTCTACTTCGACCATCATCAGTTATTTTGCTCCCCAAATAGCAAAACTCCTTTACTACTTTAAGTGTCTCATTTCCTAATCTAATTCCCTCAGCATCGGTCGACTTAATTCGACTACATTCCATTATCCTCGTTTTGCTTTTGTTGATGTTCATCTTATATCCTCCTTTCAAGAGACTATCCATTCCGTTCAACTGCTCTTCCAAGCCCTTTGCTGTCTCTGACAGAATTACAATGTCATCAGCGAACCTCCAAGTTTTTATTTCTTCTCCATGGATTTTAATACCTACTCCGAATTTTTCTTTTGTTTCCTGTACTGCTTGCTCAAGATACAGATTGAATAACATCGGGGAGAGGCTACAACCCTGTCTCACTCCCTTCCCAACCACTGCTTCCCTTTCATGTCCTTCGACTCTTATAACTGCCATCTGGTTTCTGTACAAATTGTAAATAGCCTTTCGCTCCCTGTATTTTACCCCTGCCACCTTCAGAATTTGAAAGAGATTATTCCAGTCAACATTGTCAAAAGCGTTTCATTGGCAGGACACTTAGAAGATGCAACAAGCCCACTAAAGAGACAGCTTACACTATACTCGTTCGTCCTCTGTTGGAATAATGCTGCGCGGTGTGGGATCCTTACCAGGTGGGATTGACGGAGGACATCGAAAGGGTGCAAAAAAGGGCAGCTCGTTTGTATTATCACGTAGTAGGGGAGAGAGTGTGGCAGATATGATACGCGAGTTGGGATGGAAGTCATTACAGCGAAGACTTTTTCGTCGCGGCGAGATCTATTTACGAAATTTCAGTCACCAACTTTCTCTTCCGAATGCGAAAATAGTTTGTTGAGCCCAACCTACACAGGTAGGAATGATCATCAAAATAAAATAAGAGAAATCAGAGCTCGAACAGAAAGGTTTAGGTGTTCGATTTCCCGCGCGCTGTTCGGGAGTGGAATGGTCGATAGATAGTATGATTGTGGTTCGACGAATCCTCTGCCAAGCACTTAAATGTGAATTGCAGAGTAGTCATGTAGATGTAGATGTAGATGTAAGTATACAAATGCTAGAAACGTAGGTTTGCCCTTCCTTACCCTAGCTTCTAAGATAAGTCGTAGGGTCAGTATTGCCTCACGTGTTCCAACATTTCTAAGGAATCCAAACTGATCTTCCCCGAGGTCAGCTTCTGCTAGTTTTTCCATTCGTCTGTAGAGAATTCGCGCTAATATTTTGCAGCTGTGACTTATTAAACTGATAGTTCGGTAATTTTCACATCTGTCAACACCTGCTTTCTTTGGGATTGGAATTATTATATTCTTCTTGAAGTCTGAGGGTATTTCGCCTGTTTCATACATCTTGCTCACCAGATGGTAGAGTTTTGTCAGGACAAGCGCTTGAATGACCGTTGTCTGCATTCAGGTCGGATCGACTTACAGCTTCCCGAGAAGAACGGGGAAACCAACCAATCGCAAGGTTCGATAACACATCTTCTAAGGTAACGATCGTAGTACGAGTGGGCTCGATGTTAACTAAGCTGTGGCTCATGTAATCGCGACTAATGTACTACTGTCACTTCATGACCCACCGACGTCTCTCTCTCTCTCTCTCTCTCTCTCTCTCTCTCTCTCTCTCTCTCACACACACACACACACACACACACCTCATGATCTAATCTTTCTGGAAACAGTGAACTGAAAGAATTGCTGCTAGAGCTATTTTTGTATTTATATATGATGATCTATGCGCCGTTTGCCACATTTTACGTGTTGTTATTATTCTTCAATCAGTGTGGTCTAATTGCCTGGGTTACCGAGGGAGGTGGCACGCTTGTTAGCACATTAGACTCGCATTCTGTAGGACGACGATTCAAATCCATGCCCGGCAGTTTCCCGTGACTTTCCTAAATCGCTCCAGGTGAATTCCGGGATGGTTCCCTTGAAAAAGCTACGGTGTATTTTCTTTCCGATTCTTGAAGCAAATTAGAGTTTGTGCCCCGTGCCTAATGACCTCAGTGTCGACGGGACGTTTAACCCTACTTTTCCTTCCTTTCTTCCTTTTACAATTCGTTTCTGACACGAGGTTTTACTACAGCTTTTTTAGTATCGTCAATCATGTCACGACGTCATGAATTCACCATGTCAATAAGAAAAGAAATCTGATGCGTTGGTGTACCACATATCCTGACATGAAGTTTTCACATCGCTTCCACTTCCATTTCAATATTAGTTTAATGGTGGAGGATACGTTTAGAGGCCACAGGAAATGGTACATTTCTTGACAACCAACCAAGATGCTACTCCAGACGGGTTTAAAGTGAATGTGCCCAACGGAAGATACTGAACACTAAAAATAAGATTTGACCCTGTCTGACTACCCCCTTATCTTAGGATCTCTTAATGGTGATATTATCTCCTCCTTCTCGCTCTTCAACATATAAATTACAACATAAACATAAATAAATGACTAAGGGAACTAGTAACTGCAAAATGATAAGTGTTGATTGTGCTTATACATTTATTGTAGATTAAAACCCCTTTTATATATTACAAATGTTTATATATCAATATCCAATGGACATAAAGAGACACAAATGAATTTCCTAACTAATATTACGGATCAGTTGCCCAAATCTGTTCCTTTTTATGGCTATAGGATCTAATATAAATATTGAGAGGCGATTGACATCATCCTCATACCAAACACTAGAGGACATACTTTCGAAGATGATCTACAGCGGTGTGAAACCGCAGTGGAAATAAAACTTACGTGATCACACCTGTTTACCTTTATAGCCCCAATACGCCGAAGCAATAAGAAATATCACCCTATGTACTGCGTCCGGTGCATCAGATTGACGATTCTCGTACACATCTGCGATGATGGAACTCCAACCACAAAATAAACACTTTCAAAGATTAGGACGGCAGAAGACGGTTCTCTGAGTTGTATAATCTACTACTGTCTTCTCCTCTCTGTGTTATACAGACGAGAAACGCGAACTCCAGCCACAAGGACGGTTTTCAGATAATGTCTCTGCATGAGTATAGACAGAAGAAGTGCTCTCAATCACTGAACGCTGCGTACTCAACGACGACTCTTTACCTGGAGGCAAAGCCCAGAATCGTATAGTCCGCAGCTCGTGGTCGTGCGGAACAGTACAGTGCCTAACCGTTTTAACTACAAAATCTCCTGAGAACAAAGACTGCAAGTCCGTCTGTACCAAGAAAAGCTGATACTGAGCGACCGTCACACATGGGCGCTCAAGAAGGAAGACCTCATTCTCTCCACCGCTGGCTTCGCAGCAAAGCTCGCCTCCCCTCCCTCGTAACTGCAGAAAACGAATCATATTCTCGAAACCACGGAATTTTCTCCCTCTCTACAGATTCTTCCAAACGCCGACTAACAACATTTTAGTCTTTTGTTGTCCAGCGCGGAAAGTTTACGAGGAAATACCTATCGGCGTTAATTAGGAATACATACAATGGTACGCTCCTCAGAGTAAAAATCCTCAGAAATTACCCAGCCTGCGTGATTTCTGAGGTAGCCCGCGCTTCCTCTTTCCTCTCTGCTGCGTCCAAGATTTTCAGAGTTTCTGAAGAATTATCCGGTTATCCTTGCAGCCCTGCTAAAATACCAGCTGCCCGCTACTGTCTTGTGCTTCAGCGCTCAGGTGCCCCGACCGTCTGTCTTGGCTACTTCCTGTGTCAAGCAGGACCAACACACCTGTGCGGGATTTTCCAACCAGGGCTTGAATTATGCCTGCCATTTCATTTCCACTGGCACTCCAACCTCTACTAGTATAGGCAATCACTCATTATGCCGCTTTGATAATGAAGACAATCTGTCACCTTTCATGCAATAAGCGTTAACAACTATTTGCAAGGTGTACGTGACAATGTCAGACTTCTTTAAATATTCATGTACACTGTAACGCCGGAAATGCATATCCTCCTATTTCCATCTATTGTACTATTTTTTTCCTTGCTTTGTTACCTCAAGATATGACATTTCTGTCTCTTTGTATATTGTAATTGTTTTACTATTTGTATATTTATGCATTTATGTCCATGTATAATTGGTTTGTTTCGTAAATATTATTTGTATTTTTACGCTGGGTCTTGCCTAGGGAAAACTGCTATCGAACGATTACGTCGATAGGTCGTGTGAAGAATCAAAGTGTGTAGGATCTTTGGTAGTGTTAACTCTGCCGCGTGGAGCGCGGGCTGAGAGAAGGGGTGTGGCGGGAGTAGCGAGTGGAGCAGGTGTGTTGTGTGACGCTCCCGCGAGTTGCCGCGCTTTCGGGGTTTGGCAGCATGTAATTGCGCTCGACTTGCGATGATAGTTTCTGACATGGTGTCGCGGACGGGAAACATTAACTAGCGCACATCAAGAGCCCGTTTCGTCTGGTGACCGTGTCGAGAAGAAGGCGCGCCAACATCCAGCTTCTGCAACAGCGACGGCCGACAATGAGTGACTGTCGCCACCTCATCGATCGACGGCTTCAAACCTTCAATCAACCATCAAGGAAGACTGGAAGCAAGTAAAGTTTTAGAACTGTATGGCAGACCTCAGCTTTTCAAACTGTACCAATTTCGTAACTATAATTACAGCAACTTAGCATGAACCTTTGTTGCTCATTGTCCCAATTGCATTGCCAAGCAGGGTCCCTTCCTTTTCCGAAATGAACCCGAGTGTCGTTGAAATTTAAACGCCAGCACTAAAGTAATATAGCTAATTCTATTTCACTGCTTTAATTTCAAAGTTCAGTTAGCTGGCTACAATATTCAGATTACACAAGCACAAATTAAGAGTGCGAGTTTTGTTACCATATTTTAGCTTACCTGTGACTGCAGCTCAGCTTGGTACGTACTAAATTTTACTATTGTTAATTGTTCAGAATCATTTAATTCAGGCTCAAAGTTAAATCTCTTCTTTCTAAATTGCGTAGATTCAAGTAGCTTTTGAAATGATTGTTGAGGTAGTCCAAGACTAACCGTATTTTACTGAATTTCGATGTGCTTCGGAAAGAAAACTCACTATTAACTTCAGTCACTAAATTAACTTTCGATTTTCCGGTTTTATTAATTCTTTTGCTAAATTAAGTCAGGGTGTAGCGAAATTTATTACTTCTGACAAACTTTCAGTTTTCACACTACATGTGTCAACCTTCAGTTGCCACGCTTCTAGTGTTAATTATATGTGTAATAACCTTTCTTTTTCAGTTACTATAGTAATTGTCCTTAGGACTGGCGACCGTGATTTCCCCCAAATCTCAAATACTTAATTACCGCTAGTTAATTGTTAACGTAACGGCTGCACATTTACTTTCTTTATTAACTTTACCCCTTTTCAAAATTAATTTCCACCAGTTTCATTAGCACATTTCCTTTCATTTAGATGTAACCCTTTCCTCCCTCTTTACCGACAGGTTAACTTCGGTGACGATTGCTTTTCCAAAACTCCCATTAGGTACACGCGGTTTCATTTTTCACTGTCATTAAGGTCGGTAAGTGAGGGGGACGTTACACGTGGCGACTGTGACAGGACGATCTTCGGATTTGAGGTTGTTCTGGACACGAATTTTGCATTGTGCAAATCTCGTAACAAAGTACTGGTTACGTACAGGCCGTTACGTCAGCGAGAATAAGTAGTGGGAGTAATCCTAATTATATTTGAGGTTTGGCATTTATATTGAAAATTATTAAAATGAGTGAAGGCAACAATTGCCAAAATTTGGTAGAATTGGATACGGAACAATCGGTCGAACAGTGGGAAACGCGCACCGCGGCTCCCATTGTTCAGGGGCAGGCGGCTAGCATGAAAGACGCGACCGCCGAAACGCAACAAAGAGCAGAAATGGAATTCCACACTTCAGAAAATGTTTCGGAATCGGAAGTGAAAATCAAATGTGAATCCCTTGATGACGAATACGGAGGGACAATTAAAGAGGAAGCCGCTACGGAAGTAAAACCGGTAGTTTCCGGGAATTTAACTGATTTATTGAATGTTTTGATTAACGAAATCAAGAGTCAATCGGCAGAAATTAAAGCTCTGTCTGCCAAGCAAGAAGATCAGGCTGCCAAGCAAGAAGCTCAGGCTGCCAAGGAAGAAGCTCAGGCTGTCAAGCAAGAGGCTCGGGCTGCCAAGCAAGAAGCTCAGGCTGCCAAGCAAGAAGCTCAGTCTGAAAAAATTGAACGGATGCTAGACAATCAGAACAAAGCAATTAACGTTGTTAACAACAATGTTGGAGTTGTTAATACAAAAGTTGATAAAATCAAAGAAGATATTGTTGTAATTAATACCGAAATCGGTAATCTTAAACAGGAAATGATAGGCGTTCAGGCGGAAATTGCGAGCATAAATACTCGTTTTGATTCCGAAATTAGCAGAATCGAGAAAAGTGTAGGAGAAGCAGTTGCTCCGATCATCGAGAATAAGGTGACGGAACAAATTCAATTAGTGAAAAAAGAGGATCAACAGAAGGTGGAAACTTTAAAGGCTTTAGTGTCCGAAGTAGACACTAAAGTGAGGGAGAAGGCTAATACCTGCGAAGAGAAAAAGAGGGAAGTGGAAACGCTTGCGACAACCACTTACCAAGTAATTACGAGAGTGTCGGAATTAGAAAAGAAACTTGACGAAAAACAGAGCTATGTGCCAATCTGTGCACATAGTTCGGAATTGTTGACGAAAGAGGAGCGGTTCGACCCCTTGAAAAAAGGCGGTATACACGCGACGGATTTCATTAAAAATTGTGAAAGAGTTTTACCCAGATCATGGACTAATGAGAGAAAAATTAATGCGGTTATTGATGTGCTGGCTGGTGATGCCAAGCGTTGGGCCTTAAACCTCAACATTACGAACCTGACTTTTGACGAGTTTAAAAATTTGTTTCTGGCTGAATACTGGTCAGAGAAAAAACAGCAAAGTGTCTGGCGCGAATTTGTCGTATCGAGGCCTTTCGATGCGAATTCGCGCGGTTCGATGAGGGAGTTTTGTGAGGGCTGGATCCGCAAGTTGGAATATTTGCGTGATCGCCGCACGGAATCCGAAATAGTCTGGGAACTCTACAGGAAGCTTCCAGATGACACAAAACGCTACGTAGGAAGCAATCACAGGACAATCAATGATTTCCTGGACAGAGTTGAGGACGAGGACAATTGGCGCAATAATCGTGACAGTGGTAGAGGCCGTGGTAACAACAACGGGTACCACAGCAACCACAACAACGATAACCATGGGAATAATGCATACCGCAACCATGGCAGCAATAACAATAATGGTTCGGACCGTAATAACAATCGGTACAATGCAAATAATAACAGGAATGACAGAAACCAGTATCATACTAACGTGATACGGGCTTCACAGAATAGTAATAACGCCAGAGGGTGTGATCAGCCGCCTCAGCAGCATCCGGGGAGCGTATCTGCTGGGACGAGACAGGGAAACCATTAGCCGCGCCGGTGAGGGGCCGAGCGGGCGTGGAGAAATTTTGGCGGCCCAATAACAAGAGAAAACCCAGGTGTCGCCGTTATGAAAATTCCGTGTGGAATAATCAACGGCGGGAGTGTGTGCCAGTGTTAAGAGAAAAGAGTGCGCCCACAAGCAGTAGATCAGCTGTATACACGGCAGTAGAAAATACATTCGCTGTCAGTGAGAACAATTTAAGTAGTGTTCCGGAAATCGATCATAAAGTGGCAGCTGTAATACCCACAGCGGAACTGGAGATTGAGTTTAATAATGATTCACAAGTGTTGAGAGAAGATCAGATGTCGGATAAAACGTCCGTCATCGAGCGAGGGGATGCAGAGAGGGATGAGGTCTGGTTAAGGCAGTTCGGTCGCTTATACGACGAACTAAGAGATTATAGGGGTCTGTATGGGAGAAGCGTTTATGGGGAAGCGCGTGCAGGGTTTTCCGCGTCTCGTCCCGCAGGAAGATAGTGTTTGTGAAATGATAGAAAGTTCCGGCCCTAATCGGCAGACTTTACTAGAAATAGTTGATGTTAAGGGGGAGCACGAGCAAGATTCGTCGTGTTTCGTCCCGCAGGAGTTAGATGTTGAAGTAGTAACGGAAAGTTCTGGTCGTAACCGGCAGACCTTACCGAAAGTTTCAGTGGTAGAAGTAACCGACCCATCCGACGCAAACCTCCAGTTTAAACATTGCGAGAGTATTAAGGAGAAAGATTGCGAAAATTTTAGTGATAGCCGGACACGATTGGTAGAAAAGCACATAGATTACAACGTGTATGAGGTTAGAGCTGACATTATACGGTCAGACGATAGCAGTGTGGGTTGCGCAGATCTAGCGGAAGTAATTGCAGAAACTACTGGACACATTCCTCCAGGTAGATTGGCGGATGAGATTAATCTGACCAAAGTGGAATCAACGAAGGTGACGATTAATGAATTGATAGCAAAGCAACACTCACTAGTTGACGAGTTACAGGAAAAGGTTTCGGTATTGGAGGCGAAGCTACAGGCTAAGCCTCAGGACAAACGTGTTGAAATTAAAACTGTATGTGAACAGAGGCTGAAAAAGCCGCCAGATAAGCCGGATTTAGGATCAAAGCCGGATGGTTTTTTCTGGAATGACCTGGATATAGACGAGGATTTACTGTGGGAAAATAAAGAAACAGTCGAGGACAAGTGTAGACAGATAGTAGTGTCTGTTAATATGCACGACCTACAACTAAACGTGTTGATTGACACCGGTGCAGAATTGAGTGCTGTATCTGGGAAAATATTTGAGTTACTGAAAGACAGACCCGGCATCGTAGTTATGCCAGTAACAGGAGTGAAAATTATCGGTGCTACTGGGAAGGCCAGTAAACCGGTCACAAAACAGATTTTTGTCAACTTCGAGATAGGTGGGGCACGATTTGAACAAGAGTTTGTCGTCGTGCCAGACTTGACTACGGAAGTAATTATCGGGTTAGATTGGCTATTAAAGTACCGTGCAGTGATTAATTGCGAAAGCAAAACTTTGACATGTACGTCACAAGATAAAACGATAGTAGTTAGTTTTGACGAGGCAGGAGACGGTGTGCATAAGCAATACCAGCCTATACACATTGTTAACTGGCCGGATGACATTTACGTAGGAATGAATTTGAACTGCCGTAACGTGAGGAATTTCGGCAGTGACAAAAGTGTAGAAAGTGAATTGGAAGAGATAATCAAATTCCCTCCACGGATTGACATTAGTATTGGTGTGAAAAAAGATCGTTTGCGAGAAGTAATGAAGCTAAAAGCCGATGCTCGCATACGTCGTCATGACGCAAAAGCGCGTTTTGCTAAGTTTGCAATCGGAGACTTAGTACTTGTAAAAGCTCATGAGAAATCGAGCGAGATAGACGATGAAATCTCTAAATTTAAGTTTGTTTATGATGGACCATATAATGTCATTGGTATACCTCACACAAATGCTTATTGCTTAGAGTATCCAAGCTCTGGAAAACGATTAGGTATACGGAATATTGTAGACTTGGAATTGTACCAACCTAGGATCGATTAATACCACACAATGGGTAATTTGTACAGTATGTAAATATAGAGTGTAAGATTTAAGGATGTGCCATGTTACGATGCTTTTGCCTGACCTAGAGGCCATTAAAGAAGTTGTAATTAATAAGTAATTAATTTTGACTAAATGATTTAAGAGTAACTGATTAGTAATCATCTGAAAAATCCAAGCTGCTAGTTTAAGTTTTCAGCTGAGTCACAGTAGATTAAGCAATGTAAATATGATTTTGTACTTTCTGTAATATTTCATGAATGTGTGTTTTTATTAGTCATTGCCGATGTACTTAGACGCTGTTTTAAGTTTCAGGCTAGTACATGCGTGTGATGATGGACAGTGTTGAGTTACCCACTGTGATAGTATTAAGGGACTCCTTGAGATTACTCGGGAGTGAGTTTTTCCGAAAGAATTCAGTGAAACGGACGTTCTGGAAATGCCGTTACGCAGGCGAGTGAGATCAAGCGTGCCGCACAGGCGGGCGCAACAATACTTGCGAGGCGAAGCCGCTATCGGCTCTTGTGTCGCTGTCGGCATTTGTACCGCTGTCGGCATTCTTTGTACTCGCGAGTACGGAATGTGGAGTTGCTTTTCTTACCCGGGCAGCTGATGTGAAAGAATTCTGCTGTCAATATTTATGTTTTCTTCGATCTGCTGTATATTATTTTCTTGTTTAGCGTTAATTGGACATGACGAGAATATTAATTATGAAAAGGTTACATAAAAATGTGTATTCTATGTAATTAATTATTAGTTTGCGTATTTTGATATACCTGTTTTTTATGGCCATGTACTCTGATTAATTTTGCAAATAGTATTCCATTTCTTATAGTGTTACGAATTTTAATGATTTTGGAATAGCTAAACCATTTTCTATGATTTCTATGAATTTTGATATGTTGTCAACCTGTTTTATTTTGTGCAAGATGACAGAGTGGAATAAGATTAGGAGTGTCTCCACTCAATTATTATCGTCTCAAAAATGGTTTACGATTAATTAGACGAATGCTAAATTTTGATGTTTTGAGCATATGCATTTCCGCTGTTTCTTTTTTGGGACATTTTCTGAGTCTGTTTACGTTACACGAACATCCTCAGACAATGTGGGGCACGTGTAACGCCGGAAATGCATATCCTCCTATTTCCATCTATTGTACTATTTTTTTCCTTGCTTTGTTACCTCAAGATATGACATTTCTGTCTCTTTGTATATTGTAATTGTTTTACTATTTGTATATTTATGCATTTATGTCCATGTATAATTGGTTTGTTTCGTAAATATTATTTGTATTTTTACGCTGGGTCTTGCCTAGGGAAAACTGCTATCGAACGATTACGTCGATAGGTCGTGTGAAGAATCAAAGTGTGTAGGATCTTTGGTAGTGTTAACTCTGCCGCGTGGAGCGCGGGCTGAGAGAAGGGGTGTGGCGGGAGTAGCGAGTGGAGCAGGTGTGTTGTGTGACGCTCCCGCGAGTTGCCGCGCTTTCGGGGTTTGGCAGCATGTAATTGCGCTCGACTTGCGATGATAGTTTCTGACATGGTGTCGCGGACGGGAAACATTAACTAGCGCACATCAAGAGCCCGTTTCGTCTGGTGACCGTGTCGAGAAGAAGGCGCGCCAACATCCAGCTTCTGCAACAGCGACGGCCGACAATGAGTGACTGTCGCCACCTCATCGATCGACGGCTTCAAACCTTCAATCAACCATCAAGGAAGACTGGAAGCAAGTAAAGTTTTAGAACTGTATGGCAGACCTCAGCTTTTCAAACTGTACCAATTTCGTAACTATAATTACAGCAACTTAGCATGAACCTTTGTTGCTCATTGTCCCAATTGCATTGCCAAGCAGGGTCCCTTCCTTTTCCGAAATGAACCCGAGTGTCGTTGAAATTTAAACGCCAGCACTAAAGTAATATAGCTAATTCTATTTCACTGCTTTAATTTCAAAGTTCAGTTAGCTGGCTACAATATTCAGATTACACAAGCACAAATTAAGAGTGCGAGTTTTGTTACCATATTTTAGCTTACCTGTGACTGCAGCTCAGCTTGGTACGTACTAAATTTTACTATTGTTAATTGTTCAGAATCATTTAATTCAGGCTCAAAGTTAAATCTCTTCTTTCTAAATTGCGTAGATTCAAGTAGCTTTTGAAATGATTGTTGAGGTAGTCCAAGACTAACCGTATTTTACTGAATTTCGATGTGCTTCGGAAAGAAAACTCACTATTAACTTCAGTCACTAAATTAACTTTCGATTTTCCGGTTTTATTAATTCTTTTGCTAAATTAAGTCAGGGTGTAGCGAAATTTATTACTTCTGACAAACTTTCAGTTTTCACACTACATGTGTCAACCTTCAGTTGCCACGCTTCTAGTGTTAATTATATGTGTAATAACCTTTCTTTTTCAGTTACTATAGTAATTGTCCTTAGGACTGGCGACCGTGATTTCCCCCAAATCTCAAATACTTAATTACCGCTAGTTAATTGTTAACGTAACGGCTGCACATTTACTTTCTTTATTAACTTTACCCCTTTTCAAAATTAATTTCCACCAGTTTCATTAGCACATTTCCTTTCATTTAGATGTAACCCTTTCCTCCCTCTTTACCGACAGGTTAACTTCGGTGACGATTGCTTTTCCAAAACTCCCATTAGGTACACGCGGTTTCATTTTTCACTGTCATTAAGGTCGGTAAGTGAGGGGGAGGTTACAACACGACGCACAACCTATCAAATAACACCTAATTCTTGTTGTAAATCACGGCAAACTATGTAGATGAGTGCTTGTAAGGTGGGTAATTCTAGCCACCTTACATACAGACTGCGGTCGTTTCCTTATTGTACAGAGTGATCAGAAATTTTCATTACTTCCTAACACATGGGAACAAGTCCACAGATCATCACACCGTATTAATGTGGGATCATGGCAGAACACAATTTTGAGGAGGTGTGACTATTTTTTGTAATTCATTTCAGAGTGTCTGTGTGCTCACCATCGTTTTCGTAACAAAGTGTTATTCTCATTCATGTACGGTGTGAAATTTTCCTCAAAATTGCTGGCGTGATGGCAGTAAATAATGCACGTCGAATATTATCCTTAAGCTCGGCAACTGTCTCGTAACGTGGTTCAAATGGTTCAAATGGCTCTGAGCACTATGCGACTTAACTTCTGAGGTCATCAGTCGCCTAGAACTTAGAACTAATGAAACCTAACTAACCTAAGGACATCACACACATCCATGCCCGAGGCAGGATTTGAACCTGCGACCGTAGCGGTCACGCGGCTCCCGACTGAAGCGCCTAGAACCGTAGAACACTGGCCGGCTCTCGTAACGTGTGGCAGCAATCGTTTGTTTACTGAACTCCTATAACACATTGTCCCAAGACGACAGAATGGAACTTATTCGACGACACTCCAAAGTTGCAGGCAAATGGACGGAACCACCTCCAGTAAAAAAAAAAAAAAAAAAAAAAAAAAAAAAAAAAAAAAAAAAAGCTCTAAGCACTATGGGACTTAACATCTTAAGGTCATCGTACCCTAGACTTAGAACTACTTAAACCTTTCTTCTGACCTGAGGACATCACACATCCATGCCCGAGGTAGGATTCGAACCTGCTACCGTAGCAGCAGCGCGGTTCCGGACTGAAGCGCCTGGAATCGCTCGGCCACACGTCCAATCTATTTATGAAGAAATACCTCATTGAGATATTCTCTAACGGCAATACTGAAATGGACTGGTGCTCCATCCTGCTAGAACCACACCCGATCGGGTGGTCCCCGATCGTTTAGATATAATCACAGCACCGACAAAGAAATATGAACACTGCAGCCCAGTTCATGACATGTAGTGGGTTGTGTTCAAATTCTTCGTGAAAACGTGTGTGTTCTTTACTCTAGAAATAAATATCCGTCGCTTTAGAACTGCGATGTACTGCGCATTCATCTGAGAGAAACGCTATCCCCCTTGAAGGGAGGGTTGTAAAGACATTGAGCATTCGCCCACCAGCCTTAAGACGTTTCTGCGTGTCTTTATCACTCAAATGATTTACAAACAGAGGTTTAAATGTCTTTAACTGAAAATTAATCTTTATTTGTTTTCGTAATATTGAGTATGGAACTCCTAGCCCTCACTACGATTGGATAATTTTGGCGAACGTGTGGCAATAGTGCTGGTTGTCGCCCTGAGCAGGGATTATGTTTTATGCAGCCAGGTGTAAGGAACTTCCTCCGCCGTCAGTAAAACTGTTGGTTTTGATGGGGGAGGTTTCTGAAATGTTACAGTGAAGTCATGGTGAATACCTCTCATTGATTTCCTTGTATGGGGTTTTCGTGAGCCATGGTGTTTCTTAAGATCCGTTCCTCCATGGTGTAAGTGGAGGCATCAGTCATGGTTTAGATGCATGTCAGCACCTGCAACAACAAGAAACAGTTCATTAACATCTATGTAAGACGTAGGGGGTAATGGGACTTTGTGATCACCCTGTGCAACGTACTTTTCTACTTCCCCTCCCGATGTTTATCAAATACTGGCAATAATATCGATTCCAACCTGCAGAATTCCAAACGGCTGCCTTTAGACTGGGTTACACTTCGGCGCTAACCAGAGATGACACACAGTGATCACGATACTGTTCTCGTAATCGTGAGATGCGGAGTGCAAACCTCCGCTCAGCCATCCTGATTTGTGTTCTTTCGCGGTTCCACTGAACGGCTTCTGGTAGCAAGCGAAGAGGCTCATGGTTAGGACACCGGACTAATGTTCAAGATGAACGGTGTAGAAATCCCGATCTGGCATCAGTGTCAGCCTTAACCGATTAAAACAAAATGTAGGTCAGTTCCTTTAAAAAGGCCCTGCAGATTCCCTTGTCGTCCTAGTCCTACCTAAGTCCGGGCTCCATTTTTAAGGACAGTCTCCACCAAAGTGAACAAGCATTAGCGAAGGAGCACTCTTTCTTTCGCGGCTGGAGAAGCATTCGGCCATGTTCGGTTCACATTCGCAGGTGTTCGCTCTTGCTCCGCTTGATGTCAGTCTTTGAGCGAACCGTCAGAGGAAGTTCACGTGTTCTCTACTTTGGCGCTCGCAGTGCAGAGTACATCTGTCTGTGTGAGATGGAGTGAACAGGGAATGAAATGTCCCTGAACGAAGAATACATGTATCATAGGTTCCTGTGGAATTTAATACATCCACAGCATAATATTCTGAACAATATATGCTCGGTAGGAAACTACAGAAGTCAGAAAATGTCGAAGTGGGGGTGTAAGTAACACGATAAATTCAATACTTGCTTCTACCAAATGGGAACGGAGTTGTTGCGAAGGAACTTCATGATACAATTCGTTGAACGTAACAAATGGGGATATGTGTCTATTATATAGATTAATTATAGCATTAAAAGTAAATGACAAACCTGATCAATCTCATGCCCTACATTCAACCTACCCAGTGGTGGTGGTGGTGGTTAGTGTTTAACGTCCCGTCGACAACGAGGTCATTAGAGACGGAGCGCAAGCTCGGGTTAGGGAAAGATTGGGAAGGAAATCGGCCGTGCCCTTTCAAAGGAACCATCCCGGCGTTTGCCTGAAACGATTTAGGGAAATCACGGAAAACCTAAATCAGGATGGCCGGAGACGGGATTGAACCGTCGTCCTCCCGAATGCGAGTCCAGTGTGCTAAAACCTACCCATAACTGTATCACAGATCTATGTCTGTCATTTTAGGAGATTTTGATGTAAAACCTCCATAAATAAAAGACAATGACCTGACTGACAGACTCAGTCACTGCCGCATAGTCGGCGCCCAACCCACAAAGAATAGAAACTTGAAATTTGTAGAGGGTGTTGATCTTATACTGTAATGTCGTTTAAGAAGGGATTTTTCGATATTCCATCAGTAAGGTGGTTAAATAGGAGATGAAAGGTTCTTTGGAAGTATGAAGCTATTAAGGCAATTTTGAAGCTAAAACTACGAAAACTGGTATTTGGTTTCTCCGTCAGAGATACAGAAACATGTGTTTCAGCATTTTAGAAGTTCAGCGTCTAAGGGAGTAAAATAGTGAGTGAAATTTTTTGAAAATGCGTTTTTGAAGCTACATCTACGGGAACTGGTATTTGCATTCCAGATAAGAAATAAAAAAAATGCCTGTTTCAGTGATTTTGGAAATTCAACCCCCTAGGGGACGGAAATAGGGAATGAAAGGTTTTATGGAATTATTATATTACAAACGCACTTTTAAAGCTAAATCTACGAGATTTTGTATTTGTCTTCTCTGTTAGAAATTAAAAAATACCTTCTGACACTGCCGGACGGGGTGGCCGAGCGGTTCTAGGCGCTACAGTCTGGAGCCGCGCGACCGCTACGGTCGCAGGTTCGAATCCTGCCTCGGGCATGGATGTGTGTGATGTCCTCAGGTTAGTTAGGTTTAAGTAGTTCTAAGTTCTAGTGGACTGATGAAAAAAAAATTGTTGAAATGGCTCTAAGCACTATGGAACGTAACATCTGAGGTCATCAGTGGCTCTGAGCACTATGGGACTTAACTTCTAAGGTCATCAGTCTCCTAGAACGTAGAACTACTTAAACCTAACTAAACTAAGGACATCACACACATCCATGCCCGAGGCAGGATTCGAACCTGCGACCGTAGCAGCAGCGCGGTTCCGGACTGAAGCGCCTAGAACTGCTCGGCCACAACGGGCGGCCAGGACTGATGATCTCAGAAGTTAAGTCCCATAGTGCCCAGCGCCATTTGAACCTTCTGACACACCATTCCTTTCCACGTTTGTCAGACAACTGCAATAACAACCTGTGAGTGCTTTAGCGTCTCTGGAGTCAGTGACTGGGGCTAGGAGTGGACCCTTATTCTAGGACAGAGCACAATGGTGTTTAGCTGCACGCAATTTAATTGATTTTAGAATTATTGTCAAAGAAGTACTCGAATTTACATGGGTTGCGACATGACAATGTTAGGACAGTTGTCAAGAGAACGCATTACATCCTGTTTAGCCGAAATTACACTGAACACAACAATATCAAATTTAAATAGATGGTTCTCTACTAGTTACAGTTGGCCAATATTACGACAAATCATCCGATTCCGGTTCTAAGTTCGTTACCGTTTAGGATGACCATCAAGTCTAAGGAGGATAGTTAGTTTTTGTGACAAGATGAGCAAGAGATTACTCAAGGTTGCCCGAGTTCACAGTGGACGCAACGTGATGAACCAACAAGTTTACACCTCTGCTAGCGACATTTATCTTAGCTGCAATGAGCCGTCGGCTGCGAGTCTGCTCTCGCCCCCGGAAAATCCTATAAAAAAAAGCTAATCAGAATCTTTTTGATTTTATCAGCAGAAACTGTTCTATTTTTCTCGTTAGGCGAGAAAACATGCACTCATCCCTAGTACGGAAATATGGTGATACACACGTGCATCGATTGAGCAGCGTGTATACTACAATGCCCTCTCAGTTCTCGCAAGAACAATTAACTACGGGGCTGTTTCATTTTTGTGCTATCGAAGCTCAGTGACTCTTCAGCTAATTTCTAGGTGAATGTCAGCTGAAGTGAAGGCAGTGTTCACACAAAATTCCTCTTTTGGCGTTGTACAGAGTGTGATGCGCCCTGTTTTACATTTGGTGCTGGTTCAGAGAAAAGTCCCCGAAGTTTTTGGGCTTGTGTCTTTTGTAGCAAATTGTCTCCCACCTGTGTCCTTTCGTGTTTCACGTCACAGCTTTTTCAGACCAATGGGAGTGTTCTTTTCATCCGGTGGAAACTACCTCCAGCTTCAAACTGCTTCGAAATTTCACGCCTTTCTCCTCCTTCTGAGTTTATTCCAGACAATTGGACATTTTGTGCCCACTCCTGACGCCTAAAAGCTACATGTTTACATCACGAGCATACCATGGGCATTTCACGTGATCAACTGCATCACTGGTCCGTTTGTCTCCATCTGGAAATTCCCCAGTACAGTTTCCTAAGGAATTTCTCTGTAGCAAGCAGCATTGGCCCACTACCTACACTCTGCAATGCATCGCATGGCGCGTTCGTTGTCCCCCTTGCCATGGGTCACCAACACCTTTTCAAAAGTGTTCTGTTGTACTCGGGCCGTGATGACGCAACACGCGTCCGCTCCCAGACTAACACGTTTCCTCCACCAACTTTCTTCACCTTCTACTCATTTACATGCTGGATTTGGGTTCAGTGTGTTAATACCATCGAATCGAGAGTCATACCTTTGCATTAGATGCAGTACATTTTAATAGGCAAATCTGCTCATTATCACCGAAGCATGTCAAGTGAAATACTCATCTACTTGTTACGACATATAAAATTTCTCATGTAAGGTGCGAAATTGACTTTCAATGAATCTGCCACCGTACAGCTTGTTTCAGTGTTTTTGGAAATTTTTGGAAATTCAACTTCTGTTAGGGTGAAACAGAGAATGGATGTTTCCCTAGAGACATTTCATTATGCAAGCATTTTTGAAGCTATATCTAAAAAAATAAGAATTTGCCTTCTCAATTAGAAAAAAAATTGTTTCACTGTTTTTGGAAATTCCACCTCTAAGGAGATAAAAAGAGCCTGACTGATGTACTGACTCTTCATCGTACAGCTCAAGCTGCTAATAATTGAAACTTGAAGTAAAGAGAGGGTGTAGATCTTATACTTAAGAAATCGTTTAAGAAGGAATTGTTTGAAATGCCTCTCCTAAGGGTATGAAATATGGGATGAAATGCATTTTGAAAAAATCTCACTATTAAGGCAATTTTGAAGCTACAACCATGAAAATTGGTATTTGGTCTCTCAGAGACAAATCAAAAATTACATCTTTGAGCATTCTTGGAAATTCATTACTAAGGGGCTAAGATAATGCGTCAAAATTTTTTTGAAATAAATAATTTTAAAAACTGTTAAAGCATTTTTAAAGTTATGTCTATGAAAATTTATTTTGACTTCTCAGATGGAAAAAAATGGGTTTCAATGTTTTCAGAGACGGAACCCCCTAAGGAAATGAAACAGAGTATACAAACTTTTCTGATATTATTTCATTGTGAAAGCATTTTCAGAGCTAATTCTATAAAAACTGTATTTAGTGGCACAGTTAGAAACAAAAAAAGTACGTGTTTGACTGTTTTTGCAAATTTAACCCTTGTTATTCAAGTTGTTGTTGTTGAGTATCCTTCTGAATCTGCTCAGTGAATTTATCTCTTGGTCTCCATCTACGATTTTTATCCTCACGCTGCCCTCCAGCACTAAACTAATGATCCCTTGAAGCCTCAGAACATATCCTACCAACCGATCCCTTCTTCTAGTCGAGTTGTTCCACAAATTCCTCTTCTCCTCAATTCTATTCAGTACCTTGTCATTAGTTACGTGATCTACCTATCTTATCTTCAGCATTCATCTGTAGCACCACATTTCGAAAGCTTCTATTCTCTTCTTGTCTCAACTGTTTATCTTCCATATTTCACTTCCATGCATGGCTTCAGCATTCACTCCACACAAATACTTTCAGAAAAGACAGCCTGATACGTAAGTCTGCACTCGATGTTAACAAACTTCTGTTCTTCAGAAACATTTTCCTTGCCATTGCCAGTTTGCATTTTATATCCTCTCTACTTCGACCATCATCAATTATTTTGCTCCCCAAATAGCAAATCTCATCTACTACTTTAAGTGTCTCATTTCCTACTTCATTCCCTCAGCCTCACCTCATTTAATTCGACTACATTCCATTATCCTCGTTTTTCTTTTGTTGATGTTCATCTTATATCCTCCTTTCGAGACACTGCCAATTCCGTTCAACTGCTCTTCCAGGTCTCTGACAGAATTACAGTGTCATCGGCAAACTTCAGGGTTTTTATTTCTTCTCAACCGATTTAAATTCTACTTCAAATTTTTCTTTTGTTTCCTTTACTGCCTGCTCTGTATACAGATTGAATAACATTGGGGATAGACTACAACCCTGTCTCATTCAATTCGCAACAACTACTTCCCTTTCATGCCCCTCGACTCTTATAACTGCCACCTGGTTTCTGTACAAACTGTAAATAACCTTTTGCTCCCTGTATTTGACCCCTTCCACCTTCAGAATTTGAAAGATTGCATTCCAGTTAGCATTGTCGAAAGCTTTCTCTAAGACTACAAATGCAAGAAACGTAGGTTTGCCTTGTCTTACTCTATCTCCTAAGATAAGTCGAGGGTCAGTTTCGCCTCCGTGTTCCAACATTTCTAAGGAATGTAAACTGATCTTCCCTGAGGTCAGATTCTACCAGTTTTTCCATTCGTTTGTAAAGAATTCGTGTTAGTATTTTGCAGATATGAGGTATTAAACTAATACTTCTGTAGTTTCCACACCTGTCAGCACCTGCTTTCTTTGGATTGGAATTATTATATTCTTCTTGAAGTCTGAAGGTATTTCGCCTGTCTCATACATCTTGCTCACCAGATGGTAGAATTTTGTCAGGACTGGCTGTCCCAAGGCTACCAGTAATTCTAATGGAATGTTGTCTACTCCCGGGGCCTTGTTTCGACTTAGGTCTTTCAGTGCTTAGTAAAATTCTTCACGCAGTATCATATCTCTCATTTCATCTTCATCTACGTCCCCGTCCATTTCCATAATATTGCCCTCACGTACATTGCCCTTGTATAGATCCTCTATATACTCCTTCCACCTTTCGACTTTCCCTCCTTTGCTTACAACTGGTTTTCCATCTGAGCTCTTGATGCTCATACAAGTGGTTCTCTTTTCTCCAAAGATCTCTTTAATTATCCGGCAGCCAGTATCTATCGAATGCCTAATGATAAATGCCTCTACATCCCTAAGTTTGTCATCTAGCCATCCCTGCGTAGTAATTTTGTAGTTCCTGTCGATCTCATTTTTGAGACCTTTGTATTCCTTTTTGCCTGCTTCATTTACTGCATTTTTATATTTTCTCCTTTCATCAGATAAATTCAACATCTCTTTTGTTGCACAAGGATTTCTACTAGCCCCCGTCTTTTTACCTACTTGATCATCTGCTGCCTCCACTAATTCATCGCTCAAAGCTACGCAATCTTCTTCTACCGAATTTCTATCCCACGTTCTTGTCAATCGTTCCCTAATGCTCCCTCTGAAACACTGTACAGCTTCCGTTTCATTCAGTTTATCAAGGTCCCATCGTGTAAAATTAATACATTTTTGATGTTTCTTCAGTTTTAATCTACAGTTCACAACTTATAAATTATTGTTGGAGGTCACATCTAGCCCTGTAAATGTCTGAATAATTTCTTTAATCTCATCATACATTTCTTCAATCTCTTCATCATCTGCGGAGCTAGTTGCCGTAAACTTGTACTGTTGTGGTAAGAGTGGGATTCGCGTCTATCTTGGCTACAATAATGCGCTCACTATGCTGCTCGTAGTAGATTATCCGCGTTACTATTATTTTAATTCACTATTAAACTTACTCCCGGATTACCTCTGTTTAATTTTCTATTTACAACCCTGTATTCACTTCACCAGAAGTCTTGTTCCTCCCGCCATTGAACTTCACCAATTCCAACTACATCTAACTTTAACCTATCCATTTCCTTTTTTAAATTTTCTAAGCTACGAACCTGATTATGGGATCTGACATTCCAAGCTCCGATCCGTAGAACGCCTGTTTTGTTTCTCTTCATAACGATGTACTCCTGAGTAGTGGCCTCCCCGAGATCCGAGTTCCGAATGAGGGACTATTTTACCTCCAGAATATTTTACTCAAGAACACGCCATCATCACTTAACCATACAGTAAAGCTGCATGCCCTCGGGAAAAATAACGACTATAGATTCCCCTTGCTTTCTCAACAGATACCCCACCATTGTGAGTGCGCCTACGGCAGGGCTATCTGTATCGCTGAGGCACGCAAGCCTCCCCGCCAACGGCAAGGTCCAAGGATCATGGGGGGTGAAATAGGTGATAAAAATTTCAAAAAAAGTATTTCATTACATTTAAAAAATTTGAAGCTAAATTTGTGAAAACTGGGATTTCACTTCTCGGTTAGATACAAAGAAATATGTGTTATGAGATGAAAGTTGCTACGGAAATATCACCGCATGAACGCAAAAGGCATGATTAACAAAACCCTCGGACTCCAGCTGCCAGAATAGCTTTTCCGTCAGAAGTGAATTCTGAACAGGTCATATTTCTAAGGCCTTAATTATCGTGAAAAGTTAAGAGGGTGTTGGTGATTGTGAAAAACATAAATATTCGATTAAAGAAAAACAAAATAAGACTGTGCAAACGACACAGTCTACGCGAGCCAAACAGCTGGCGTTAAGCCAGTCAAATAAATGAAAATCGGGTTTCTCGCAATCAGTATCTCCCCTTAAAAAAATTCTACCCGGAATTTTATCAAGCACTTTACATAACAGGTCGTACGTACACTACTGGCCATTAAAATTGCTACACCAAGAAGAAATGCAGATGATAAACGGGTTTTCATTGGACAAATATATTATACTAGAACTGACATGTGGTTACATTTGTACGTAATTTGGGTGCATAGATCCTGAGAAATCAGTACCCAGAACAACCACCTCTGGCCGTAATAACGGCCCTGATACGCCTAGGCATTGAGTCAAACAGAGCTTGGATGGCGTGTACAGGTACAGCTGCCCATGCAGCTTCAATACGATACCACAGTTCATCAAGAGTAGTGACTGGCGTATTGTGACGAGCCAGTTACTCGGCCACCATTGAGCAGACGTTTTCACTTGCTGAGAGATCTGGAGAATGTGCTGGCCAGTTCAGCAGTCGAAAATTTTCTGTATCCAGAAAGGTCCGTACAGGACCTGCAACATGCGGTCGTGCATTATCTTGCTGAAATGTAGGGTTTCGCAGGGATCGAATTAAGGGTAGAGCCACGGGTCGTAGCACATATGAAATGTAACGTGCACTGTTCAAAGTGCCGTCAATGCGAACAAGAGGTGACCGAGACGTGTAACCAATGGCACCCCATACCATCACGACGGGTGATATGCCAGTATGGCGATGACGAATACACGCTTCCAATGAGCGTTCACCTCGATGTCGCCAAACACGGATGCGACCATCATGATGCTGTAAACAGAACCTGGATTCATCCGAAAAAAAATGACGTTTTGCCATTCGTGCATCCAGGTTCGTCGTTGAGTACACCATCGCAGGCGCTCCTGTGTGTGATGCAGCGTCAACGGTAACCGCAGCCATGGTCTCCGAGATGATAATCCATGCTGCTGCAAAAGTCGTCGAACTGTTCGTGCAGATGGTTGTTGTCTCGCAAACGTCCCCATCTGTTGACTCAGGGATCGAGACGTGGCTGCACGATCCGTTACAGGCATGCGGATAAGATGCCTGTCACTTCGACTGCTAGTGATACGAGGGCGTTGGGACCCAGCACGGCGTTCCGTATTACCCTCCTGAACCCACCGATTCCATATTCTGCTAACAGTCATTGGATGTCGACCAACGCGAGCAGCAATTTCGCGATACGATAAACCGCAAAGGCGAAAGGCTACAATTCCACCTTTATCAAAGTCGGAAATGTGATGGTACGCATTTCTCCTCCTTACACGAGGCATCACAACAACGTTTCACCAGGGAACGCCGGTCAAATGCTGTTTGTGTTTGAGGAATCGGTTGGAAACTTTCCACATGTCAGCACGTTGTAGGTGTCGTCACCGGCACCAACGTTGTGTGAATGCTCTGAAAAGCTAATCATTTCCATATCACAGCATCTTCTTCCTGTCGGTTAAATTTCGCGTCCGTAGCACATCATCTTCATGGTGTAGCAATTTTAATGGCCAGTAGTGTATATGTTGTTGTGCCTAATCGTAGTTTATTGACACGATTTTCCTTTTACGAACTTTAATAAAACCCTTGAGTTTTTCGTATATGGCACTGCAGAGCAATCTGAGTTATAGCAACTATTGAAATTCGGGACAAGTATTAACGTAACTGTCTCCAGTTACTAAGAATCAGGGTGTAAATGCTAGCCTTTCTTTAGTTTATATTGCAAGTCGGTAATCGGCAACCTGCTTTTAAATTTCGCACTCAATTGCAAACATCAGCAAAGGAGAAGCATCAGCCGACAAACGTGGTTGCTTTTTACAGTAATGCTGCGGATGGCTGGAGGTACTATTCAGTAATAATTGCACCATCTCCACACGTTTCACGATTGCGGAAAAATTGAGAAATCTACATTACGCCATTTCGCTTGCTGTGACAGAAACAGTACACTCGCCATGAAAAAGAATCCTGTCTGAGTGTAACAGCTTTGTATCGCAAAAATGACTTTAGGGCTAAAAATAACACAACAGATTGCTCTTTCTCTCGTATCCTCTCACGTTACCTCTAGTATAAACGCTTGTTCACAGATACAAGCGAATGATAGGGAACAGTGGCGAATTGTCCGCGCACGCTCCTTCGCTTGTCTTCCATTCCATTCGCTTGTTTTTAAGCGAAGTTTTACGACCTCATCGTTGAAGAGAGGCTTAATCCTAATCTTTCCCCATAAACCATATCGGGAATCTTGACATTCCGAAGCAAGCCACATTTTCGTTTCTAATGACATCAATCGACATCGATAACACATTAAATGTTTACTATCTTGCATTCTTTTTATCTACACAGGGAGTCAGTCAATACAGCCGCTGAAACTTGTTAAATATGTCCAGCACTTTTATTCACCGAACGTCACAAATTCAGATTACGTCTCCATACATATCTGCAAGGTGTCAGAATGATAAAATTATGCAGATCAGAACACTTTCCTAAGCAGTATGGCAGGAATATGGGGAGATGAAATGTTTGGCAGCACTAAGTACCCTCTGCCACGCACTGTTTGACGTTATAAATGAGGATGTAAGGTGATCGTAAGCACGGACAAGACGCAACAAGTCGCGGCATCTAGGTACTGCATTTCAGAGCAGATAACAGCAGACACCTGGAGGATACTGTACTCCATCAGAACTAACAAAATGCGGCGGTCCACTTTTCTGAAGCCGTTCATTCGCAGGGAGAAAACTGAACGTATTACTTTATTAGCCGTTAGTCTCCAATTAATGCTGCATCAGCGGCGAGATATATCTCTGTCTGGAGGTGCCTAAGGGCAGAGGAGAAGTAAATTGCCGCCGCTAACAATGGCTGCACTCAGAGAGAGACATGTTTATGGGGCTGTTATCTCCTCGCAACTTAAACAATGCCGCCCGAGACTTAACACCCGCGAGACGGCCCTCTTCCCCATAATCTGGGTGCGTTCTAGCGCCCTCGACGTAGCGACATCGTTGCTACTCTCATACAAAACTATAGTCACTAACAAGTTAACGCCCTGTGCCACTGGAGTCTATAAACTGTGCTACAGGTTGTTTCAAAAATGACCGGTATATTTGAAACGGCAATAAAAACTAAACGAGCAGCGATAGAAATACACCGTTTGTTGCAATATGCTTGGGACAACAGTATATTTTCAGGCGGACAAACTTTCGAAATTACAGTAGTTACAATTTTCAACAACAGGTGACGCTGCAAGTGATGTGAAAGATATAGAAGACAACGCAGTCTGTGGGTGCGCCATTCTGTACGTCGTCTTTCTGCTGTAAGCGTGTGCTGTTCACAACGTGCAAGTGTGCTGTAGACAACATGGTTTATTCCTTAGAACAGAGGATTTTTCTGGTGTTGGAATTCCACCGCCTAGAACACAGTGTTGTTGCAACAAGACGAAGTTTTCAACGGAGGTTTAATGTAACCAAAGGACCGAAAAGCTATACAATAAAGGATCAGTTTGAAAAATTTCAACGGACTGGGAATGTGACGGATGAACGTGCTGGAAAGGTAGGGCGATGCGTACAGCAACCACAGAGGGCAACGCGCAGCTAGTGCAGCAGGTGATCCAACAGCGGCCTCGGGTTTCCGTTCGCCGTGTTGCAGCTGCGGTCCAAATGACGCCAACGTCCACGTATCGTCTCATGCGCCAGAGTTTACACCTCTATCCATATAAAATTCAAATGCGGCAACCCCTCAGCGTTACTACCATTGCTGCACGAGAGACATTCGCTAACGATATAGTGCACAGGATTGATGACGGCGATATGCATGTGGGCAGCATTTGGTTTACTGACGAAGCTTATTTTTACCTGGACGGCTTCGTCAATAAACAGAACTGGCGCATATGGGGAACCGAAAAGCCCCATGTTGCAGTCCTATAGTCCCTGCATCCTCAAAAAGTACTGATCTGGGCCGCCATTTCTTCCAAAGGAATCATTGGCCCATTTTTCAGATCCGAAACGATTACTGCATCACGCTATCTGGACATTCTTCGTGAATTTGTGGCGGTACAAACTGCCTTAGACGACACTGCGAACACCTCGTGGTTTATGCAAGATGGTGCCCGGCCACATCGCACGGCCGACGTCTTTAATTTCCTGAATGAATATTTCGATGATCGTGTGATTGCTTTGGGCTATCCGAAACATACAGGAGGCGGCGTGGATTGGCCTCCCTATTCGCCAGACATGAACCCCTGTGACTTCTTTCTGTGGGGACACTTGAAAGACCAGGTGTACCGCCAGAATCCAGAAACAATTGAACAGCTGAAGCAGTACATCTCATCTGCATGTGAAGCCATTCCGCCAGACACGTTGTCAAAGGTTTCGGGTAATTTCGTTCAGAGACTACGCCATATTATTGCTACGCATGGTGGATATGTGGAAAATATCGTACTATAGAGTTTCCCAGACCGCAGCGCCATCTGTTGTTGAAAAATTGTAACTACTGTAATTTCGAAAGTTTGTCTGCCTGAAAATGTACTGTTGTCCAAAGCATATTGCAACAAACGGTGTATTTCTATCGCTGCTCGTTTAGTTTTTATTGCCGTTTCAAATATACCGGTCATTTTTGAAACACCCTGTAAGAGGATGATACCCTGCTACTAAGATAGCACGAAAGAAGTCTAGCAGTGGAAACCATTTCAGTCTCAAAATACTGCGTCAACCGTCAAACCCTTACACACATTTCGCGAAATATGGCATTACCTGAGACAGGCATTGACGTCATGCGACAAGAGATGCGTTTCAGCTGACTAGATAGTTTGTATTAATCGTCACAGCACGGAGAATCGTGGTTTGGGGAGGTCTTAGTGCTCGGTTCCTATCTGAGATAGGAACGTAGGGTAAAACGTTTTTGATTTAGCCCGCACCAGCGACCAGTTTTACAGCCTTTCGAACATGTCTTACTGTGTTTATATTGCAGTATGTTAAGCAAGGTTTGAAAGACGAACCGGAGCTGGTGTCCGGGCACATTCTGTAAATCAATTAATTCGTTTTGCAGAAGATTTCAATATGGCTCAAATTAATGCCCAGCTAATGAAACCATCTGTATGTGAATCTTTCAGATTTTAGGCGCAAAAACATGCAAAAAAACAGGTTTCCTTGGAATGTTTTTAAGCGCACGACTTCTACGTTTCAAACTTTGCACCAAAGTAGGAAAATGGATAAATTAGAAACAATTTTTTTTATCCTATAATCTTCGAGATACGATGGTTTAAATTGGAGCTAAATATAGCAAGTAACTTCCTTTCTTACGTCAATTGAATGCGTGGAAATGGTTTAAAGTGAATCAAATAAATAAAAAAACTGCATTCTTATGATGAAATTGAAAACTCGTTTTAAAAAATGTTGCTTTATTAGGATTTTACGTGCAAAAAACACATTTTTATGAGTTTTTTTACTCGTGCCTCTTATGTGTTTCAGACTTGTGCGGATGGGTTCAGATTTTGTACGAAGTTAGACCAGTACAAATAATTAATGATCGACTTGTTGTTTTGTGAAAACATTATCCTGTGCGACGATATAAATAACGTAGTTCGAAAAACAAAAACCTACAACGGATCAGTCGTTGCCTGAGGCAACAAAAATCTGTATCAATTGCCAAGATATGGCTAACTAATGTCAAACTTATGGTACAGTAAGGATTAGGAACCAGAATTAAAAAGCCTAAAATACTAAAAAAGGCGAACATGTCGTGGACAGACTTGAGAATATAAAAGAAGGAAAAGAAGGGAAATAGTTTTTCGACTTATCTGGTAGCTTGAAAGACATTTAAATCAAAACTTTTAACTTATTCGCACTTTTTTTACGAGTCAAGACTACTTTCCAGCGCAGTGAGCTCTCTTAACTTTAAGGTATTGGCACAACTGCATTGTGGAACTTACAGGCGATAGTTCATGCACCCATGTCCAAAATTAAGAACATGTGCAAGCCATAGTAAATAACATACGTTACGCTTTGGTTGAAGAGCATACATATAATAACTAAAGAAGATTTTGTCGGGGAGGGAAGGGTGAGAATAAAATTTCTGCAGATGGATTTGTTCCTGTGGAGACGGTAAAAACTTTTTCATTTCTGGAACGGAGGGCGGTTGCTTTTTCCCCCAAGGGTATCATTTTTCCCCCAAACTCACTCCTGATACATGTATGGCGACGGTTGTAGGAACAAATTGACACAATTTTTTCTACAGAGTGGGTTGATTCTACAATAGGAAGTACGTGAGAGTGGCGATTCATCTATTAATGGGAAGTATCCCATAGTGGGGATGCACGCATCATATTGCATCTCATGACGAATACCATACTCGATGATATGATAGCATGAATCGTGTTATACGCCATGACATCATGTACCACGTAATTTTACGTCATATTACATGGAAGGGTACTAATACTAACAAGTAGAAAAGAGTGAATATATCAAGATTTTTTTTATTTAAATGTCTTTGAAGCTGCAGATAAATAGAAAAGCTAGTTTTCTTCTTTACATCCCTAACTTTGCCCAGAACGCATTCATTTTTCTATTTTGCGGTGATAGGGGCATTTTCCAGTCAGTAATTTTATTGTCTGTGATTCCAAGCTACTAGACTCTTCCTAGAAGAAAACCTAAGCCCGCATTATCTGATTTGGACCACAAATTTTCATTTTGAACATAGGAAAATTGAAAACCTCTTTACTGTGTATGACAGAGGGTACACTGAGTGCCGTAACTATTTTTCGCCTTTACTGTTCCATACCCTGATAGTGCATGGGGTGAAAGACTACTGGTTCTTTGCTGTGTGCGCCCGAATTTCTTTAATTTTTCTTGGGCGCTAAACACGATGTAGGCCGGCTCTGACAACATGAGCCACAGTCTCCATCTAAATGTAATAAGATGTTAAATACACTCATCAGCCAGAACAATATGATCACCGACCTATTATCGATATAAAACCGTTCAGGTAATAGCAGCATCACCTGGCGAGGAATAAATGCTAGACATACGCACGGCGCATGTGGTATCAGTGAGCATGCTGTTCGTGTGTGGAGTGGAGGATGCACGCGATCTGTCTGAATTTGGGAGAGGGCAGATTCTGAGACAGTGATGGCCTGGAGGCTCGGCACGAGCATTTCGGAAACTGCACGACTTTACGGGTCTTCAAGGAGCGCTGTGGTGAATGTCTTCTACACATGGCGAATGCAAGATGAAAGCTCGTCCAGACGTAGTGAGGTTGGGTGCCACCCCTCATCGGACGTCGTAGGCTGGGCAGACTGGCAAAACAGGACGGGCAGCGAACTGTGGTGGAATTAACATCGGACTTAAATGCTGTGCGGAATACAAGTTCAGAACACAGTGTGCACCGAATACTCTTAGCGACCCGCTGCCAACTAACCATGCATTTGTGAAGCCTATCAGCCACTGCTTTGTCCGTGGTGAGAGGTTATTCTTGAAATGTGGTATTCTCGGCATAGTCTTGACACTGTAGATCTCGGAACGCTGAATTCTCTAGCTACTTCCGAAATGGAATTCCGCCTTTTTTTTTTTTTTTTTTTTTTTTTTTTTTTTTTTTTTTTTTGTCATAAGTCTACTGACTGGTTCGATGCGGCCCGCCACGAATTCCTTTCCTGTGCTAAACTCTTCATCTCAGAGTAGCACTTGCAACCTGCGTCCTCAATTATTTGCTTGACGTATTCCCATCTCTGTCTTCCTCTACAGTTTTTGCTCTACAGCTCCCTGTGGTACCATGGAAGTCATTCCCTCATGTCTTAGCAGATGTCCTATCATCCTGTCCCTTCTCCTTATCAGTGTTTTCCACATATTCCTTTCCTCTCCGATGATTTATCTGAGTACAAATGTTGTTCAAATGTGTGTGAAATCTTATGGGACTTAACTGCTAAGGTCATCAGTCCCTAAGCTTACACACTGCTTAACCTAAATTATCCTAAGGACAAACACACACACCCTGCCCGAGGTAGGACTCGAACCTCCGACGGGGCCAGACACACAGTCCATGATTGCAGCGCCTTAGACAGCTCTGCTAATCCCGCGCGGCCGAGGATGAGTACAAATGATGGCTCGCCAATGCACTGCCATTCTTCACCATGTAGACATGATACCACCGTCGTCCGTGTGTGTGCATACCACTATCCCATCACCTCAGTGGAAAGCTTCCCGCAGAGCGAAAACAACTCAATTCTGGTGTTCGACCCTACGTGCTTGCCAGGTATGCGGCGGCGATAGTTCTGTTGACAATGTACGCTGCGAACTCGGACAATGTCTGGTACTTGCCTTGGGCTGTATATTTCATAGTATTTTGATAGACTTGAGAGTTTCTCAAACTGTTGCATTATTGCATAGTGTTCATGCTTTGTGTAACCGTAGTCAGCCACAAGCTTCCGATGTGCGTCGAATCTGTACAGAACTCAAACTAGTGTTTTTCTTACAATAAAGGAAATACAAACACCGCTCCAACATGAAAGGGTACAGTACCGCCCGACATTGAAAATAGGTACAACATTTTTCGTTATTCTTGTCAGAACAACATTTTTATTTTGTAATAATAACTCAATTTCACTTAATACACCGAAGCCGGATACCAGTGTAGGAAAGAATGACAATTTATTTATTTAATTGATCACATGTGCACTCTCACAAAATAAATCCCTACATCCAATTTGGTGAGATCTGCGAAATGAATGAATGTATGGTCGTCTTCTAACCACAGATAGTGAATGTGCAATATATGATCATCTTTGAGACGGTCCTTTCGTCACCTTTGGTGGAACCAAAGAGATGAAATTTACCTGAGCTATGAGCGCCTGAAACGTGGCTGACCAATACGGTAGCATAGTGCTCCCCCACCTTGGCGGAGGTGCAAGATCGGCCATATTTCAGCACTCTGCCGCTGGATCTTGTGTTGGTAAGACCTGTCTTAGGTGTGCTCCGTAAAGACAAAAGAGTGAAGACATGGTATGCATGTGAAATACTTAAGAGTAGTTTGGAATAATAATTTCTCTATTTCAGGAACTTTTGTGGGGAGAATTAAATGTCAGGTAGGTAATATTAAGGGGATCGTAGTAATCTTTGGAAGTGACCAACGGTCACAATGAAACCACGTGTAGCAATAAGTTGAAATACTTCCGAGTGCTTAAGTTAAGCTGAATTACTGGCGTGTGTACTATAAGTTGGCGTGTTCAGGACTTGAAATTAGAAACGAGTACTTCCACGTGGTGAGTACTGTGTGAGTCTCAGTCAGTGTATGAGACAAAGGATAAAGAGAAGTACTCGTCCATGGTATCAGTTGAGGACTCGCGTGTGTGATGAATATGTTCTTAATATTACTTTGCGTCTTATGTTTCCGTGTGACGCCTGATTCAAACTATAATACTCTGAGAGAGAAGCAAGGTGAGTCAGCCGTCTATCCAGCAACGCCACTTGGCTTGCATTGCACAGGAAGACGTGCATACTGTATATCCTCCAGAGTTCATAGTAGGAAAGAAAAATTACGAAGTGGGGCAGTGTCGTGTGAAACTGGGATAAATACTAATTGAAGTGGGAAAGCTGAAAGTGATGTGATTATAACGTTGTGACTATTCTTTGTATTGTATGTTGCCACTGTGATGTATTTCATGAAATTTAAGTATGTGTGGTTGGCATGGGAGAGTAACAAGATAGTTTCAGAGGCAGTGGGTTATGCATGTTACTTTTTGTACCACTCGGTCTGGAGGAAATTTTCGTGATGATGGGTGTGAGAGTCGAAGTGTGAGATATAGCAAAAGATCCACCATCCTATCCAGAAAGTGCACTGCAGCGTTAAATAATTACGAGACCATAAGATAGAGAATCAACAATGTAAAGCCATGCCCACTGGGCGGAATTTCTCATGTGTTATTGTTGTAGGTTATAGAATTTGTGTGTTTAGGTTATAGAATTTATCGGAATAAATAAGATAGTGAAAAGGAAAAGATTGGTGGCCTTTTCCTTCGAATTGTATGTTGTCATGATAGCCAGAATTTATAATGTGTGCGCCATTCATATTCAGTGCGATGGCCATGTGTTGATCAAAGCCGTTAAATAAGAAAGAAATGTGTTATTGCCAGTGCGTAGTGAACAGTCAGAGTTGTGTAAATTACTAATAGTCAGATGTGCGTTTCCGTTGCGTAATAGGCCGCAGCTCGTGGTTGTGCGGTAGCGTTCTCGCTTCCCGCGCCCGGGTTCCCGGGTTCGATTCCCGGCGGGGTCAGGGATTTTCTCTGCCTCGTGATGCCTGGGTGTTGTGTAATGTCCTTAGGTTAGTTAGGTTTAAGTAGTTCTAAGGTCTAGGGGACTGATGACCATAGATGTTAAGTCCCATAGTGCTCAGAGCAATTTTGAATCGTTGCGTAATATTCAAACAGGATGATGATGATGATGATGTTTGGTTTGTGGGGCGCTCAACTGCGTGGTTATCAGCGCCCGTACAATTACCCAATCTTTGCTCAGTCCAATTTCGCCACTTTCCTGGATGATGATGAAATGATGAGGACAACACAAACACCCAGTCATCTCGAGGCAGGTGAAAATCCCTGACCCCGCCGGGAATCGAACCCGGGACCCCGTGCTCGGGAAGCGAGAACGCTTCAAACAGGAGAATAACTTGTAACTTAATGGTGAGTACTAGAGTTCATGTTACTCGATAAATAAGAATGAGTCCACTCGCTTGGCAGACCACTCATCTTGCAGGCCTGACTGCTTGATGCCACAGTATGAGCAAGGCATGTGGGTGCCTCTCAAACAATGCGGGACGACTGTGAGTGACAGATTTATCCGATGAATCCCAAGGGTGTACGATAAGGCCACGAAGGAGATCGATGGTCCAACCTTCATTCGACTAATTTTGCAGCTTCGGTGTGGGATCCATGTCAATTTACATTAACAGAAGAGACAGAGTCGACACGAAGAAGAGTTGATAATTTCAAAGCCGGCTTAAGTTGAAGTTACACTCCAACTGACCCCATTTATTAAAACACATTGATTCCCTTTCTGTACAATAGACATTGCTCTCATAGCCGCCAAAAACAGAAAGGAATCTTACTTGCTCTGCCGAGTACTTCCCCCACGGACACGGAGTACATCTGTCTGCCACGGAGGGGGCGTTTACTACCCTAATACAACTGAAAATATATCTCTGACGACGTGCACTGATCAGCCAGAAAATTATGACCACATACCTAGTAGCCGGTGTGTCCACCTTTGGCAAGGATAACAGCGATGACGCGGCATGGCATGGAAGCAATGAGGCCTCGGTAGGTCGCTTGTGGAAACTGGCACCACATCTGCCACAAAAGTCACCCAATTCCCGTAAATTCCGGGCAGCGATGAGCTCTGAAGCTACATTCAATCACATTCCAGAATTTGCGATCGAGTTGAGATCTGGTGAGTTGGGGGGGGGGGGGGGGGGCAGCCCATTAACCGAAACTCGCTACTCTGTTTCTCTAAACACTTTATCACACTCCTAGCCTTGTGACACTATGCATTACCTTTCTGAACAATGCCACTGCCGTCAAGAAACATGATCGTCATGAACGATTGTACGTGGTCTGCAACCAGTGCAGATACTCCTTGGCCGTCATGGTGCCTTCTACGAGCTCCATTGCACCCTGTGGATGCCCACGTGAATGTTCCCCAAAGCATAGAGGAGCCGTCGCCAGCTTGTCTCCGCCCCACAGTACAGGTGTCAAAGAGCTGTTTCTTTGGAAGACGACGGATTTGGGCCCTCCCATCGCCATGATGAAGAAGGTATCGGGATTCATGAGACCATGCAACTCTCTGCCACACGGCCATCGTCTGGTGCCGATGGTCACGTGCCCATTTCAGTCGTCGTAACCGATGTCGTGTGCTTCACAACAACGTGCCGCGTCGCGGGGCCACAACTGTACGCGATTGGTTTTAAGAACGTTGTGGATAATTCTAGCGATTGATTTGGACAGCCAGATCGCCCGAGAAGAATCCCATCCAACATTTATGGGACAAAATCGAAAGATCATTTCGTGCACAAAATCCTGCATCGCCAACACTTTCGCAATTATGGAGGGCTTGTGGAGTTGGCATGGTTCGATAATTTTACAGAGGAATTTCAATGACTTGTTCATTCCATGTCACGCCGAGTTGCTGCACTACGCTGGGAAAAATGAGGTCCGGCAGAATATTAGGAGGTATCCGACGATCTTTGTCAGCTCAATGTATCCACAGGATGTCACCACGTGACATGACGTGGCGGAAGATGGCAGAACGGCGTGTTGCAATGCTCGCTGCCAGCTGCGTTTATGTAGCGTCGCCTTATGCGAGAGTGAGTACACAGTCTCGCTCTCCAAGTCGCTGGCTACAGCACGCACAGCTAGATTTATGTGTTCGTCCTACTGTAAACCGATCCGGATAGATAGTCATAGACACTTGACGGATGTGCTTGATCAGATTGCGTGATCGCTGAACGATTAGTGAACGACTATTGAGTGCTTTCGTCTGTTTACGCACACTAAAATTATGTTAAAATTCAGGAGCCAGCGGTATCAAAAGTGTTAATTTCATTCAAGTCTTCCCAAAATGTCTGGCACTTTACTATGTGCCTTCCTCATACAATGCGCCATCTGCGAATGTTCCGTGTTGATGGAAATCGTGTTGCTTATTGCTGTAGAGTTGTTTGGTCTGCCAAAAATAGTCACAGTATAAAGCTCTACAACATTTTACACAAGTCTACAACGAAATGCTTTCGGCGACGTGTCTCTACTTCTGTGTATCTGTCCTGTGCCTCTTTTTAAACACTGGAACAACTTGCGTCTTTTGAAATCGTATGCGACTCTCCATTGTCGTAGTGGAATTCTATCGAGTGTTGTTAGATGAAAGGCCTGTCCTACCAGATCAGGCGTACAGTACGGTAGAAGGATAATGGATCGGATTTCAAGTGTTATTCAGATATCGTGATTATTTCAAGAGCGGATTCTTGTACGAGGCGCGTTCAATAAGTAATGCAAAACCTGTTTCGTCGGCCAGTTTCGGATGAAAAAATGCGGAATTTGTTGTGGGACATCGCGGAATATTCCCGTTCCAGCCCTATAATTTCATGAAGTTTCATTGTACTTAGCCCTCAAGATGGCCACAGTAACGGAGCTGTCATTAAGTTTCTTTTGGTGGAAAACCAGGCGCTTGCAGAACGTCTACGGAGGTCAGGCGGTGAACAAACACATGGTGAGTCGTTGGGCCAGGTGTCTGCCATCATAGCAAGAAGATCAAGAAAACATCTTCCATCTCCCGCGTGCTGGCTGGTTGCACACAGCTGTGACTTCTGCAATATTGGAACGTGAGGACACTCTCATTTGAGGTGATCGACTGATCTCAATCATTGCTCAGTTGCACGTCTCTGTTGGTAGTGCTGACACACTAGTCCACCAGTTGGGGTACTCAAAGGCGTCCACCCGCTGGGTTGCCTGCCGCTTAACGAAGAGCGTAAAGAGCAATGTAGGACCATTTGTGATCAATTTCTTGCACGTTACGAGGCTGATCGTAACATTTTATTCTTGAACATCGTCGCTGGCTAAGAAACATTGGTTGGTAACTACAAACCGAAAGCAAAATGGCAATCCGTGGAGTGTGGCGTGACACCACCTCTCAGCAGGTACCTCATGGCGATTGTCTTCTGGGACTCTGAAGAGGTTTTCTTTTTTGATGTGCTCGCTCACAGTGTAACGATTAACTCTGAAGTGTATTGTGCTACCTTCAAGAAGCTGAAGAAATTGCTTCAGCCTGTTCGTCGCCACAGAAACAGACACGAACGTCTCCTTCTCCATGAGAACGCAAGGCATCACACAATTATGCGACACGACAGGAGCTCTGAAAACTTCATTAGACTGCATGTCCTCATCCACACTACAGCCCGAAACTCGCGCCTTGCGACTTCCATCTGATTGGCCCAACGGAGAATGCACTCCGCAGGAAGCAGAAAGTGGATGATTTGTGGGGAGGAGGCTGTTATTGATGCACCATGACGTTCGCTTCGCTGTCGATCAAGAAAGTAGTCCCACGCGCGCATACAGGCCCTCCCAGAAAGATGGCGAAAGGCCGTCGAATTGAACGGAGAGTGTGTTGAGAAATAGGGTTCTGTAGCCAAAAGAGTGGATTGAAGTCCTGAATAAAACCAATCTTCTTTCATAAAAAATATGTCACATTGCTGATGGAAAGCACCTCGTGCATAATAAATGGTCAAAATTACCTACCTGTTCCAACCATCACGATCAGCAGCCAAATATTAGCTGTCTGGTGAAACATAGGATGTTGTTATAGAACATCATCATCATCATTTAAGATTGATTATGCCTTTCAGCGTTCAGTCTGGAGCATAGCCCCCCTTATACAGTTCCTCCATGATCCCCTATTCAGTGCTAACATTGGTGCCTCTTCTGATGTTAAACCTATTACTTCAAAATCATTCTTAACCGAATCCGGGTACCTTCTCCTCGGTCTGCCCCGACTCCTCCTACCCTCTACTGCTGAATCCATGAGTCTCTTGGGTAACCTTGCTTCTCCCATGCGTGTAACATGACCCCACCATCTAAGCCTGTTCGCCCTGACTGCTACATCTATAGAGTTCATTCCCAGTTTTTCTTTGATTTCCTCATTGTGGACACCCTCCTGCCATTGTTCCCATCTACTACTACATGCAATCATCCTAGCTACTTTCATATCCGTAACCTCAATCTTGTTGATAAGGTAACCTGAATCCACCTAGCTTTCGCTCCCATACAACAAAGTTGGTCGAAAGATTGAACGGTGCACAGATAACTTAGTCTTGGTACTGACTTCCTTCTTGCAGAAGAGAGTAGATCGTAGCTGAGCGCTCACTGCATTAGCTTTGCTACACCTCGCTTCCATTTCTTTCACTATGTTGCCATCCTGTGAGAATATGCATCCTAAGTACTTGAAACCGTCCACCTGTTCTAACTTTGTTGCTCCTATTTGGCATTCAATCCGTTTATATTTCTTTCCCACTGACATTACTTTCGTTTTGGAGATGCTAATCTTCATACCATAGTCCTTACATTTCTGATCTAGCTCTGAAATATTACTTTGCAAACTTTCAATCGAATCTGCCATCGTAACTAAGTCATCCGCATATGCAAGACTGCTTATTTTGTGTTCACATATCTTAATATCACCCAGCCAGTCTATTGTTTTCAACATATGATCCATATACCATAGTCCTTACATTTCTGATCTAGCTCTGAAATATTACTTTGCAAGCTTTCAATCGAATCTGCCATCACAACTAAGTCATCCGCATATGCAAGACTGCTTATTTTGTGTTCACATATCTTAATCTCACCCAGCCAGTCTATTGTTTTCAACATATGATCCATAAATAATATGAACAACAGTGGAGACAGGTTGCAGCCTTGTCTTAGCCCTGAAACTACTCTGAACCATGAACTCAATTTACCGTCAACTGTCCGCCGCTCGTGGTCTCGCGGTAGCGTTCTCGCTTCCCGAGCACGGGGTCCCGGGTTCGATTCCCGGCGGGGTCAGGGATTTTCACCTGCCTCGAGATGACTGGGTGTTTGTGTTGTCCTCATCATTTCATCATCATCCAGGAAAGTGGCGAAATTGGACTGAGCAAAGATTGGGTAATTGTACGGGCGCTGATAACCACGCAGTTGAGCGCCCCACAAACCAAACATCATCATCATCATCATCATCATCATCATTACCGTCAACTCTAACTGCTGCCCGACTATCCACGTAAAAACCTTTAATTGCTTGCAAAAGTTTGCCTCCTATTCCATAATCTTGTAGAACAGACAATAACTTCCTCCTAGGAACCCGGTCATATGCCTTTTCTAGATCTATAAAGCATAGATACAATTCCCTGTTCCACTCATAACACTTCTCCATTATTTGCCGTAAGCTAAAGATCTGGTCCTGACAACCTCTAAGAGGCCTAAACCCACACTGATTTTCATCCAATTGGTCCTCAACTAATACTCGCACTTTCCTTTCAACAATACCTGCGAAGATTTTACCCACAACGCTGATTAAAGAGATACCTCTGTAGTTGTTACAATCTTTTCTGTTATAGAACAGAGAAAACAAATTGAGGCTCAGCCGCTAATCGCTTGAGGGTTGCTAGGACTGAAGAAGCTGCAGTGTTAGACCTCGTCTGCCCACTGCTTCCGCTAACAAACAGCACCCAATGATGGTGATGCCGGACCCTGTGGCCTGGAAGCATCTGACTCGATCCTACTTGCAGGCATGACTGACTCTGTCAGTTTGAATTTGGATCAATCGAAGCTAATCATGCGGGTGTATGTGAGCGGTGCGTGGCTCGTCTTCCCGCCATCATGTATTATACACCTTGTTTTTAACGTACTTCCACTTCGCTACGTTAATTTAAGTTACTACTGTCACTGAGTTGCTGCTTTGCCTGACCGTGAGCGCCGTTAGCAGCGAGTATCGATGTATCCCCTCTCGTAGTATCTCTGCTCGACTGCTATGCCTTCCAAGTCGTTGTCTGTCGTGGCCGAGTTCGTGTTGGCAGTTCGGGTGGCGACTTCGGGTCTGCCAGTCAGTTGGAACGCGCCTGGAGCGCAGTCCGGACCTGCCAGTCTGGGAGTTGTAATGCGGCACTAGTGCAGTTGGGTTGGAGCAGCAGTGAGCTCTGCCGCGACGTGGCTCGCCCGATTATTGCCGCAATTCATCACTTGAACCGGGCCAAGGTCATGGTGGATCGTCGGCCGGTCGTCCAACCGGACGACGCGTTTTGGCTCGCCCATCGTTTACGAGTCGGCTGTGTGTCTGTGCATCGACTCCCGACTGTCTTCATGCATGTTTAGTTAGTGTTGGGTATCGTTCAGGTCTTCAAAAAATGGTTCGAATGGCTCTGAGCACTATGGGACATAACTGCTGTGGTCATCAGTCCCCTAGAACTTAGAACTACTTAAACCTAACTAACCTAAAGACACCACACACAACCATGCCCGAAGCAGGATTCGAACCTGCGACCGTAGCGGTCGCGCGGTTCCAGACTGTAGCACCTAGAACAGCTCGGCCACTCCGGCCGGCGTTCAGGTCTTCGTGCAAGTGTTTGTCATGTGTGTGTGTAGTTGGTGTTAGTTACATTGACGATTATTTTAGATGTTGTCGGCATCCCGAGGATAGTCGGTCGGTTGTCGCTGACGAGGGAAGTTAACTCCGTGCGGTGCAGTCGGCTGGGGCCGCTGGCAGTCCCTGCACAGTGTTGCAGCGTGTCTGGAGCTGTCCAGTCACTACGAGCTTCGTGGTTCACCGACCCAGGATGTCAAAGTTGAGTAGTGGTTTCAGCTACCCAAGCCACGTCCATTCGTGTTGTGGTGGTTCGTTTCAGTGATGCACTGTTGGGGAGGTTTTCCTCTGAGCAACACTGCTGAAATTTAGCCATGCTGTGCAATTAACTATTTTGGGCGACTACAATTTGAGTGCACCAGTGGAATTTTCTGTCTTTTGGCCGTAAGTGTTCTGGTTACCTGCCTTGGGCACTGACGTAAATTCAGGCAGAGTTATTTTGAGTGAACTGTATTATCGTGTTTCAAATTCAAGTGTACCCGCGGAATTTTCTGCCAAGCGGCCGTTAGTTTTCCGATTACCTGCCCTGGCCACTAACGTAATTTCAGGCAGCGTCCTTTCCTCACCTGTTGTCGCTGTCCAGCATGGTGTGTAATTTTGACAGCTAATACATACTCCATCGTAGATTATCACGTTTGTAACATAACCGGTTTGAGTTCTCGTGTAGTGATTGACGGGAAGCAAGTCGTTGTGTCAGTCGGTCCGTGGCTGTCCCCTGGTTGGGTTCCGATGGATCAAGTATAGGTGGGCTCACCACCTGTCTCTCATAAGTGAACGAGGGCAGACCAACCTCCCTCGAGGCTTCTGAATGCCACCGGTGTTTAATTATCCATTATCAGCTACTTTAAATTTAAGGCTTATGGTTAGTGTTTTTATTTTCTTAAAAATTTTGAAAAATTAATTTTTAAATTTATCTTTGAAGCTTAAACATTGCGGCCTTCTGCCTTTAAAAGATTATTGTAATATAGTTTAAAATTTGAAACTCAACGGTGGCCTTCAACCATTCGTATTGCACCTTGCATATGTATGTTCTATCTGCTTAGCCTTAAGGCTTTCCACGTAGCCGTGATACTTATTTATTTTATTTGATTTGACTCTTTAATTGCATTTTAATCTTGTTGATTTTTAAGATTTCTTGTTGTTAAACATTCTGGCCTTCCGCCTTTAAAAGTCTATGGTAATATATTCTAAAATTTTGAAATTTAAGTGTGGCCCTCAGACATTGGTATTGCACTTTGCACATGTTTGCTGGTTTCTTTTTTTAAATTGTTTTATTGCTTTCTTAATAAGATTTTTATCTTGTTGATTAAGATTTCTTGTTTGGAGGCCTTCAGCCCTGAAAGAATTGCATTCGGTAAAGTCCGGCTATGTGCCACTTTGGTTGTAAAGGCTATTAAATCACAATAAATGTCAATTAGAAGGAGAAAATTACCTCAGCCTTAGGCCCTTTCCACAATCCTATTACCTGGTCTGCCCAGCGGATTTAGCGGTCGTATCAGTATGTAATAGGAAAGGGGAGAACCACAGTTAAAAGAAGGCAAGAGCCTAAACTCGAGCTCATGAGTGAGAAATGTTCAGCGTTACAGATTTACAATGTAACATAAAGAAAGAAAGATGAATTATCTTGAAATAATGGAAATTAATAAACATATGTCTATCTGACCAGTCTCGGTACTGAATGACGAGACAAAGTTCTCATTATCGGCTCCTCTAACAGCAGATACAACTGGTAATCCTATCCAGGCTGTGTTGAAAATTACCCTCTTACTCGTATCTCCCATTTTTCCTTTATTTCTTGTCGCGTTAAAAAACTTTACTTTGTATAATCACGGCTGCTTCAACTACCTGTTAAATCTCACTAGTATATCTTATCTGTCTGTACTTTGGGACGTATTAGAGACAGATTATTTTGATCAGCCGCCCATTAACAAGTAACCATAGTTTATTGTTCAGTATATTCGCTTCTATGAATACTTGTTGCAATTTTTATATAGTTCATTACATAATGTGTCATGTATTTTATCTTAGTTAAATAACCTTAAATCTCTTTTGAACTCAAATAATTCTTTTCGGTTTACTCCTAAATCTAACATTAATATTTTCATTTTTGGAATATACTCTGTGGCTGCATTGTTTTAAAATGTTTGATATATCCGAATTTGATTTGTACCACGTATCTATCTTTGTACCTAATGATGGGGTAACAGCTGAAAACCGGTTTTGAAGTAAATAATAAATATAAATAATAAATATTGTAGAATATTACTCCAGTGCTGCGTGTGTTTTCAATCAAAATGTTCACCGATGTCCAAAATTAAAACTACAAACTGCTATTTTCACGTCGTGTGTCTACCTCCCGATATTATCATACAAACTGTCAACAGATGTCGCTACGATCGTGTTCTGCACCGAAGATAGCATTCCGATTAACGGACAACTACGCCAGCAATGACGTCATGGCACTTATCAAGTGGGGTAGTGTTCGCATCGTAGTCCCACATCCACAATCGCTGTGTACACAGTAACAGACGGTGCAGTAAGGCAACGGAACACCCCTAAAGGCTCTCTGGTGTGGACGGCCAAAGGTTGGCTGCTGGCCGTCTCTACAAGGACTACAGTGGGTCTGCATCTTTGATGACTCACCAATACCATTATTTCTACAAGGACTGCACTGGGTCTGCACCTTTGATGACTCACCAATACCATACTCTCTAGCAGAACTACAGTGGGTCTGCTCTTTGATGACCTACCTACCAATATTCTTCAAAACTTCGACTGACTCTGCTGTGGGTTTGCTCTGTTGTGGCCCATTACCTGTCTGCATGTCAAGAGTCAGCACTGTCTTTCCGTTTGAAGGACAACACTACTTCTTCAAGACTGCATGGAAATCCACTACTTCCGTGTGCATTTTCTTTTACTGCTCAGACTTTGAGAAAAAAAAAACACTGCAATTTTACTGTGATGAATGATCAGGACTGTCTTTATGGACTGTGAGAAAATTTTAGCTTTTGACAAACATTCTATCAATAAGTGTGTGCATTTGTTTTCTTTGTTATTGTAATTATGAAAAATTTTATCAAATCATTATTGGCCACTGCCCAAAACAATTTGTAAAAATTTTTGTGGGGAGCATGGGGGCTATGTAAGTAGGCTGTTTAGGTTTTTATATTGGTAACGCCACGTAGCGCTCTGTATGAAAATCACTGGCTGTGCTGTGTGCAGTCTGTGGCTGGTTTGCATTGTTGTTGGCTATTGTAGTGTTGGGCAGCTGGATGTTAACAGCGTGTAGCGTTGCGCAGTTGGAGGTGAGCCGAAAGCAGTGGTGGATGTGGGGAAATGAAATGGCGGATTTTTGAGAATGGATAATCTGGAGGTGTGTCCATCAGAAACAGTACATTTGTAAGAATGGATGTCATGAACTGCTATATTTATTACGACTATTAAGGTAAATACATTGTTTGTTCTCTATTAAAATCTTTCATTTGCTAACTATGGCTATCAGTAGTTAGTGCCTTCAGTAGTTTGAATCTTTTATTTAGCTGGCAGTAGTGGCGCTTGCTGTATTGCAGTAGTTCGAGTAACGAAGATTTTTGGTGACGTAAGTGATTTGTGAAACGTATAGGTTAATGTTAGTCAGGGCCATTCTTTTTTAGGGATTTTTGAAAGTCAGATTGCGTTGCGCTAAAAATATTGTTTGTCAGTTTAAGCACAGTCATGTATAATTGTTCTAAGGGGACGTTTAAAATGTGAATCATTCTGTTGTTTCTCGGATGAGATGACAGTTTATAGAGACCGAAGCTGTATAATGGAGAGAAGGACAGAGCCGACCACGTCTGTCACCAGAAAAGGTGGACCATTGTTCGGCTGTAAGTGTACGATGGTACCGCCTTAGTGCTGCACTGCAGCTGGCATCTGACGTCGCACCATCCTCTGGACGTGTTGTATCGAGGCAGACGGTGTAGAGAGGAAAGAGACCGATATCGAGCATGATCGCTAATGATGTGCACAGGGATTATGCTGGCCACTCCAACACCTCTCCATGAAACTGTACGGGTGAACCAGCAAGATTTAACTCCCGTCAGTTACCGTGAGATCTTGGTATCACATGCGCGGTTGCTGCCAAGTGCTGTGGGGCTAGACTTCGTACTGATGGACGATAATGCTCGACCTCATCGAGCACTGGTATTTGATGTTTTTTTGGAAACGTAAGATATTGCACTCGTGGCGTGGCCTGCTCACTCTCCCGACTTGAATCCCATAGAGCATGTCTCGAATGCGCTATAGATACGGGTTGCATCACATCAGCATCCATCAACCACTTCCCAAGACTTGTGAGCAGCTCTGCAAGAAGAATGGGCGTTATTGCCTCAACATGAGACTGATGACATTATTCACGGTATGTCCCGTCGTTGTCAGGCCTGTATTGGAGCCAGAGGAGATCACAACCCCATACTGACCACATTAACTGCTTGTCACAATGCGTGTGCAAGTCCGTAAGCTGGAAAAAACGAAGAACGTTTTTGTTTATCGTTACTCATGTTGCAGTTGATTACATTCAGTATTCTGTACATTGTTTTTACTTTACTATTATCTGTTTGTACTGTTTCGTTGCAAAATAAACGCAACCTTGCAAAATTTACGTTTGTTTCGTTAATTTTGAAAAAAAAAGTTTCAAATAGTTCTGAGCACTATGGGACTTAACATCGGAGGTCATTAGTCCCCTAGAACGTAGATCTACTTAAACCTAACTAACCTAAGGACATGACACACATCCATGCCCGAGGCAGGATTCGTACCTGCGACCGTAGGAGTCGTGCAGTTCCAGACTGAATCTGCCTAGAACCGCTCGGCCACAACGGCCGGCCTTAATTTTAGGCAACAGGGTATAAAATATTCTACCAAAACAGACGGAACAGTCGATCAGTGCAGAATTTTGATCATTGAAATTGGGAGGAAAGAGTATTCAATATCAGGAAGAAATATTTAGTGTCAGGCTCACAGAGTAACGAGCATCATTTAGAAGCCGTTTTTTCTCCATTCTATTTTCTTCTCTACAGTTTTTGCCCTCTACAGCTCCCTCGAGCACCATGGCAGTTATCCCGTGATGCCTTAACGGATGTCCTTCCATCCAGTCTCTTCTTCTTGTCAGTGTTTCCCGCACATTCCTTCCCTCGTTGATCCTCCAGAGAACCTCCTCATTCCTTACCTTGTCAGTCCAGGTAATTTCCAACATTATTCCGTAGCACCACATCTCAAATGTTTCGACTCTCTTCCGTCCCGGTTTTCCCACAGTCCATGCTTCACTACTATACAGTGCCGCCCTACAAACGTACGTTCTCAGAAATTTCGTCTTCAAATTAAGGCCTATGTTTGATACTAGTAGACTTCCCTTGGCCAGGAATGCCCTTTCATGCCAGTGCTAGCCTGGTTTTTATACCCTCCTTGCTCCGTCCGTCATGGGTTATTTTGCTGCCTAGGTAGCAGAATTCCTTAACTTCATCTACTTCATGATCACCAATGCTGATGTTTAGTTGGTCGCTGTTCTCATTTCAGATACCTCCCATTACTTTCGTCTTTCTTACTCTCAATCCATATTTTGTACTCATTCCATTCAGCAAATCATGTAAATATCCTCCACTTTCACTGGGGATAGCAGTGTCATCAGCACATCTTATCAATGGTATCCTTTCACCTTGAATTTTAATTCCACTTTAGAACCTTTCTTGTATTTCCATCATTGTTTCTTCAGTGTTTACATTGAACAGTAGGGGTGAAAGACTACATCCCTGTCTTACACCCTTTTTAATCCGAACACTCCGTTCATGGTCTTCCACTCTTATTGTCCTCACTTGGTAGTTTTAGATATTATATATTACCCGCCTTAGCCTATAGCTCACCAGCACATTTTCAGAACTTCGAACATCTTGGTCCATGTGACACTGTCGAATGCTTTTTCCAGATCGACAAATCCTATGGACGCGTCTTGATTCTTCTTTAATCTTCCTTCCATTATCTACCGCAACGTCAGAATCGCCTCTGACGCCTCTGCCTTTCGTAAAGCCAAACTGACCATCTAACACATTTTCAATTTTCTTTTCCATTCTTCTGTGTATTATTCTTGTCAGAAGCGTGGATGTATGAGCTGTTAAGCTGACTGCCGTATAATTCTCGCACTTGTCCGCTCTTGATGTCTTCGGAACTGTGTGGATGATATTTTTCCAAAAGTCAGATGGCTTTTCGTCAGACTCATACTTTCTACACACCAATAGTTAATAGTCATATTGTTGCGGATTCCCCCAATGATTTTAGAAATTCTGATGGAATGTTATCCATCCCTTCTGACTTATTCGATCTTAGGCATTCCGGAGCACTTTTATATTCTGATTTTAGTACTGGATCACCCATTTCTTCTGGATCACTCCTGTACTTTCTTCTATCACGTAATCAGACAAGTCTTCTCTTTTATAGCGGAGCGGTCTTCAGTGTACTCTTTCCACCTATCCCCTCGTTCCTCTGCAATTAACGGCTGTATTTCCATTGCTCTCTTAATGTTACCACTCTTGATCTCAATTTCACCGAAGGTTGTTTTGACTTTTCTATATGCTGAACCAGTCCTTCAGGCAAACATTTCTGTTTAGATATCTTCACATTTTCCATACATTCATTTCGCCTTAGCTTTCCTGAACTTCCTATTTATTTCATTCCTAAGTGACTGGTACTTCTGTGCTCACGAATTTCTCTGAACATTTTTGGACTTACTTCATTCAACGTTCAGCTGAAGTACTTCTCTGTTATCCACAGTTTCTATGGAGTTACCTTCTTTGTACATATGTTTTTCATTCCAACTCCTGTCATTGCCATGTCTAGAGATGTCCAATGCTCTTCAACTGAGCTGCCTGTTGAGAAAAGTTGCGATACCACAATTAATGAAACACCTGTAAGGTTGTGATGAGGGACAAAGAGGAACGCTAGCAATTAGGGGGAGCAGTGGAGCATGATGGCTCGTTAGCCAGCCTGTAGGCCACAGTACCTCGCACTGACGTTCTGGCGGCGGTTGGCAGTCGTCCACGAGGTCCTCCGTGATGGACGCTAAGTGCTGAAAACAGTGTCCCAGAAATAAAAGAGCAGAATGTCAACGTAGGCACCATTTTCTATTGCCACCCTAAGCGGCCGTTCCTACAAAAAGCTATTTGTCTTTTCAGAGAGTTCTGCCAAAACTCTCCAGAGCTGTTACGTTGCCAATACCCAGCTGGTCCTACCGCCAAATACATCCCAGAAATGTATCCCCACGTCGTTCGAACCAAGAAGCTTTCTAAAGGTCACCGCCATCTTGCTGACGCCCAAAAACTATTTTTTGTAAGGCTTAAGATTGACAGATTGACCTGCCCAAAACTACTCTGGTGCAGAGTCTGTCTGTCTGTCTGTCTTTCTGCTCTCGGAACGCATAAAATAAGAAGGCAGGAATTTCACTTATTTTAATTTATGTAGCGGAGAAACCCGTTGTTGCCCAGGCATTTATTTATATCTGTGCATCCACGCCCTTACCACCCAGCATCTGGCGTTGTGCTTAATGTTTACGATGTCATATCTCGTGAACTTAGGGTCACACAGTGATATAATTTTGTAAATACATATAACGACATATGTGGATACTGTCTGCGAAGTGTGTTGCGAGTAGAGCTAGTAGAAAAGAATTAAGAAATTTAAACGTCATGCTTGGTGCGGCAGTTTTTCACACATTTCATTGTTCGCGACTTCACATCTCCTGAACTATGTGTCGTCTAGTGACAGAATTTTGGGCTTACATTAAGTGATATATATGCATACTGTCTGTAAAATGTGTGGCGAATATAATTAGTAGTAAAGAAGCAATAAACTACACTACTGGGTATTAAAATTGCTACACCAAGAAGAAATGCAGAATATAAACGAGTATTCATTGGACAAATATATTATACTAGAACTGACATGTGATTACATTTTCACACTGTTTGGGTGCATAGATCCTGAGAAATCAGTACCCAGAACAACCACCTCTGGCCGTAAGAACGGCCTTGATATGCCTGGGCATTGAGTCAAACAGAGCTTGGATGGCGTGTGTAGGTACAGCTGCCCATGCAGCTTCAACACGATACCACATTTCATCAAGAGTAGTGACTGGCGTATTGTGACGAGCCAGTTGCTCGGCCACCATTGACGAGACGTTTTCAGTTGGTCAGAGATCTGGAGAATGTGGTGGCCAGGGCAGCAGTCGAACATTTTCTGTATCCAGAAAGGCCCGTACAGGACCTGCAACATGCGCTCGTGCATTATCCTGCTGAAATGTAGGGCTTCACAGGGATCGAATGAAGGGTAGAGCCACGGGTCGTAACACATCTGAAATGTAACGTCAATGCGAACAAGAGGTGACCGAGACGTGTAACCAATGGCACCCCATACCATCACGCCAGGTGATACGCCAGTATGGCGATGACGAATACACGCTTCCAATGTGCGTTCACCGCAATGTCGCCAAACACGGATGCGACCACCATGATGCTGTAAACAGAGCCTGGATTCGTCCGAAAAAATGACGTTTTGCCATTCATGCACCCAGGTTCGTCGTTGAGTACTCCATCGCAGGCGCTCCTGTCTGTGATGCAGCGTCAAGGGTAACCGCAGCCATGGTCTCCGAGCTGATAGCCCATGCTGCTGCAAACGTCTTCGAACTGTTAGTGTAGATGGTTGTTGTCTTGCAAACGTCCCCATCTGTTGACTCAGGGATCGAGACGTGGCTGCACGATCCGTTACAGCCATGCGGATAAGATGCCTGTCATTTCGACTGCTAGTGATATGAGGCCGTTCGAATCCAGCACGGCGTTCCGTATTACCCTCCTGAACCCATCGATTCCATATTCTGCTAACAGTCATTGGATCTCTACCAAAGCGAGCAGCAATGTCGCGATACGATAAACCGCACTCGTGATAGGCTACAATCCGACCTTTATCAAAGTCGGAAACGTGATAGTACGCATTTCTTCTCCGTACACGAAGCACCACAACTACGTTTCACCAGGCAACGCCGGTCACCTGCTGTTTGTGTGTGATAAATCGGTTGGAAACTTTCCTCATGTCAGCACGTTGTAGGTGTCGCCACCGGCGCCAACCTTGTCTGAATGCTCTGAAAAGCTAATCATTTGCATATCACAGCATCTTCTTTCTGTCGGTTTAATTTCGCGTCTGTAGCACGTCATCTTCGTGGTGTAGCAATTTCAATGGCCAGTAGTGTATTATCAGCTATGGCGGCCGAAGACTTCCGCCATAAAGCGTGACTCTCATCCTGGCAACGGCCTTGTCAAAGAGGGCGGCGGAGAGGACAGGGGTTTAGTGCGTCCTGTTGCCCTCCGGGTGAGAAACTGCCCTTAAAGGCAGAAGAATCCGCAATAATCAGTGCCATGAGGATGGAGAATGCAATGGAAACCATATAATACACATATAATATGCATCCACAGGACTTGTAGCCTGTAATTCCAAAAGTGTCGTGATGACCTTTCTATTGGCAAAACATTCCGGACTAGTTCCCCATTCGGATCCCCAGAAGGGGACTTCGAACAGGGAGGTGATCGTGAGAAAAGGACTGAATAACCAACGAAAGGTTAACGTTCTACGAGTCGGGGGGGTGGGGGTGGGGGGTGGAATGTAGGAAGTCTGAACGCTGGGGAAACTACAAAATCTGAAAATGGGATGCCAAGACTCAATCTATATATAGTGGGGGTCAGTAAAGTGAAATGGAAAGAAGACAAGCATTTATCGTCAGAGGATCATAGGGTAAGATCAACAGCAGAGGGAAATGACATAACGGGAGTAGGATTCGTTATCAATAGGAAGGTAGGGCAGTGGGTGAGTTGCTGTGAACAGTTGAGTGATAGTGTTGTTGTTATCAGAATCGACAGCAAACCAACACCGACAATAGCAGTTCACGTATACAACGCGACATCACAAGCCGGAGAAGAAGAGACAGAGAAAGTATACAAGGATAGTAAACGGATAATTCACTATGTAAAGGCAGATGAAAATCTAATAATCAGGAGCGATTGAAATGTGGTTGTAGAGGAAGAAGTAGAAGAAAGGTTTACGGGAGAATGTGGGGTTGGAATTAGGAATGAGAGAGAAGAAAAAAATGGCTCTGAGCTCTATGGGACTTAACATCTATGGTCAGCAGACCCCTAGAACTTAGAACTACTTAAACCTAACTAACCTAAGGACAGCACACAACACCCAGTCATCACGAGGCAGAGAAAATCCCTGACCCCGCCGGGAATCGAACCCGGGAACCCGGGCGTCGGAAGCGAGAACGCTACCGCACGACCACGAGCTGCGGACGAGAGAGAAGAAAGAGTAATTGAGATCTGTAAATAAATTTCAGTTAGTAATAGCGAATACTCTGTTGTTTGGTTGGTTTGTGGGATGAAAGGGACCAGACTGCTACGGTCATCGGTCCCTGAATACTCTGTTCAAGAATCACAAGAGGAAGAGGTAAGCTTAGAAAAGGCTGGGAAAATTTCACTTAGATTACATCATGGCCAGGCACTGGACTGTAAGGCGTATCCTGGAGCAGATGCAAACTAAATTCACAATTTAGTAGTGATGGAAAGTAGGCTGAAATTCAGAGGCTAGCCACGAAGAATCAGTGCCAAAGAAGTAGGATACGGAAGTACTACAAAATGAAGAGGTGCGCTTCAAGTTCTCTGAGGCTATAGATACTGCGATAAGGAATATCTCAGTAGGCAGTTCGCTTCAAAAGGAATGAACATCTGTAAAAGAACAATCACGGAAGTCGGAAAGAAGAATATAGGTACAAAGAAGGTAATTGCGAAGAAACCATGGGTAACAGAAGAAATACGTCAGTTGATGGACGAAAGAAGGAGTACAAAAATGTTCTCGGAAATTTAGGAATACAGAAATACAAGACCCTTAGAAAGGAAGTGCGGGGCAGCTAAGGTGAAATGCCTGCACGAAAAATATGAAGAAATCGAAAAAGAAATGATCGTCGGAAGGACTGACGCAGTATATAGAAAAGTCAAAACAACCTTCGGTAAACTTATAGGCAAGGGTGGTCTGGTCACATTAAGAATGAAACGGCAATTCCATTGTTAAATGCAGAAAACAGAGGCGATAGGTGGAAAGAGTACACCGAATGCATCTATGACGCCGAAGACTTGTCTTATGACATGATAGAAGAAGAAACAGGAGTCGATGTAGAAGAATCAGGATTTACAAGAGATTGGGAGGGCTGAAGATCAAATTAGGTATTACGGATAGATGATATTCCATCAGAATTTCTAAAAATATTGGGAGAGGTGGCAATAAAGCGACTACTCACATTGGTGTGTAGAATGTATGAGTCTGGCGATACACCATCTGACTTCCGGAAAAACATCTACACAATTCCGAAGACTGCAAGAGCCAACAAGTTCGAGAATTATCGCATAATCAGCTTAACACCTCTTGCAACCAAGTCTCTGACAAGCATAATATACAGAAGACTGGAAAATAAAGTTGAGGCTGTCGTAGATGATGATCAGTTTGGTTTTAGGAAAGGTAAAGGCACCAGTGAGGCAATTGTGACGTTGCGGTTGATAATGGAAGCAAGACTAAAGAAAAATCAAAACACGTTCATACGATTTTTCGACCTTGGAAAAACGCTCGACAATGTAAATCCTAAGAAAAAAAGGGGTAAGCTATAGAAAAAGGCGGGTACTATACAATATGTACAAGAAATAAAAGCAACAATAGTAGTGAAAGACCAAGAGCGAGATGCTCGGGTTAAAAAGGGAATGAGACAGGGATGTAGCCTTTCACCCCTACTGTTCAATCTACACATCGAAGAACCAGTGACGGAAACAAAAGTAAGCTTCAAGAGTGGAATTAAAATTTAAGGTGAAAGGATGTCAATGACAAGATTCAGTGATGATATTGCAATCGTCAGTGGAAGGGAAGACAAATTACAGGATGTGTTGAATGGAATGAACAGTCTAGTGAGTACAGAATACTGACTGAGAATAAATAGAAGAAAGACGAAGCTAATGAGAAGTAACGGAGACGGCAACAGCGAGAAACTTAACATTAGGATTGGAGATCACGAAGTAGATCAAGTTAAGGAATTCTGCTACTTAGGTAGCAAAATAACCCATCACGGACGGAACACGGAGGGCACAATAAGCAGACTATCGCTGGAAAAAGCAGCATATCTACTATTATCACAAATAGGCCTTAATTTGAGGAATCAGCTTCTGAGAATGTGCGTTTGGAGCATAGTACTGCGCGGTAGTGAAACATGGACTGTAGGTAAACCTGAACAAGACAGAACTGAAGCATGTGAGATGTGGTTTTACAGAACAATGTTGAAAATTATGTGAACTGATAAGGTACGGAATGTAGACGTTCTCCAGAGAATCGGCGAGGAAAGGAATATATGGAAAATGGTGACAGGAAGGACGGATCGGACGGTAGGACATCTTTTTAAGACATCTCGGAAACTGTAGGGGACAAAAACTGTGTAGGAAGACATAGACTGGAATAGATCGAGCAAAGTTTCTCCCCAGCTATTTGTGCTCGAAAGAGAAATCCTGGATTGTCAGACTGGTAATCGTGACAGACTCTTCGCTCAAGGACGTAGTGTTGTGGAGCGAGACAGTGTGTGGCTGTAGAGAGGGAGCAGAGCGGCGCGTGGATCTGCGATATTCGATTTTATATCGCCGAGACGCCGGTCTGTAGCCTTGGACGGGCTTACTGTTCGAGTAAGAGCCGCAGTTTCGCAGCAGCGAAATCCCTTTACCTCTGGGCAACTTGCAACTTGTGTGTCCTATAAATCATAATTTGTGTTCCATTTGTATTAATTCAGAGTTGGATTTCGTATTCAACAGTTTCCTTTAATAGCGTTTGTGAGCTGTTCGGACCTGTTAGAACGCCACCTGCACGTCCGCTAGTTTCAACTGCTCATAAATAACTTGGAAAGAATCTGTAGTGTGGTTTGATAATCATAATAAGATGTTCTACTCGGCAGTCAACATACACGTGGGAAACTGAAGCGATTCCACAGGGTAACGAGGGTATTCATTCACCTGAGGCATAACTAAGACTGCAACCCAAAGTCAAATGACAACAGAAGTTTTTGTCCTTTGAACTAACTTACGATAAGGACAAGACACACACCCATGTCCAAGAGAGGACTCGAACCTCTGAGAGGAGGAGCTGCGCGAACCGTGGCAAGGCGCTCATAGACCCCACGGCTACCCCGCTCGGCCTCAGAATAGGGTTTGTAGTTACAAGAGTGGGGAATAACATGGTGATTGGACCCCTGAGTAAGGCCAACTTGACTGCAGGAAAAAAAGTGTTGCATTACTTGTTGAACATCTCTCGTATTTGTGTGGATGCGACAGTTCTGCATGAGCCTTTAGTGGGTTTCTGAAGACAAACAAGCTCTCAGGTGTGGCAAGAAAAAAATGGTTCAAATGACTCTGAGCACTATGGGACTTAACATCTACGGTCATCAGTCCCCTAGAACTTAGAACTACTTAAACCTAACTAACCTAAGGACAGCACACAACACCCAGTCATCACGAGGCAGAGAAAATCCCTGACCCCGTGTGGCAAGAAGCGTCAGGCAGTTGCTGTGAAGACTGGGTCGGCAGCAGGCACAGTGCGGCGGAGGAGGAAGAGGAAGGAGAAATGCAAAACGACGCGCTTTCCCTGGGGCGTGTCTTGTGTGCGGAGGAGAAGGCGGACAGGCCGTGGCGGCGGCGGGCTTTGGGCCGGGCGGCGGGCTAGCAGGTGCCCAGCCGGCGGCTTAGCCGCTTAAAGCCGCGCGGCAGTCCCTTGTTTTACTGGCCGCCCCTCTTCCTTAGCGCCGCCGTCTTTCATCTGCGGAGCCTTTGACAAAAAAGTGAGGAGAGGTAGGAGGGTGGGGGGGTGGGCAGGGAGGGAGTGGGGGAACCGCGCATCCCGAGGCCCGGCCCCTAAACAATGACGGCTTTCCTCCGCTTTTTCCCCCACCGCATTGCACTCGCTTCTTTCATCGTTTCATCTTTTCAATTTGTCACAGCTTCCGCTTTAGCGTAAAGTCGCCTTCTCCTCCTGAGTCCTCCGTCGCCGCAGCTGTTGTGAGCTCTACACTGCCTTTCCTTTTTTTTTTCTTTCTCTCTGTTTTTCCTCTTCCCTTTCTTTCGCCTCCGCAGAATGGAAAACTAATCGCGGCGAATCCGCGAGCATTCTGTCGCCTTCTCGCCGCCGCATGCTGTTGTTCTCCGGACGCGGCTGTGTGGATTCACACCGCTCTCTGTAGACAAAACTCGACGAGAGCTTTCCTTTTTTCCTGAGTGCTCGCTACCCTCACGAACAAATCCGCCGACCGTCGCTAAATTATCCGTGTGTCTTCTGCAGCCGGCAAGAGGATTGCTCGCTGCAGCTGATGCCTAGGCGTTGGCGCTTCCTGCTTCTTTCAAGCTACTCTTGCCTTCGGCGTCAAGTGCAGGTGGGTATTTTCTCTGCCACATACCCTACCTGTTGACGGCATACTCTCACGGCAAGTGTCCATCATTTTAATTGTCCACTTCTTCCTATATACCCCTTGCCCAATCAAATTTTTTCACTTTGCTATCTCGTTTTCTATCTCTTACCCTCACCAAATGTGCTCATTAATTTCAAATGTTGTTTATTTCCTTCTTTCAGCCATTAATTGAAATTCTTTTGTTTTGCTGTATCCTTGATTCTGTGGTTCAGTAATTGAAGGCCTGTGCTGTGATAGTGCTACGCAAAACAACAAGGGGCAAAAGTACCCTCCATGAAAAACACGACCACACCACAGCACCACCGTCTCCGAATTTTACTGTTGCCAATGAGCACGCAGACACATGACGTTCACCGGGCATTCGCCATATCCACATCCATGCTACATCCTAAACAGTTTCTTATGGTTTCCTCAAAGAAGTGCACTATCTGATCAAAAGTATTCAGACACCTGGCTGAAGATGACTTACAAGTTCGTGGCGCCCTCCATCGGTAATGCTGGAATTCAATATGGTCTTGACGACAGCTTCTACTCTCGTAGGCATACGTTCAACCAGGTTCCGGAAGGTTTTTGGGGAATGGCAGCCTATTCTTCACGTAGTGCTGCACTGAGGAGAGGAATCGATGTCGGTCGGTAAGGCCTGGCACGAAGTCGGCGTTCCAAAACATCCCAAAGGTGTTCTATAGGATTCAGGTCAGGATTCTGTTCAGGCCATTCCTTTACAGAGACGTTATTGCCGTTAACCACTCCGCCACAGGCCGTTCATTATGCCCCACCGTGTTGAAATATGCAATCGCCATCCCCGAATTGCTCTTGAACATTGCCAAGCAAGAATGAAAAACACGACCACACCACAACACCACCACCTCCGAATTTTACTGTCGGCAATGAGCACGCTTACACATGACGTTCACCGGGCATTCGCCATATCCACACCCTGCCATCGGATCGCCACATCGTGTACCGTGATTCGTCACTCCACACAACGTTTTTTCCACTGTTGAATCATCCAATCATCCTTACACCAAGCGAGGCGTCATTTGCCATTTACCGGCGTGATGTGAGGCTTATGAGCATCCGCACGGCCATGAAATCCAAGCTTTCTCACCGCCCGCCTAACTGTCGTAGTACTTGCAGTGGGTCCTGATGCAGTTTGGAATTCCTGTGTAATGGCCTGGGTAGATGTCAGCCGATTACACATTACGACCCACCTTAAGCGGTTGGCGGTCTCTGTCAGACAACAGACGAGGTCGGCCTGTACGCTTTCCTCCTGTACGCGTCCCTTCACGTGTCCGCTTCACAATCACATCGGAAACATTGGACCTAGGGATGTTTAGGAGTGTGCAAATCAAGCGTATGGCACAAGTGACGCCCAATCACCTGACCACGTTCGAATTCCGTGAGTTCCGCGGAGCGCCCCATTCTGTTCTCTCACTTTGTCTAATGACTATTGAAGTCGCTGATATGGAGTACCTGGCAGTAGGTGGCAGCACAATGCACCTAATATGAAAAACATATGTTTTTGGGGGTGTCCAGAGACTTTTGATCACATGGTGTATATTTTCTGGTACACATTCGTCATTATTTCTTGAGATTCTTTCAACTGATTGTCTTAAGTAATGTCTTCGTAAGTCTGTTGTCTGTTATTTAAATATACGGGCTCCTCTTGCACACATCATCAATGAATGTGTCTGTTAGCACCTCTGCTATTCTACGCTCACAAAACTTTCATTACTTTCTGCGTTCCATGCATTTTTTTTTACGAACGACACTTATTTTGTTAACATTCGATAACAGCTTCACAGCTCATATTTGCTCTGACGAAATTTGTCGAAAATATTTCAGTTATAGTTGAGGAACAATAACGACAGTCTTGATTATAACACAAGAAGAATAAAAAATTGAGAATAATAACAGTCAACTCTTTTGTGAAATAATTGCTCCAAAAGGTAAGAAATAAAACGGATTATAAAAATTTTGATGTGCCTTAGAATGCTGCTCGAATTCTTGAGGTACAGGCTGAGAAACTGAAGGTGAATTTTTAACTTAGTATCTTAGAATATTAAGAAGTACTAGAGGATACTTGTGTGGTGGATTATGTATCATTCAAAGCCGCGTCAAATGTTTTATTCTAAAATGTTTTACTTCTTATTTTTACACAATCATCACATAAAACATTTTTTAACTAAAATGCACCATGGGCAGTTTGATAACTCATCTGTCCTTTTCCCACTCTTCGTTTGGCTATAGAAATTTGGACAATGCGTCATTGTGTAATTTCTAGGTAGTCTTGTTTTCACTCCTCTCAAACATTTGACGAAAAATAGTTCTTGATTATTGTTCGGTAAAACTGACTTTAGCTCAAGAAGGGGTGGGTAATGATACTACCAAAGTGATTGATTACTTATCCTGTTATATTAAAATGACTGACGCATGGAAACGCTAAATTTGAAAGTAAGCACAAAAAGTTCCTCCATAGAAAAATTATAGTTTTGAGACTAGTAGCTTATTTACTGCCAAAATATTCCACACTTCCCTGTGGTAATCAAATACTGTTTCCTGTTATTTAACCCCATCTGTAAAATTGTGAGAGAACAAAACGCTTACAGCCGTCCTTATGATTTTATTTTTTTGTTACTACCAGTTTCGGCCCTTCATTGCGCCATCTTCAGGCTGTAGTTGATGGGGAAGGGGTTGACAAGATCCCTGTATATATCGCATTAGTGGCCAGCATAATTGGATACAAGATTATCTGAGAGTTGGTAGTTGATGGTTGGACTACAGATACTCTGCGTATCCAGTTATGCTGGCCACTGATGCGGTATATTTAGGGATCGTGTCAAACCCTCCCGCATCAACTACATCCTGCAGATGGCGCATTGAAGCGCCGAAACTGGTTGCAACAAAATAAAATCGTAAGGACGCCACCCGAAGATTTCGAGCATTATTCAAAGACATGTCAATATTTTTATAATCTATTTTATTGCTTATTTTTTCAGAAATCATTTGACAAAAGATTTGACTGTTTTTATTTTCGCTCAATCGTAAACGGCCGTCGTGCCGAAGACTTCCTGTCAAAAGGTTCAAATGGCTCTGAGCAATGTGGGACTTAACATCTGGGGTCATCAGTCCCCTAGAACTCAGAACTACTTAAACCTAACTAACCTAAGGACATCACACACATCCATACCCGAGGCAGGATTCGAACCTGCGACAGTAGCGGTCGCGTGGTTCCAAGACTGAAGCGCCTAGAAACGCTCGGCCACTGCGGCTGGCCCTGTTAAAAGGATGGACATACAAAAACTCATCTGTAAATGATCAGTTCAGTGGCATTTAAGTACCAATTATTAAGTTAATATTTTGTAATTTGACTCGGACTGTGTCATTACGAAATATCGTACAAAGAGGGCATGGAACATCATTCTAACTTCACTTTGGAATGACCCTCAGTGGATCCAGATAGGGTCCCCTGCAAAGCAACGACCTGTGACGTCGCAATTCCGCATCGCGTGATATTACATTTTTGTTGTTGTAGCAATTTAACGCTAGTGTGTAAGCTTTGCGAAATTTTATGGCCGCTAAATGACGATAGCTGCGTTACTTTCCAGTGTTTCCTATTTTCTTTATGGTACGCCTACGTTCTTCTTCAGTCATAATAGTGACTGAAAAATCATCAGCAAAGAATATTTGTCTTTGATTTTGCATCCGAAACGCCACTGTTTATACCTTCGGCGCACTTTCCTCTTTTATTGCATAGTAATTTCATCTATAAGGAAGTTATAAGGGACCCTTTAAAACATGTATCCTGTTTGAACGTATGCATGTGTTTCGAAACACTGATATATATTAACTGAAATCGCCACAAAAAACAAACAGTAGGAAAATCAGGCGCCAAACTAAGATTCTTAGGAAGAGCCTTAAGGAAATGTAGCTTACCAACGAAAGAAGTGGCTTACAAGGCACTTGCTCTACCGCTTCTTGAGTACTGTTCACCAATCTGGGATCCTTACCAGGAAGGACTGATAGAAAATCCAAAGAAGAGCGGCGGATTTCGTCACAGGATGTTTGGTCGGTGCCCTTACTATGTGGGACTGACAGAGAAATAGAGAAGACGCAAATAAGAGGGGCGCGTTTCGTCACGGGATATTTGGTTGGGTGTGAAGGCGCTAGAGAGATACTCAACGATCTCTAATGGTAGACGGTACAAAACAGGCTTTGTGCATCAAGGAGAGGTGATATTTAGAGAGAGTTTTTTCCCGGAAGAGTGGGATAGCATATTACTTCCTCCACATACATTACCATGACGAAACAGTTCCAGAAAATAGAGGCTTACGTACAACCTACGCGCCGTCCCCAAGTGGTACAGTGAGGAGGGCGACGGGGGAGGGGGGGGGGGAGCTCAGTTAGTGAGTGATACCAGAAGAGTACCCTTCGCCACACACCATCGGGTGGTTTTCGGAGTACGGATGTAGATGTAGACCAATGTGGAGTGTTCATGTGCTGTATTACTGCCCACCAGGAGTTCTTCCAGAGTGTGGAGAAACAGTACGCTTGGCCTCAGCAGTTTGGTCCCATAGAACTTACCACAAATTTCCAAATTTTCCCTATTTTGAAACGTAATCTCCGTCCAATGCGACGGCATGATGCTGCCTTACTGGCAGGGTCTGTATGCCCGCATGGTACCACTCTGCTGGTAAACGTCGGAGTCAACGTCTCGCTGCATCAACAACCTCCCAGTCATCCAGATACTGCTTCCTGCGGAGCGCATCCTTCACTGGCCAGACCGATGGAAGTCGGAAGGTACGAATTCCGGGCTGTAGGGTGGATGAGAAGAACAGTCCAATGATTTTTTTTTAGCTTCTCTCGAGTGCGCAGACACATGTGAGGCCTTGCGTTGTCATGGAGGTGGAGAAGGTCATTTGCATTTTTGTGTCGATGAACGGGCCGAAGTTGTTTCGTCAGTTTCCTAAGGGTAACGCAATACACTTCAGAGTTGATCGTTGCACCATGATGGAGAAATCAAACAGAATAACCCCTACAGAACTCCAGAAGATAATCTCCATGACTTTACTAGCTGAGACTGCGGCTTTGAACTTATGAACCCATGTTTCTTCGCCTGTGACGACGTTCCACAAAAAACTCTCACAATCAGCCTCGTGACGCGCAAGCAGTTTCGCACAGGTGGTCCTTCGTTGCTGTTTATGGTCTCCTGTTTGGTGGCGAGGAACCCAACGGGCACCAGCCTTTGACTACCCCACTGGTGGACTAGTGGGTAAGCACTACCAGCAGAGACTCCAGCTGAGCAGCGATTGTGATCAGTCGATCACCTCGAATGAGAGTGTCCGCACGTTTCAACGTTGCAGGAGTCACAGCTGTGTGCGGCCGGCCGGCAAGCAATGAGATCGGACAGATTTGCGCGACCTTGTTGCGATGAAGACGGACGTATCACCTAACGACTCGTCGTGCTTTTGTTCACTGCTAGATCTCCGCAGACATTCAGTTTCCTGGTCGATAGACAAAAGGAGTTACCTGGTTTCTCTTTCCTTCAACGAGGAAAAATCATTCTCCCCCCGTATCAAATGCCTGTCACCATTGGATAATTGTAAAAAAGTATCTGATACGTCCTGCGTCCACCTGTTATAATTATTGAAGTTTCTCTCTGGGCATATTCCACCTGCTGTCTATTCTAACCAACGCCGAACCAGTATTGTCGTGATATTGTCAGTACCATCGCAACTTTTTTGACCCTCTGCAGCTCTATCCTGTATCATGGAAGTTATACCCTGATGCCTTAACCAATGTCCTATCAACGTGTCCCTTCTTCTTGTCAGCATTTTCCATATCTTCTATTCTTCTTAGATTCTCCGGGAAACCCTCACAATTCAGTGCACAATTATCAGTGCACTTAATTTTCAGATTTCTTCTGTAGCACTACATCTTAAACGCTTCGATGCTTTTCGGTTCCGGTGTGTAAATTGCCCGTGATTTTCTACCATACAACGCGGCGCTTCAAACAAACATTCTCGGAAATTTCTTCCCCAGCTTGTAGCCTATATTTGATACCAGTCGATTTCTCCTGGCGAGGAATGGCCTCTTCACCTGTGTTATAGTTGTTATGATCGCCTTGCTTCATCCATTGTTAAGACATCAGGATATAACTTTCAAGGTAGTAGAATTTCATAATTTTGTCTACTGCGTGACAACCAATTTTGATGTTAAGTTTCTCGCTATTCCCACTTCTGCTACTTCTCATTACTTCTGCCTTTTCCTGGTTTTTTCTCCATCCATATTCTGTACTCATTAGACTCTCATTCCATTCAACAGATCCTGTAACTCTTCTTCATTTTCACTGAGGATAGCACTCTCATCAGCGAATATTATCGTTGAGAAACTTTCGCCGTGAATTTTAATCTCACAATTGAACCTTTCTTTTATTTCCCTCATTGCTTCTACATCTACATCTACATACATACTCCGCAATCCACCATACGGTCCGTGGTGGAGGGTACCTCGTACAACAACTAGCATCTTCTCTCCCTGTTCTACTCCCAAACAGAACGAGGGAAAAATGACTGCCTATATGCCTCTGTACGAGCCCTAACCTCTCTTATCTTATCTTTGTGGTCTTTCCGCGAAATATAAGTTGGCGGCAGTAAAATTGTACTGCAGTCAGCCTCAAATGCTGGTTCTCTAAATTTCCTCAGCAGCGATTCAAGAAAAGAACGCCTCCTTTCCTCTAGAGACTCCCACCCGAGTTCCTGAAGCATTTCCTTAACACTCGCGTGATGATCAAATCTACCAGCAACAAATCTAGCAGCCCGCCTCTGAATTGCTTCTATGTCCTCCCTCAGTCCTCAATGCTTCGTTGACGCATAGATTGAACTGGAACGGCCAAACACTGCATCTCTGTCTTACAATCTTTTTAATCTGGGCCTCGTTCTTGGTCTTCCAGTCTCATTGTTCTCTCTTCTTTCTTGTACGTATACTACGTTACGCATCTTCCCTATAGCTTACGCCTATTTTCCTCATAATTCCGAAGATCTTTTTTAACGCTTTTTCCGGGTCAATAATTACTATGAGCATATCTTGATTTGTCTTCAGTCTTGTTTCTATTACCAAGTGTAACAACATGACTTCCCCCATGCCCCCCCCCCCCTGTCCAAGGTGCCTTTACGTTTCCTAAAGCCATACTGAAAGTCATCTAACACATTTTCAATTTTATTATCCATTCTTCAGTATATCATTCTTCTCAACAGCTTGAATGCATGTGCTGTTAAGCTGACTGAGCGATGTGTGGACGACATTTTTTCGGAAAGTCTGATGGTACATAACCAGTCTCACACATTCTACGCACCAACGTGATTAGTAGTTTGGTTACCACTCGCCCCAGTGAATTTAGAAATTCCTTTGGAATGGTATCTATCTATTCTTCCGTATTTCATCTCAAATCTTCTAGTGCTCCATTGAATTCTGATTCTAATACTAGATTCACGATGCGTTCCATATCGACTGCAATTTCTTCTTCTAGCAGGTCACAGATAAGTCCTTTGCCTCACACAGGCTTTCCCATTGCACTCTGAATGTTAGCAACTTCGATTTTACTTTCAACGAAGGCTGATTTTTTTTTTCTGAATGCCATTTGTATCCTTCTGACGGTAATTTCTTTTTCAGTTTCTTCACCAAGGTTATATGGCATTCCAAAAATTCACAACGAAGGTTACCATTGTGTCCTATTACGACAAAAATTGATGAACCGACAGATGACTTAGCTAGACGTCTCGCTTCATTACTGAGACCTGTGTGGGGAAATCCTCGCGTCATATTCACAGTTCTACTGGTTTCATTAATAGGCTCAGGTCTACTGACGCATTAGCCTAATTACTCGCGGCATCTCACCGATTCCCATAAGAATAATGAGGCTAATGAGGTGATGCACTTCATCAGAAGTGTGTGGTATAGGTTGATGATTCGTGTCAGGCAGACGGCGTGCCAAGGCAGTTCGTGCGGTGGTGGCAAGCACAGAGTCTGGATGGCGTAGTGCTCAGCGCATCTGCCTAATGAGCAGGATTTAATTCCTTTCTGTCACGATTCATAGTGGTTGAAAGATGAAAATGGTGTCCTTTTCGGCATAACTTAAATACAATTACGAAACTTAGTGAATTTATGTGGCGTTGTTATAAATTGTATGAATTGAATGAAGGCATGCAGAACGAACTCGAGCGCTGCACCGAGCGGCAAAAGAAAAAGTTTGAAAGATGCCGGAAGCAGACCGACAAGGCGATTCCCGACATGTCACACACAGTGGTCAACCTCACTGAACGACAATTGACCGAAGAGGAAGTGTCTGTTCTTCCAAAAGGAGGGAATTTCGCTATCATCCCGAGAACTATACCTATGGAGGACATCGTTGCCAACACCGAAGCAGCCATTCGGACCCTTCCTTGTGAAAGGGCAGAGGAAATACGCACTGAAACAGCCAGGATACTGCGCCGAGCAAAACCACCAGCTTGCAACCTGAAGAAAGAAGAGGTACAAGCCATTAAGAATCTCAACGCCGACAAGAGTTTATTGGTATTGCCTGCCGATAAGGGGAATGCGACCGTCGTTAATGAAGACCGAAGATTATGAGCAAAAGATCCGAGACCTATTAGATCCGACGACGTACCGAAAACTAAGCGCAGATCCGACGCAGCATATCACTCGGAATACGAATCGATTAATCAAGGCGTCTTCTCTGCCGGCGGACATACAGAGAAACCTGCGCAACACAGAAGCCCTACCACCTCGGTTGTATGGATTACCCAAGAGCCATAAGAACAACGTTCCACTGAGACCGATCGTTAGCGCTCCTGGCTCACCAACGTATAAACTGGCAAAACACTTGGCCTCTCTGCTCCAGCCACACGTGGGAAAGACCGACACATACATTAAGGACTCAGCACATTTCATTGAGAAGCTGAAGAAACTGAAACTTGCGCCAAACGACATCCTGGTCAGTTTTGATGTTGTTTCGTTATTTACGAAAGTGCCACTCAGCGACGCTCTGGAGCACATCGGTTCCATGTTCCCGCAAGACATCAAAAAGCTCTTCCATGCATGTCTCACCACGAGCTATTTCACGTGGAATGGCGATTTCTACGAACAGATGGAAGGCGTCGCCATGGGTAGTCCTCTCAGTCCAGTGGTGGCCAACTTCTTCATGGAACAATTCGAAGCACAGGCACTGGACTCGGCGACTTGCAAACCTAAGGTGTGGTACAGGTACGTCGATGATACTTTCGTGGTGTGGAGCCATGGTGAAGAACAGCTCGGTGAATTCCTGAGACACTTGAACAGCCTCCATGCCAACATAACATTTACCATGGAAGTAGAAAAGGACAAGAAACTGCCATTTCTAGATGTGCTGGTCACAAGGGACGGCGAAAACCTGGGCCACAGCGTGTATCGAAAACCGACACACACGGACCGATACCTGCACAAACTGTCAAACCACCACCCGAGCCAGACAAGAGGCATGATTAGTACACTCGTAACGAGAGCAGGACGAATATGTGAGCCTCAACACCTCAAACGAGAAATGCAACACCTGGAAACTGTTCTGAGGAGCAATGGGTACTCCACAAATTACATTATAAGTTGTTTTTTTTATAGAGGTGGAGCCCCTCCACGCCCACACCGGCATGATGGCCAACACAAAAGGTCTACTGCCATCTCTGCGTAAGGGTTAGTATTCACTAAAGTGAGGTGTCGCAGGATGTAGGTACTGCGATGTTTGCGTACATCTGGTTAGGATTAACCATTAATACGCGCTCATCTGGAGATAGATTGGTCGAAATCTGACGAAGGGTAGCGGTTTGAAGGGCAGAGGAAAAAAAGTGCCAAGGCAAGAGCCAAGGGAAAAAAACCTCTGCGAAAGTTAGGTCGGGCGGCAAGAGCAGTAGCGGTTGTCTTGCTGCCTGCGATAGGTTGTGCAAGGATAGGCTTTGTTAGTAGTGGGTATCATGCATGTCGATACCTTGACGTTGTGCGTTTGTGCTGCTCGGCGGCTGGCGCTGGGTGCTGGTACAGAGTCCTCGTTCAGCGTCCTGCAACCTGCAACAGTTAGGTTTGTTGTCGGTCTTGTGTCCGATAGGTCATATACCGGAGGCACAGTGTGAGGGAGTGTTGGCAGATTGTTCGTGCGTCTGTGGGCGAGCTCGTCGGTGTCCCTGCTGTGGCCTGTTGGTCGGCTCTAATAGCAGCTGGTAGTTGCCAGTCAGTGTTGCTGATATGCAGGGGCTTACCGACGTTTGTCGCTGTTTGCGTATGTTAGTTTACCATAGGTGGTTATGCCCTAGCTAGCAGTGTCTTTGGTCGCTTGTGTTTCCACCTGTGGTTGTGATCGTAGTTTCCCAGAGTGAGGATGAAAGGATTGTTCGAGTGTCTCGAGTTCCTGTATAGTCGTGTGGCGTGTTTCTTGAATACTTCCTTGAGGGTATCAAGGCGGTATTCATGGTGAAGATCCACGGTGCGTGTGTAGCGTGGAGCATTGCTAATGATTCGTAGCACTTTGTTCTGTATGATCTGCAGGCGGCGCAGTCGTGTGGGTGCTGCATATCCCCAGACGGGAGCTGCGTACGTCATCAGAGGTCTAATCAGTGTCATGTATAAGGACCTCGACACCCTCCTATTCAGTGTGCTTTCACTGTTGAGCATTGGATAGAGCTGTTTGAGCCTCGCGTGCGCTCGGTTGGCAACGTATTCGATGTGGTCCCCCCCATGTAAGTTTCCGGTCCAGCCAGACACCAAGGTATCTGACTTTCTCTCGGAAACGTAATGGGCGTGTATGTAGTGTTATCGGTTTACAGCGTTGGTGTTTGCGCAGTAGTTTCGGTCTGCTTGTGAACAGAACTGCTTCGCACTTGTCGACGTTTACTTTAATACGCCATCGCTCCAGCCAAGGCTCAGCTGTTCTGAGTGCTGTCTGTATTCGTGAGTTGATGTTCGACGGTTTCCAGTCTTGCGCGAGGATGGCTGTGTCATCCGCGTAGACGGCTAACGTCGTGTTTCGTGTCGCTGGGAAGTCATTGATGTACAGGTTGAACAAGATGGGCCCTAGGATGCTTCCTTGGGGTACTCCAGCTTGGATACCGTGTTGTGTTGATTGTTTATCCTGCACGTTAGTGTTGAAGCATCTGTTCGTGAGATATGAGTGTATGAGACGTACGAGTCCGTCCGGGAAACCAGCTTCGCTTAGTTTGCGTATGAGTCCGTTGTACATTATAAGTGTAACAGAGCCAAACACTCGGCGAATTAAGGAACCAGAAAAAGAAATGTCGGGTACGGCCTTTCTGCCATACATTCCCAGAGTGACGGACAGAATCGGCCGTATATTGCGCAAACACGGCGTAAAGACGATTTTCAAACCGACAAGGAAGATCAAAGAGTGTCTTAGATCGGCGAAGGAGAAAAGAGACCCACTTGCAATGTCGGGAATATACCGTATACCTTGCACATGCGGAAAAGTTTATGTCGGAATGACTGGACGATCCATTAACACCAGGATCAAAGAGCATAAGCGACATTGCAGGTTGGGGCAGGTGGAGAAATCGGTCGTGGCAGAGCACGCACTGAATGAGACCGACCACGTAATAAAATTCGCCGACACGGAAGTTCTGGCTGTAGAGAAGCACTATCACACGCGCTTGTTCAGAGAAGCTGTAGAAATCCAAAAACACGCGAACAGTTTCAACAAGAAAGAGGAAAGCCTTAAGGTAAACGGATCCTGGCTTCCCGTACTGCAGCGAACGACCGTCGCAGGTAGCAAGAGGAGAACCGCACCGGAAATGACCGCGGAGAAGCCCTCGGACGTTGGCGTGCCAGGTACATATAGTCTGCGTCCGCGAGCTCGCCTCCAGTTCACCACCGGGAATGGAGGGTGAAGCTTTGACAATGCCAGCCACTCGTGCTGGCGAAACGTCAGAAAAATCATTAGATGAACGTCGGCCGAAGAACAGAAGCCAATAGGCAGTTTGTGGTACACTAAGGTTCAGTTGAGCACAAAACCCTTAATCGTGGTTTGTTACTAACTCATCCAGTGATAGTTTTGCAGCTAGGATCATTTATTGGCCTCATACAGTTTACAGCGATGCTGCAGGCCCACGTCCAGCGGGCATGGTGGTTGAGACATGCACGGACCTTGGCGGCGCAACCGCGAACAGGACAACGTAGCTCGGGCCGGAGCGTTCTTGCTGGGCAGGCAGTTCGGCGGCAGCCGGTGCTGAGTCAGTGCTGGCGGCGCATTCGTGCTCCGCGGCTGTCACGGCGAGCGGGCTGATCCGACAGCCTGCCCGGTAGCAGCTTGTGGGGAAGGCGATGTCATCCAGGAAGCGAATTCCGGGCCTCGACGTCCGAATAGCGGCATCCGACAACGGTAGTCGCCAGGTGGGTCGGTGGCTAGCGGGGCCCCAGTTACACCCTCGGGGCCATCGATGGTCGATGCAGAACGGTACGGCAAGCGACACCGTGGAACAGTGCTGAGTGATATTGACAGTTGCACCAGTGGGTGGTGACAATGCTTCCACAAATCATAGAGCAGAAGCACGCACTAGAGCGGTGGCCTGCTTGATCCTTTTTGACGACTGCTTTGGAACTATTCGTAGGCGCCCTGGTCCATCGGGTGGTGACACCAGCATACAGGTACCGTACAGGTTGGTATAATGCTGAAACAGCTGCTTGCTACAATCTGCGGCGGTTATGTGGTCATCAGGTGGTTGCGAGGTGCCGGGCCTTGCAGTGTATTTAATACTAAATTCTTCTAGAATCTACATACGTAAATGATGCTCTAAGCCCCCCCCCCTATTCTAACTCCGACTTTTGCTGTTGCACAAGGATTAAAAAAAAATACACGAACTGACTCTAATCAACCCTGCCAGTTGAGTAGAAGAGAGTTTGGCACCTGCAATAATTTAATTTGATAAATAAGTTAAATAAACGAAGGTTTCATTAACATAGTGAGGAATGATAGGGTTGCACTACCGATTAACAGAATGAAAGTACTGTCCAAAATAACAATATGATTTATTAAGACTAAACACAAAATAATAAACAAAAACACATGAAACATTTACACTACATCAAATTGGCTCAAATTGGATACTCAAACAAACGCTGTGAATGTGAAGTTGTCCGTAAACTAGATTGTGAGGATTATGACGAAGTGGTATGTGGAGCCAATTCCTTGCAACTCAAATCTTAAGAGAAAATACATCGCCAACCCAACATTAATTGCTGCTACCCAAGACAGAACAAAGTTAGAAAAAGACGAACAGGCGCGCTCTGCTGAGCTCTGATTATCACCTAGGAAAATCCCTGTCTGCCGGTGCTCTGGACAAACGTTACCAATCTGTCTTCTTAACTGCAAGAACACGATTTGGCGTACCGGAGGCGATGGCTGGTTGCTTCGACGTCCTCGACAGAAAAGGCGAGAGCCGACTGCCCCGAGCACCCGTACAGGCCGAACACACAACTTTCCCGCCCCCACGACAGTGGCCGTGGTTAAACGTTCCAATCAGCAACTCGAAAACCGGCGGAAAATTCCACTCTATTGCCGGAGCACTACCATTCCACCAATGGAGATTCTTGGCGCCAATTTCTGCGCTGATTTTGCTACGTCACGGAGCTATGCCCTGAGCAAGCCAATCACAGCTACTATTTTGCAGAAAGCGCGGGAATTTTCCCGCCACAACTGCTTGGATACACAAGTCCTTCCCACGCCCCGCTGGTAGCCCGCCAGAAAGTGTTTTCGCTAAGTTTCTGCAAAGTAACGGAACCTCTAGCCCAGCTGCTACTTCAGACCCCTCCGGGCGTGTCTTTTGACAATGTCGGCGTCTGCAAAGCATTCACTCGACTTCCTCACACCCATCGGCTTAACCCTTTCCAGATCAGCATAGCCCGCCTGCCACCGGACCACCCGGGTGACGAGAGATGCTGCGTGGGAAGTCCGCGTGTGAAGGAATATCGAATTTTCACTGCATGCAATTAGAGAGGAAAATCGTAAGATATAAAATGAGAGGGGGCTTATGCCACCTCTCATAACCCCCTCCCTCCCCCCCAGATGTCACGTACTCATCCCTTCATAACGCTGAAGCGGCGTTTAGATTTCGGTAACACCGCTGGCTGCCGAACGGGTGGTGACACCAGCATACAGGTACCGTACAGGTTGGTATAATGCTGAAACAGCTGCTTGCTACAATCTGCGGCGGTTATGTGGTCATCAGGCGGTGACCTGTAAAAGCTAGCGGCCATTACAAAATATATTGCCTTGCAGAGCACCCACATCACGAAAGCCGGAAATGAAAAGTCACTTGGTAGCGCTGTTAGGATGCGCTGTCGTTAACACACACCTGCTCTACACTTTTTTTCGCTCCAGGCAACTCACCAGAATTGCTGCCCCGCGGTCTCCACTGGATTTTCAGTATTTAGTACCCTGGAGAGATACTCACCAGATGGTAGGTTGACAGTGGCTGCTGATCCAATAAGATGTACGGAAGGCCGTTGTGGAATAAGAGAAAGAATACGCATGCCTCACCCTCCGAATGTAGATAACCATTAGGAAACTGTGAAACGTCAGTGAGACTAGTCACACTGATGTGATTCAGATACGTACACCTAAACCCAGAACTCACCTCTCGCCGCTATTCAGCAATACGTGGCCTCTTACCACAGTGGCTCTGTTGCACGGGATACATCATTAACTGTCATTTTCTAAACTGGCACTGGTTTTTTATTAAATTACATCCATAGTAGAAGCCTCATAATAACAATTTACGTGCATGTCATTAGCGGTACTACTAACAATAATTTCAAGTAGATGTTCAGTTTTCTGAGCGTAATGCTGATTGTGTAGTTAAAGGTTTTTATTCACTTATGTGCGGAATGCGGTCGAGTGCAGTTAATATTCAGGTATCAACATGTCGAAATCAGTCATTGCTAAGTGTGTCATTAGACGTAAAATAATTTTTTTCTGAAGACATTAAAGAAATCATCAGGTCCAATGGCTTATCAAGTTCAAAGTTGCCATCACAATTATTAACATCTTCCACTGAACGTATTTGCAAAGATTCTTTAATAATTCTTGAGGCCTATATTTGATATCAGTAGATTTTTCTTGGCGAGGAATGGCCTCTTCACCCGTGTTATAGTTGTTATTATCGCCTTGCTTCATCCATTGTCAAGACACTTCCGCTACTTCTCATTACTTTCGCCTTTTCCTGGTTTTTTTCTCCATCCATATTCTGTACTCATTAGACTGTCATTCCATTCAACACATCCTGTAACTCTTCTTCATTTTCACTGAGGATAGCGCTCTCATCAGCGAATATTATCGTTGAGAAACTTTCGTAGTGAATTTTAACCTCACAATTGAACTTTTCTTTTATTTCCCTCATTGCTTCTACATCTACATACATACTCCGCAATCCACCATACGGTTCGTGGTGGAGGGTACCTCGTACCACAACTAGCATCTTCTCTCCCTGTTCTACTGCATATATGCCTCTGTACGAGCCCTAACCTCTCTTATCTTATCTTTGTGGTTTTCCGCGAAATATAATTTGGCGGCAGTAAAATTGTACTGCAGTCAGCCTCAAATGCTGGTTCTCTAAATTTCCTCAGTAGCGATTCACGAAAAGAACACCTCATTTCCTCCAGAGACTCCCACCCGAGTTCCTGAAGCATTTCCGTAACACTCGCGTGATGATCAAACCTACCAGTAACAAATCTAGCAGCCCGCCTCTGAATTGCATCTATGTCCTCCTTCAATCCTCAATGCTTCGTTGACGCATAGATTGAACTGCAACGGCCAAACACTGCATCTCTGTCTTACAATCTTTTTAATCTGGGCCTCGTTCTTGGTCTTCCAGTCTCATTGTTCTCTCTTGTTTCTTGTACGTATTCTACGTTACTCATCTTCCCTATAGCTTACGCCTATTTTCCTCATAATTCCGAAGATCTTTTTTAACGCTTTTTCCGGGTCAATAATTACTATGAGCATATCTTGATTTGCCTTCAGTCTTGTTTCTACTACCAAGTGTAACGACATGACTTCCCCCATGCCCCCCCACCCCCACCCCTGTCCGAGGTGCCTTTACATTTCCTAAAGCCATACTGGAAGTCATCTAACACATTTTCAATTTTGTTATCCATTCTTCAGCATATCATTCTTCTCAACAGCTTGAATGCATGTGCTGTTAAGCTGACTGAGCGATGTGTGGACGACATTTTTAGGGAAAGTCTGATGGTACATAACCAGTCTCACACATTCTACGCACCAACGTGATTAGTAGTTTGGTTGCCACTCGCCCCAGTGAATTTAGAAATTCCTTTGGAATGTTATCTATCTGTTCTTCCGTATTTCATCTCAAATCTTCTAGTGCTCCATTGAATTCTGATTCTAATACTAGATTCACGATGCGTTCCATATCGACTGCAATTTCTTCTTCTAGCAGGTCATAGATAAGTCCTTTGCCTCACATAGGCTTTCCCATTGCACGCTGAATGTTAGCAACTTTCAACGATGGCTGATTTTTTTTCTGAATGCCGTTTGTGTCCTTCTGACGGTAATTTCTTTTTCAGTTTCTTCACCAAGGTTATATGGCATTCCAAAAATTCACAACGAAGGTCACCATTTTGTCCTAATATGACAAAAATTGATGAACCGACAGATGACTTAGCTAGACGTCTTGCTTCATTACTGAGACCTGTGTGGGGAAATGCTGACGTCATATTCACAATTCTACTGGTTTCATTAATAGGCTCAGGTCTACTGATGCATTAGCCTAATCACTCGCGGCATCTCACCGATTCCCATAAGAATAATGAGGCTAATGAGGTGCTGCACTTCATCAGAAGTGTGTGGTATAGGTTGATGATTCGTGTCAGGCAGACGGCGCGCCAAAGCAGTTCGTGCGGTGGTGGCAAGCGCAGAGTCTGGATGGCGTAGTGCTCAGCGCATCTGCCTAATAAGCAGGATTTAATTCCTTTCTGTAACGATTCATAGTGGTTGAAAGATGAAAATGGTGTCCTTTTCGGCATAACTTAAATACAATTAAGAAACTTAGTGAATTTATGTGGCGTTGTTATCTACATCTACATCTACATCTATAAATTGTATGAATTGAATGAAGACAAATTATGTCGTTTAGAGATACAAATTCTCAACTAAGTTATGTTTCTGCTTGTTTAAAATGTGAAATGTGCAGAATGACCAACCTTTCGTAATTTTACGTTTCCACATGGTAACTCAAAATAACGTTTTTGCACAAAACAGACAGCCTTGGCAGGTGTTTAACTCAAACTACTCCAATGTATCGCTTAATTACGTAAATATCAGGAATAACGTACTTTACGACGGAGATGGAACAAAACCCACGCATGTGAAAGTGGAACAGTAATGTTCAGTTGAGCACAAAACCCTTAATCGTGGTTTGTTACTAACTCATCCAGTGATAGTTTTGCAGCTAGGATCATTTATTGGCCTCATACTGTTTACAGCGAGGCCGCAGGCCCACGTCCAGCGGGCATGGTGGGCGAGACATCCACGGCCCTTGGCAGCGCAACCGCGAACAGGACAACGTAGCTCGGGCCGGAGCGTTCTTGCTGGGCAGGCAGTTCGGCGGCAGCCGGTGCTGAGTCAGTGCTGGCGGCGCATTCGTGCTCCGCGGCTGTCACGGCGAGCGGGCTGACCCGACAGCCTGCCCGGTAGCAGCTTGTGGGGAAGGCGATGTCATGCAGGAAGCGAATTCCGGGCCTCGACGTCTGAATAGCGGCATCCGACAACGGTAGTCGCCAGGTGGGTCGGTGGCTGGCGGGGCCCCAGTTAGACCCTCGGGGCCATCGATGGTCGATGCAGAACCGTACGGCAAGCGACACCGTGGAACAGTGCTGAGTGATGTTGACAGTTGCACCAGTGGGTGGTGACAATGCTTCCACAAATTATACAGCAGAAGCACGCACTAGAGCGGTGGCCGGCTTGATCCTTTTTGACGACTGCTTTGGAGCTATTCGAAGGCGCCCTGATCCATCGTGTTATCATGTAACCCCCTTCCCTCCCAGATGTCACGTACTCATCCTTTCATAACGCTGAAGCGGCGTTTAGATTTCGGGAACACCGCTGGATGCCGAACGGGTGGTGACACCAGCATACAGGTACCGTACAGGTTGGTATAATGCTGAAACAGCTGCTTGCTACAATCTGCGGCGGTTATGTGGTCATCAGGTGGTTGCGAGGTGCCGGACCTAGCAGTGTATTTAATACTAAATTCTTCTAGAATCTACATACGTAAATGATGCTCTAAGCCCCCACCCCCCTATTCTAACTCCGACTTTTGCTGTTGCACAAGGATTAAAAAAAATACACGAACTGACTCTAATCAACCCTGCCAGTGGAGTAGAAGAGAGTTTGGCACCTGTAATAATTTAATTTGATAAATATGTTAAATAAACGAAGGTTTCATTAACATAGTGAGGAATGATAGGGTTGCACTACCGATTAACAGAATGAAAGTTCTGTCCAAAATAACAATATGATTTATTAAGACTAAACACAAAATAATAAACAAAAACACAGGAAACATTTACACTACATCAAATTGGCTCAAATTGGATACTCAAACAAACGCTGTGAATGTGAAGTTGTCCCTAAACTAGATTGTGAGGATTATGACGAAGTGGTATGTGGAGCCAATTCCTTGCAACTCAAATCTTAAGAGAAAACACTTCGCCAACCCAACATTAATTGCTGCTACCCAAGACAGAACAAAGTTAGAAAAAGACGAATAGGCGCGCTCTGCTGAGCTCTGATTATCACCTAGGAAAATCCCTGTCTGCCGGTGCTGTGGACAAACGTTACCAATCTGTCTTCTTAACTGCAAGAACACGATTTGGCGTACCGGAGGCGATGGCTGGTTGCTTCGACATCCTCGACAGAAAGGCGAGAGCCGACTGCTCCGAGCACCCGTACAGGCCGAACACACAACATTCCCGCCCCACGACAGTGGCCGTGGTTAAACGTTCCAATCAGCAACTCGAAAACCGGCGGTAAATTCCACTCTATTGCCGGAGCACTACCATTCCACCAATGGAGATTCTTGGCGCCAATTTCTGCGCTGATTTTGCTACGTCATGGAGCTATGCCCTGAGCAAGCCAATCACAGTTACTATTTTGCAGAAAGCGCGGGAATTTTCCCGCCACAACTGCTTGGATACACAAGTCCTTCCCACGCCCCGCTGGTAGCCCGCCAGAAAGTGTTTTTGCTAAGTTTCTGCGAAGTAACGGAACCTCTAGCCCAGCCGCTACTTCAGACCCCTCCGGGCGTGTCTTTTGACAATGTCGGCGTCTGCAAAGCATTCACTCGACTTCCTCACACCCATCGGCTTAACCCTTTCCAGATCAGCATAGCCCGCCTGCCACCGGACCACCCGGGTGACGAGAGATGCTGCGTGGGAAGTCCACGTGTGAAGGAATATCGAATTTTCACTGCATGCAATTGGAGAGGAAAATCGTAAGATAGAAAATGAGAGGGGCTTATGCCACCTCTCATAACCCCCTCCCTCCCCCCCAGATGTCACGTACTCATCCCTTCATAACGCTGAAGCGGCGTTTAGATTTCGGTAACACCGCTGGCTGCCGAACGGGTGGTGACACCAGCATACAGGTATCGTACAGGTTGGTATAATGCTGAAACAGCTGCTTGCTACAATCTGCGGCGGTTATGTGGTCAGATGTCACGTACTCATCCCTTCATAACGCTGAAGCGGCGTTTAGATTTCGGTAACACCGCTGGCTGCCGAACGGGTGGTGACACCAGCATACAGGTACCGTACAGGTTGGTATAATGCTGAAACAGCTGCCTGCTACAATCTGCGGCGGTTATGTGGTCATTAGGCGGTGACCTGTAAAAGCTAGCGGCCATTACAAAATATATTGCCTTGCAGAGCACCCACATAACGAAAGCCGGAAATGAAAAGTCACTTGGTAGCGCTGTTAGGGTGCGCTGTCGTTAACACACACCTGCTCTACGCTTTTTTCGCTCCAGGCAACTCACCAGAATTGCTGCCCCGCGGTCTCCACTGGATTTTCAGTATTTAGTAACCTGGAGAGATACTCACCAGATGGTAGGTTGACAGTGGCTGCTGATCCAATAAGATGTATGGAAGTCCGTTGTGGAATAAGAGAAAGAATACGCATGCCTCACCCTCCGAATGTAGATAACCATTAGGAAACTGTGAAACGTCAGTGAGACTAGTCACACTGATGTGATTCAGATACGTACACCTAAACCCAGAACTCACCTCTCGCCGCTATTCAGCAATACGTGGCCTCTTACCACAGAGGCTCTGTTGCACGGGATACATCATTAACTGTCAGTTTCTAAACTGGCACTGGTTTTTTATTAAATTATATCCATAGTAGAAGCCTCATAATAACAATGTACGTGAATGTCATGAGCGGTACTACTAACAATAATTTCAAGTAGATGTTCAGTTTTCTGAGCGTAATGCTGATTGTGTAGTTAAAGGTTTTTATTCACTTATGTGCGGAATGCGGTCGAGCGCAGTTAAAATTCAGGTATCAACGTGACGAAATCAGTCATTGCTAGGTGTGTCATTAGACGTAAAATAATTTCTTTCTGAAGACATTAAAGAAATCATCAGGCCCAATGGCTTATCAAGTTCAAAGTTGCCATCACAATTATTAACATCTTCCACTGAACGTATTTGCAAAGATTCTTTAATAATTCAATCCCAGAATTATCTTGTGGGGGTTAAGACCTTCGCCCCAGAGTAATTCACAGAATGTCCTGTGGAGATGCAATCCTGGGCTTTTACTGACTTTCTTAGCTGCGAAAGGCGAGTGTGAGTTTCATGTTCAACGCACCTTTCTCGTAGACTTTCACAATCCCAGAACATACTTTATCGAACCGAGAGGAGCACAGGTCTTTATAGGTGGCCAGAAAAATATTTCCTCAGGATTCGGCGTAATTTCGGCTAAATATTGCGGGCAAGTGTGAGAAACGCTCTTGGAGTCGATCAGCTCGAGCTGTGCTGATCTTTTGCGGAGAATATATGTTATCTTCCTCCACAAAAGGTGTTTCACCTCTAAAAGGCTGTGTCTATCAGACACAACGTGAGCCTAGTGCTTCAGCGTTCGAAGGAAGCCCGCAGTTTGTTCAGGGTGGTGGCAGTTACGCGTCTGCAGATATATGCCCGTATGTGTGGGTTTACGCTTGACGGAATGCTGACTAAGATGACTCCAAATAATAGACAGCTGCCTTTTTCCACTTCCATCGTAAATTGGATATCCTCGAGAACTGAACGCAGTTGCTCTAAAAATAGTGACATCTCTTCTTCACAGTGGGGACACAGTACAGAAGTATCACCTACAAATCGCCCGAAGCCTTTTGGTTTAATTTCCTACGAATAAAAAGCCGTCTCCTCAAATTGGTGTATAAAAATTTTACTAGCGGAGGCGAACAACAGAATAGCAACACCGTCATTTTGCTCAAAACATTTACTAGTATATAAAAAGTAGTTTGAGGAAAGGACATGATGAAACAGCGCTGTTATGTGGGTTTCGAAGTTACTGTCGATCAGTGACAACAAATCCGTGAAAGGGACCCTAGTAAAGAGTGAGAAGACATTGATAAGTACTAGTATCCACGATTCATTGGGTCAATGCATCAGTAGAGTGTGGTACATGTTAAGAATTTAGGTCTGTGGGAGGCACGCTAGGGCAGTCCGTGTGGCTGTGGTGACCGCTGTGTCTGGATGGCGTAGTAGTCCGTGTAAGCAGGAGACCTAGGTTCGAATCTCAGTCTAGCCCAGATTTTTCAAATTGCCCCATTGATACTAATCAGTACCCATTGACAGTTAATGCCAGTATTTTGACTACGACAATCCGGATGTTATTACTATAGCTGTTGACAGAAGAAACTTTTAGATTAATGTGGAATTCAGACTGTGTTGTGAATATTACGGAATGCACGACAAACAGTTAAAATTTGTAAATTTGTGTTAAGATCTTATGGGACCAAACTGCGTAAGTCATCGGTCCCTAAGCTTACACAGTACTTGATCTAACTTAAACTAACTTACTCTAGGGACAACACACACCCACACCCGAGGGAGGATTCGAACCTCCGACGGAGGGATCCCCGCTGACCGTGATAGGCCTCAGACCGCGCGGCTACCCCACGCGGCCAAACAGTTCAGTTAGAGTCAGTACAATATAGTTTGTATTTCGTATTTGAACGAGACACATTTTTGCTATCTCGTTCGCCCTTAGTATGTCTTTTGTTATCAGTAACTGCGCGCAAATGAAGTTCTTGGTAGTAGAGGAAGGCATATTGTGGTTAATTGTATTGTGACGTAACCTTCTAAACTGTTGTATAGGAAGGTATGTGATACATTTTCTTACGCGACAAACTATTGTGAAGTAAATCAAATAATGAATGTTAAAAACAATGTCACTTCCAGCTGTTACAATCCGAAGACCTCTTCACATTCATTAGACAATGACTGCCACATTTCATCGAAGACACGACGAATAATTACTTTTTCTACTAATCAAATAATCGAAATCTTAATTAACTCTTGGATGAGAAATTCCACCTTATGCAACACGCCTTTGGAGTTTTGTTTTATCCGGACATGATTCAGCACTTTTTGTTCTATCTTCAGTGGGTTACTGTATTTCCTTTGTGTAAAACTGTTATTACATAATAGCCTTTACAGAAAACATTTGGTGCAAAATATTTGCATTTGTGAATGAAGTGATTGTTGTCAAATATTATACATGGTTCATTTACGGTTCACAGTTGAGATATGTATTACTTGGCTGATTCACTGTATGTTGTTTATTACAATATGCTTAAAATTCTGCTTTTTATATAGTATTTGAAAAAAGAGGAAATGTGTGCATTAGTTTATATATATATTACATGAAGCTATTGAATTTTTATGTGAGAAACTCTAAGTCTGCTACACAACACCACAAGATGATTAAATAACTCTGTTTTCGAAAACTCGAGTTGCTCATATATAACAAAAACCTTAGCTAGAAAAGTGCACAATTTTATGAAAGAAGCCGGCCGCGGTGGTCTAGCGGTTCTGGCGCTGCAGTCCGGAACCGCGGGACTGCTACGGTCGCAGGTTCGAATCCTGCCTCGGGCATGGATGTGTGTGATGTCCTTAGGTTAGTTAAGTTTAAGTAGTTCTAAGTTCTAGGGGACTTATGACCTAAGATGTTGAGTCCCATAGTGCTCAGAGCGATTTGAACCATTTTATGAAAGAAGTCAATCACATTGCGTAAATAGGAAGGAGGGTTACTTCAGGTCGACTGGCTCGTCCGTGATATTGAATCTCGGACAAACTATTTCAAGTTCTTCTGCTCGCCACTGGTGATCCCACAATGCCCGGTGTGACCTACAATTGCTCATTCCCCCTCCACTGTAGTCGACGCTGCATAACGCTGCTGGCGTTATTAAATCCTAAACTGTAAATTAGAGACTGACATGAATTGTTACAGGATCTCTCCAACAAAGTTTGATGAGAGATAGGTCATTTACAAAGGACATTTTTTTGTTAAAGATTTTCTTCTTTCCAACTCATCATTTGCGAGTTAAGGTTGGGACAGTATCTACCAATCGAACACAAATCACATTCTATTGAAGGCACATTTGAATAGTTTTGCGAAAGGTGATTAAACTGCCAGCCCAGGACCTCATTGTAAGAATATCTTAAGATATTCATAGCAATGACGGTCCACTTAGGTCGATCGCAGGAGGATTTCATTTCTTGACCTGAAATTCATCATTTATTCGAGCCATCACCTCAGTTCTGGTGGTAATGTCGTTGCTTGGGACACCCAGAAATCAATTACATCACACCCTTCCCCATGACGTATATGTGTGGAATCTGTTCGTACTGACATGTCCAAAGTAACAGACAGCACTCTGATCCAACAGCCACTGTAAATCAAGACACAAAGGAATGACAGACATTTTCTCCTAGTGTGCACTGACTTAAATCAATGGGGAAAGTTGAAAATCCGTGCCGAACTGGGATTCAAATCCCTGTCTCCTGCTTATTAGGCAGATGCGCACTCCGGACACAGTGGTTATCCTAAATGCACGGATTACCCAGCACGCCTCCCGAAAGAGGAGTCTTTAAGCCCATTAAAGAAAAAAACTATTAGATCGCTTACCATTAAACACCCGATTCTTTAAAGAATAGACTCTCATGTATTAAACAGGTTCAAACTTTTGATTACTTCACGAATCAGTTAATATGTTTCATATCTGACGTTAAGCATGTAAGGGAAGAAAAATTAGCAGAAGTTTGAAGTTACGTTTAAAGTCTGTTGGTAGTCGATAAGTGCCTCCATTATCAAACTCTTGATGCGTACAGTCTAGATTGTTCACACTCTATTTCAAGCAGAACATACACTATTGGCCATTACAATTGCTACAGCACGCAGATGACGTGCTACAGACGCGAAATTTAACCGACAGGAAGAAGATGCTGTGATATGCAAATGATTAGCGTTTCAGAACATTCACACAAGGTTGGCGCCGTTGGCGACACCTACAACGTGCTGACATGAGGAAAGTTTAGAACCGATTTCTCATACACAAACAGCAGTTGACCGGCGTTGCCTGGTGAAACGTTGTTGTGATGCCTCGTGTAAGGAGGGGAAATGCGTACCATCACGTTTCCGACTTTGATTAAGGTCGGATTGCAGCCTATCGCGATTGCGGTTTATCGTATCGCGACATTCCTGCTCGCGTTGGTCGAGATCCAATGACTGTTAGCAGAATATGGAATCGGTGGGTTCAGGATGGTAATACGGAACGCCGTGCTGGATCCCAACGGCCTCGTATCACTAGCAGTCGAGATGACAGGCATCTTATCCGCATGGCTGTAACGGATCGTGCAGCCACGTCTCGATCCCTGAGACAACAGATGGGGACGTTTGCAAGACAACAACCATCTGCACGAACAGTTCGACGACGTTTGCAGCAGCATGGACTATCAGCTCGGAAACCATGGCTGGGGTTACCCTTGACGCTGCATGATAGACAGGAGCGCCTGCGATGGTGTACTCAACGACGAATCCAGGTTCTGTTTACAGCATCATGATGGTCGCATCCGTGTTTGGCGACATAGCGGGGAACGCACATTCGGAGCGTGTATTCGTCATCGCCATACTGGCGTATCACCCGGCGTGATGGTATGGGGTACCATTGGTTACACGTCTCGGTCACCTGTTGTTCGCATCGACGGCACTTTGAACAGTGGACGTTACATTTCAGATGTGTTACGACCCGTGGCTCTACCCTTCATTCGATCCCTGCGAAACCCTACATTTCAGTAGGATAATGCACAACCGCATGTTGCAGGTCCTGTACGGGCCTTTTTGGATACAGAAAATGTTCGACTGCTGCCCTCGCCAGCACATTCTCCAGATTTCTCACCAATTGAAAACGTCTCGTCAATGGTGGCCGAGCAGCTGCCTGGTCACAATACGCCAGTCACTACTCTTGATGAACTGTGGTATCGTGTTGAAGCTGCATGTCAGCTGTACCTGTACACGCCATTCAAGCTCTGTTTGACTTAATGCCCAGGTGTATCAAGGCCGTTATTACGGCCAGAGGTGGTTGTTCTGGGTACTGATTTCTCAGGATCTATGCACCCAAATTGCGTGAAAATGTAATCACATGTCAGTTCTAGTATAATATATTTGTCCAGTGAATACCCGTTTATCATCTGCATTTCTTTTTGATGTAGCAATTTTAATGGCCAGTAGTGTAGTTTTACGCACATCTCAGTGGTTATAACGTCATATCTCCTTAACTATGTGGCGTACAATGACACAATTTCGTAAATACATTAAATGGTATATGGGGATACTGTCTGCAAAATATGTTGCAATCGAAGTTGGATGTAAAGAAGTAATAAATCAAAACGTCAAGACTGGAGCAACAGTTTCATTGCATGAACAGCGAAAGTGTAGTAAGCGCTAAACGTTTTCCTTTCATCATTTTGTAGTGGTTTCCAGCTAGGAAAAGTTCCGTTAAGGTTTGAAATTGTGTGTGAAGTTTACAGCATTTCACTACGTGCTCTCATTCTCAAATACTAGGTGAATATATTCTGGGCACTTGCGTGCCGTGACTGACGCTGTCCGAAGACATATTCGTTGTTTCTAACCGTAATGCTTGTCTTACTGTATTAACCCCATTACACAGATTATGCGGCTTCATCAGCAGCCAACGACATTGCCGCAGTGGTAACGTCGGTTCCCGTCAGATTACCAATGGTAAGCATCGTCGGTCTTGAATGGATGACCGTCCGGATCTGCCGAACGCTGCTGGCGAACGGGGTGCACTCAGCCCTTCTAGTGATTATTCAAAGAACGACTTAACTGAACCGTACCACTAGGGTCACGAAAACTGCTTGTGGTGGAGGTCTGGATTCGAGACTCGCTCGTACAAATTTTTGTTATCACGAATAAATAAGGCAGCTGGGGTTTCATCATATTCGAAAATGCGAATGTAATTCTTACATTTCATACAGCTGACAATCAGAGCAGTACCTGTTCTTTTAGACATGCATTCATCTCTGTAGGACACTACAGGATACAACGAACCCACAAAGGCACTGCAGTATAAGGAACCATCAGATGCAATGTCCAGAAACGAATTCTCTTGTTATCGTTGAAGTCTGAATCTAGTGTACTGTATTTGCGGGACTGCGAAATGCTGGGACTTACTTGAGTTAAGCTGCCATGTGATCTCTAATGGAGAAGTTTCTGGGCATAGAAAGGGGTGGGGATCCTTCACCCTCAAGTCTTTAGTGACCCAGGGCAGAATAAAGTTCCTCAAAACTGCAGTGTTACTGAGTTATTAAAGCTTTTCTTTGTCTGTACTCATTTTTCAAGCATCAGGATATTAGTAAAACGATCCCAAAGTATTGAGCACAAACAAACCTGGCATATGTTTGCTGAAATCTGGTAAGTTCGTTGCTGAAATCTAGTACGTTCGTTACAGACGGTCCATGGTAAGTGGATTTTCTACTGTACTTGCGTTTCCTGCCTATTATATACATGTTAATTCTCTTTATAATAATCGAGAAAGATTGTCGTATTAACCAACACTATTCGGTGCCTCCGACATCGATACTCAGGTATTTCTTACGATACTATGAAATTATTTCACACTTTGTTTCAGAGACGATACCATAGACATGGAAAGATGGATACTCAGTCATAGGACTGATATCTTAACGTCCCTAGACGGGATATCAAATAGGAGAGTGGTGTTACACCATATACATTAAGACGGGTGCAAGCATTAACACAAACTTCAGAAAAGGGTTTTAACCACACAGGCGTTGCGATACACCTGTTGTCGACAACTCAGACAAATTTCGGACGAGGGAGGATTTCCTCAAACAGACGCATGATATGGCTCTCTGGGAAGCTTTCAACTTGCTGCGTAAACTGAGCTTCATTTCTGGAGCTATCAAAAAATGGTTCAAATGGCTCTGAGCACTATGGGACTTAACATCTAAGGTCATCAGTCCCCTAGAACTACTTAAACCCAACTAACCTAAGGACATCACACAACACCCAGTCATCACGAGGCAGAGAAAATCCCTGACGCCGCCGGGAATCGAACGCGGGAACCCAGGCGCGGGAAGCGAGAACGCTACCGCTCGACCACGAGCTGCGGACCTGGAGCTATCCTTGGAATCATTGTAGGCAGAGGGTCACACACGACACATTCAAAATTTTGACTGTCATTAGTTAGCAAAGCAGATTATGAGTAAGCTTTTGAGGACGCAGTTCTCGGTAGAGAATATTTCTACTTCACAGACTTATAACACATTCTGATTATATAACCGGCACATTCTTTATGATAGGTAACCTATTCTTTCTCATATATTATTTGTGATTTGGTTACATCATTTATTTTTCTGTTAAGGTATTTCATTAATTTATATTACATTCTTGTTATAATATTCCTTCCTTACCAGCATGCTACAAAGATGACTGTCAAACAAAGTAAGTGCATTTAAGGTGTACGTCTTCACCACTCTCGCACTGCTTCACTAACTTTGAGAAAAAAATAACCAAATGAAATACGTTTTACTTATCTCTCTCTCTTGCTTCCTTCAAACTATCCAAGGTCGGGTTTGTTATTTGTTATTTTCACCTTTTAGTCGTTTATTAACCTAAAACCAACTGTTCATAACATTACTTCTAAACACAAGTGAGACGAATGACAAACATCCTGAGATGAGTCGTATAGTATCTTTTCAAGTCGAAAGTAAAACACATAGCAGGCTGGCATAGTATCTTTAAAGATCAAAAGCTAAACACAGACTACTCTGAGTTAGCGTGCATCGCCCGTGTTTATATTCTTGCATTTCCCCACCCGAATTTTAGCGAAAGGGAAACTTTTTAATTACAATAATTTTATAATTAGCACCTTGATTTTGACAAAACTATACATGTCTAGAAAGTTGCGAAGTGGAAGAAAGAGGAATTAAATACTTTTCCTTTTTACAAAATAATATTCTAGAAAGTCATAGTTTTTATCATCAATCTTTTCAAAAAAATTATTTCCAGAAAACGAAAATAGTTCATTCAGACGTGGATAAATGTAGGTTTTAATAAAGATATGTCAAGGTTAATGCAAATAACTTCCAGCTGTGCAGAAATTATAAGCAATACATACTTTGTAGTTATCTAATTTCAACATATGTCTTTAAATAAAATGATTTTAATGATACCAACTACACTATTACAATCAGGAAACTGATAACTACATACTGAATCATAATATGAAACATCTTTAAAGCAATTTCGGCAGTTCCTGGGAAATATTGATTACACATGACATACTTACTAGAGAGTGTAAAAAAAAGTGTAACTATTGCTTGGATCACTAGCTCCTCATTTTGCTTTTAAATAATTACTGTACCTTAAAAATGGTGCGATGATGAACATATATTTACATATATTAAGCACTTGTGTTGTACTCAAAAAATGGCTCTGAGCACTATGGGACTTAACTGCTGAAGTCATCAGTCCCTATAACATAAAACTACTTAAACCTAACTAACCTAAGGACACCACACACCTCAATGCCCTTGGCACGATTCGAACCTGCGACCGTAGCGGTCGCGTGGTTCCAGACTGAAGCGCCTAGAACCGCTCGGCCACCCCGGCCGGCTGCTGTACTCAATTATAGCTCAAATTAAATGCTTTTATGGGTTACGACATATGATGAATGAAATAATTACTTACATGTGATCGGTTGTATCGCATAATTCAGATACAAGTTAGTATCGAGAGCTTCCTTAAACACTGGTATCGGCCACAGTAGAAATGGAAATTTGCCTACCACCGACTTACATTTCGGTGTCTACTGTGTTATATTTTATTATGACTGTATCCCAAGATGCTTCACGTGCTAGCCTAACCACAAGTTTTGCCTTATTTCTTGGTTTATTATACAGTGATTTTGTTGGTTTTGTTTTATTCTCTAGCGGTCTAAGGCGCAGCAGTCATGGACTGTGCGGTTGGTCCCGGCGGAGGTTCGAGTCCTCCCTTGGGCATGGGTGTGTGTGTTTGTCCTTATAATAATTTAGGTTAAGTAGTGTGTAAGCTTAGGCACTGATGACCTTAGCAGTTAAGTCCCATAAGATTTCACACACATTTGAACTTTTTTTTATTCTCTAAGAAATTTTTGTTATCAGCCTTTCATCTCCTGGTTCGCCGCTTTCAAATTCTTTTTACTTCCACGCATTTCTTTCAAAACAACTCTCAGTAGTACAATGACACGGTTTGTTTACCCAGGTAGGATGAGAAACATTTCCTCCCCTGTAAATACGGCAGTTGTTTCGTGTAACGGGGCCGCCTCACAGGCGTACTAAGAAGGAGGCAAAGAGTTTCCAACAACGGTTGCGAATTGCTAGTGTCATTGTGAGACGCATTTTCAGATCCGAGCGCGGTGTTCCACAAAAGCGCTTATAAATTAGACGCGCCGCATTAGGGGCCTCGCTACGGTGTGGGAGGGAGTGCAGGAGCGCGCCGGGCGCCGGCCGCTTGGCGGGCCCTTAACGACAGCTCGGAAATGAAACGCGAGCGGCCGCGTCCGCGATTATTTACCCAAATTAAGGCAATTTATCCGGCGGCGCCGGAGACGGCGTCACAGTAATTGCGAGCGGGCGAGCGGGTCTGGCGTTTATTAGGGCCGCGCCAGCGCCAGCCAGCGTGTGTGCAGGCAACACGCAGCGCATGCGCCAGCGTGCAGCCGGGCCGACGCGCCGCTGCAAAAACCGCCGCCCTGACTTATTTCTTCCTCCGGTGAAATTGCGCTCTTGCGCGATTTAATTACTGCGGAATTTAATTACGTGTCTTGGCAGGAGTGTGTCTTCCATACAAATTCCGGAACCGCCGAGAGATCGGTGGAGCCGGCGGTAGCGTTCTTGCGTGTTATCCCGATGCAGTAGGAATTACTGCTCGGGGAGTAACGGCCTGCGACAGTGCAAGCGGTCGAGAAATTTCGACAGGTATTTATCACTCTGGCGACCTGACAGTAATAGCACAAATGAAATTTATTGAGGAAGGAGCTCCCTCCTGCTTAACGCTGTCTCTCCAAGTTTATTTCATTAGTACCAACTTATTCTAAGTCTTCCGACGTTACCTGCGGTTTTCTGCTGGGTAATTGCCGTTCAACCAACAGTCCATACGAGCAAACCAACTGCGAATTTACCGGATGTTGCCCGCCCTTTACGTAACTGGGCTCTGTACGAATCTGTTTAAAAGGAATGGCTCGATGTAGTCATACGGCCGAGCCGCGCACATCTGATTTCAAGTCCAGCTACTAACTCACTGTAAATAATAATCCGTAGCTGTGCTCCTGCAGTCAGTTGGCTAGAACTGTGAATTAATTAAATACAAGGAACACTAAATAAAACATAAACGAACGATTTAATAAAAAGTGTTCCATTCTAACGTCTGTAATTATGTATACGGACGAGAATTGTGTTGAATAATCTTTATTCATAAAAGTATACACACACACACGAGATGAGTAGAAACTCATACTCTAGAATGAGATTTTCTCTCTGCAGCTGAGTGTTTGCTGATTTGAAAATTCGGGGCAGATTACAACTGTGTGCCGAACTGAGACTCAGATAGAGCACTTGCCGACGAAAGGCAAAGGTCCCGAGTTCGAGTGTCGGTCCGGCACACAGTTTTAATCTGCCACGAAGTTTCAACTCATACTCTGTCTATTCTCACTTCCATAATGCAATTGGAAAAAGTTAGAGTGTTGTATTGGCCATTCACCAGCCAGATTCAATCACATACATGATCAAGTACCACACAATACCAAAGGCCTGTTTACCTTCTTCAAGAACCAATGTAAAAGTCCCTTATTCAACATGTAAACGAAATGTGTCCAGTAGCGATCTCTTGAGTGCACTACTCGAAAAAGTGAGTCTCTCTACTTGAATCCTGTGGTGTTCTGTCAGTGCCTGGTGTTCCGTTAGCTGAACACATCGCTCTTAAGTTCTATACACACGATTTGATTCAACCTGATCAACTTACGGGACTTAACTAATATATTATAGTACTGTTTAAATAAAGACATGTTACAAAGGTTCGATCACACGCAGACCATGCACAATAAATATAAATAAAGGTATTCAGGCACAACTATGCACACGTTAAATGACAACAGATTGTCGTTAAATATTGTTTAAACAGTTATTTAGACCTAGTTGACAGAAGAGTTTTTGGCTCAGTTTTCAACGGTGGTGGTGATGGTATCAGCTAACATATGCGATTGACGACTTTTTAAACTACCATGATTTTCTATTAGCAACTGTAATCAATATTTAAATAAATATCTCGTAAAAACAGTGATATATTCATTTAATAAATACACAAGTATGGCAAGATATGAGGTATTCAAGCTGCATTCATTTGCTGCATTATAGTGGAGAATACGATGTTCTGACAGATATTTGCATACTGAAGGAGATATGAAAATGAAATACATGTATAAATAAAATAGATACACATACACTCCTGGAAATGGAAAAAAGAACACATTGACACCGTTGTGTCAGACCCACCATACTTGCTCCGGACACTGCGAGAGGGCTGTACAAGCAATGATCACACGCACGGCACAGCGGACACACCAGGAACCGCGGTGTTGGCCGTCGAATGGCGCTAGCCGCGCAGCATTTGTGCACCGCCGCCGTCAGTGTCAGCCAGTTTGCCGTGGCATACGGAGCTCCATCGCAGTCTTTAACACTGGTAGCATGCCGCGACAGCGTGGACGTGAACCGTATGTGCAGTTGACGGACTTTGAGCGAGGGCGTATAGCGGGCATGCGGGAGGCCGGGTGGACGTACCGCCGAATTGCTCAACACGTGGGGCGTGAGGTCTCCACAGTACACCGATGTTGTCGCCAGTGGTCGGCGGAAGGTGCACGTGCCCGTCGACCTGGGACCGGACCGCAGCGACGCACGGATGCACGCCAAGACCGTAGAATCCTACGCAGTGCCGTAGGGGACCGCACCGCCACTTCCCAGCAAATTAGGGACACTGTTGCTCCTGGGGTATCGGCGAGGACCATTCGCAACCGTCTCCATGAAGCTGGGCTACGGTCCCGCACACCGTTAGGCCGTCTTCCGCTCACGCCCCAACATCGTGCAGCCCGCCTCCAGTGGTGTCGCGACAGGCGTGAATGGAGGGACGAATGGAGACGTGTCGTCTTCAGCGATGAGAGTCGCTTCTGCGTTGGTGCCAATGATGGTCGTATGCGTGTTTGGCGCCGTGCAGGTGAGCGCCACAATCAGGACTGCATACGACCGAGGCACACAGGGCCAACACCCGGCATCATGGTGTGGGGAGCGATCTCCTACACTGGCCGTACACCACTGGTGATCGTCGAGGGGACACTGAATAGTGCACGGTACATCCAAACCGTCATCGAACCCATCGTTCTACCATTCCTAGACCGGCAAGGGAACTTGCTGTTCCAACAGGACAACGCACGTCCGCATCTATCCCGTGCCACCCAACGTGCTCTAGAAGGTGTAAGTCAACTACCCTGGCCAGCAAGATCTCCGGATCTGTCCCCCATTGAGCATGTTTGGGACTGGATGAAGCGTCGTCTCACGCGGTCTGCACCTCCAGCACGAACGCTGGTCCAACTGAGGCGCCAGGTGGAAATGGCATGGCAAGCCGTTCCACAGGACTACATCCAGCATCTCTACGATCGTCTCCATGGGAGAATAGCAGCCTGCATTGCTGCGAAAGGTGGATATACACTGTACTAGTGCCGACATTGTGCATGATCTGTTGCCTGTGTCTATGTGCCTGTGGTTCTGTCAGTGTGATCATGTGATGTATCTGACCCCAGGAATGTGTCAATAAAGTTTCCCCTTCCTGGGACAATGAATTCACGGTGTTCTTATTTCAATTTCCAGGAGTGAACATAGCTGTCAGGCGCCATAGCAGTAATTCAATCCTATCATCTGAGATAATGTACGTTGAAAATGCATAAGTTGTTAATTTCATAGGCTCATTATGGAAATGTTCAGTCCGTGTAAAATAAAAACTTCTTTAGTTTTAAAGATATTGAAAATATTGTTGTGTCGTTGATTGCACCACATTCTTCTGAGGTCACAGATGTTTTCAGATTTCACTGATTTACTGTCGAATATCAAAGTGCTTTAAGATGCCATCTTAAGGACCAGTTGAAAGTCCACTATTGTTGGTTCATCGACCCTTCTCCTAAGCGTGTGACTACTGTCCAGATTTTCCATACCGGAATTTACTCACTTCCTGTGAGGCGCTTTTACCTGCACCTGGGCTGGCCAGCAGCGGTTAGTGCAGCTGGGCTGGCTGCGGCACTTTGAGCTAGTCACGCCGTGGCCTGGGGCCACTAACAACCAGGTGTAGCAACCAGCTCACCTCATACCAATCCTAGACAACTGATAAACTCGCCAACGTATGTGAAATGTTATGGTATCTAGAGGACTAACGGTGTCAAACTCATTTTAATTCTAATGTCTTTAATAGGTATTAGATACCTTAGGAGAGACAGAATGTATCACCTGATGGAGCGAGTTATAGCCCTCGACTGCGCTGTTCTTTTTCTTTTTCTTTTTCTTGATCTGCCACCAGCCGGCCGGTGTGGCCGTGCGGTTAGTGGCGCTTCAGTCTGGAACCGCGTGACCGCTACGGTCGCAGGTTCGAATCCTGCCTCGGGCATGGATGTGTGTGATGTCCTTAGGTTAGTTAGGTTTAAGTAGTTCTGAGTTCTAGGGGACTTATGACCACAGATGTTGAGTCCCATAGTGCTCAGAGCCATTTGAACCATTTGATCTGCCACCATACCACACACCTCCAAAAACCTACCAAGAACTTAATGAATTCATGCCACCCAGAATCGCTTTGCATTGCATTCAAAAAGTAGACGAACATGTAGTAGACAGATGATTATAATTTATGCAAAATGAGTCATCTTCCAGCAGGATAACTTCCCATGTCATATTACAAATTACATGATAGAGCCGTTTGAGGAGGCCTATTTCAAAACTCTAGAAATGTGAAGGGAATTTTTGCATATTGTTTTGCACCTGTGTAAGCATGTGTATGTTGATTTAACTAAGATTAGCATGAGAATTAAATGACAGCAACTATTTAAAGAAAAGAAGATGTAGCCTACTTAGTGTCCGATTACTTTTTGCGTTTCAGAAACGGGCAACTGTGAGAGATTGCAGGGCACTCTCACTTCAGATTCGCTTAACGTTCTTAGGGAAGATGAGCTTCATTACAATCTGGCTTCATAGACCATGATGAAGTGGTGGGCAGTAGTTAACGCTCTTGCTTATGTGCTCTAGTGAAAGAATAGCAGTAGGCTTTACCTGCGCTAAACGGAACGGGGTGCTGCTTTAAACAACTGCAGTAAAAGCGTACAGTGACTGAGGGACGAGGGAAGCGCGTTTTTTCTGCGGAACCTGGGTGAAAACATTTCCGGACTGCTGAGTTCCGTGGTCTCATTGTGCAGACTCATTTGGATGGCGCCCGTCGGTCACTGGTCACATCCAGGTCGGCTAACTAGCACCGAGGAGACGCTGTGGCAATGGCCAAAGCATTGAAGATGGGCAATAAAGCAGAGGATGGGCCCTTGTTAGGCAGAAAGTCGATGAGACGACTGTGAGCATTCTGCGAATTTCTGTGGGATAGGTCACTGGCGCCCAGACGTCCAGAATCTGTTACAAAAACATATTTGTGAAGGCACGAAGCTTTACCGAGTGTATCACCGTTGTGTGTAAACTTCGAAATGGATGCAACAATGGAGATAACAATCATTTTATGGAGGTCTGTGGTTCCATCCTCGTCATGTTGTTAGCAATAGGTGGTGTAAACATGCGGGAAAGAGGCCGCGAGGCTGAATCTTTTTTTTTTTTTTCTCGTCTCCCAATGAACTTTAAAGTCTCTGATTGGTCAATTCGGTGTATGCAGCAGTCTCTCATCTTCGAATGCAGCGCTCCAGCTCCTGATTGGCTTGTGCGAAAGTGAGGGAAGTCTAAGATGTAAATGTTCTTTGCTATCGAGCGTGCGAGGGAAGCGGAGAGAAAGTGTTGCGGTCACTCTTGTACTGGCACTTCGCTAATAAAGAACTGCAGGTCTCTACCTAAGCGGTGAGACTTGTGTCCTTTGCTAGCGTGCCACTTAGAGCCTGTGTCAGTCACTTTTTGAACAATCAGTGGTGCTGCTTCTAGCATCATGCGCACAATGAGTGATGCGTGGGTGTACTTATTTGTCTTGAGTCGGCCGTCTAAGCATTTGACATATTTCATCACTCATAGTCGTGGGACAGAGTCAAATTGGTTTAGCAGACCACCTGCACAGTGGAATCCACCGGGGTTTCAGAGGTTCATAAGGAAGTACCTGCATACCGAATTAGCTGAGCAAGTACTTGCATTTTCTGGGCGCGCGCCATTAATGGCAGATTGCTGCTGTCCACGACTTCAGTCGCCAAACGCATTGTGGTGTGCCGCCCTGACCAGGAGAAGGGTAAAGTATTCTCTGCAACTGTGTAGGGCTCCAATATATGTTTCTCAGCACCCTGTTCTTTCGAACCATACTTTTCTTTCTGGAATAGTAGAGTACAGACGCTTGATGGTGGCGTAGTTTCTGTAACATATCCTGCATTCATGTGTATCAAGTCAGATAAAGTGAGTAGTGTTCTGGTTAGTGTCGTGTGTAGATCCCCAGCTGATCTTTTTGTCCACCATAGACCCCATATGTTTGTGTGACGTTACTTTAGTCGTTTTTTTTTTTTGTCTTGTGATGGTAAGAATTAATAAATCTATTGTTGTTTAGATCACAACTCCTTCCTATGTTCTGATTAACATTACCTTGCCATTTTTATTGAAGTCTAGATTATAAAAGAAAGCAGCAAGCTTGCAACTGTTTAAAATTTTATTTTAGCTGAAGGAATGTTCCATTTGCGTATGTAAAATAATACTGCAACATCTGGAATACGCAGTGCAAGTTCTTATTAACACAATCATTCTTACAGTGCGCAAATATCTAAGTATTTGAATACATTTTACACTTCCTGTATGTGGAACAGATTAGAGTTAGGTTAGTAAGGAAAAATTACCTTTGGCTACCACAAAGAAAACCTATCTAGTGTATATATACAAACTCTAAAAGTTTTATCCCTAACCGTGCGTAATAAGAACTTTCATCCACTTGAAACGAGTAACATGATGATATTAATCATGCTTGTATTAACAAGCTAGAGAAATGCTTAGCCGGTACTGACTTCGTTGAAATGTTTTATTCAAATTGCAAATCGTAACCACTGCATTTTAGCATGCGAAACTAACAATGATGGACCAATACAAGGATTCACTTTATCTTCTTTGACATCCTTGGAACATTCGCAAGTTCCTTGTAACACGGAGACTCTCCAGAGACGTTTAGAGCAAGTGTAGAAGTCTCTATAGTGGTCCAGTCCAGTTCCTGTACAAAGAGAAGGGATAAATAAAACTGAAACTCCAGTTACAATCAGACATTCGGGTTGTTTATACAATTGCGAGTTTAACGGTTAGTATGCAAGGTGCTATACACCCCTTTATTAAAAAGACTATGATTTTGATTCCCTCGATTGTACGTAAAAAACAATTTTCTCAAGCCATCTATAATAACAGATATCTTGCCTCAATAAATGACTATCAAACGCTGGGGATACAGAAATTTCTGAGATAACCAATCGTTAAATTCATAAACTCATAAACCGCATTGGATGCAATGACCTTTGGTTTCAAAAATCAACGGGAAGGTGGCGCTTGCTCGGAGGGACACAGGCCTCTTCGACGGACAGACGCCTGGCGTCATCCCAGTAATGACAAGCTGTGCGCGGGCGGGCAGAACAGCCCCCTGTGCTGAGATATCAACGACAGTCGGCATTCCCGCCCCTCTCATGTTGGCAGCAGCGACCTTTTGCTGTCATATAAAGCATACAGTGTGCGAGGACCCGAGATTACACAGTTACCAAGTGTCGCCCTCAGTTCGTGACAGTGCTTGGTGGGTTCGGTTTGTGGCGGTACGCTGCAGACTTCATTTCGTGACCAGCAGCCGTACGGCAGTATAAGCCGTTCAGCGCTGCTTGTGTTCGTTTGCACCGCCATGGAAGCAACGAGGTATAATTATTTCAGTTTTTACGAAGACAATCGCGGTAGAATACTCATAGGAAAGAAGACAGTGTTGAAGATCTAATTTTCGCTATCGATTGCGAGAGATCAGCCTCCCGGTTTTATCAATGTTGATTCGGTAATCTTTGTTGTGCTGTCACAGTCCGTGTGCTCGCAACATGTTTACGCTCGTTATAATTTGAATCCTTGAATTCATCTTTGTTGAGCTGCTGCATCAAGACTTTCTGTAGCGACTGGATTAGTTATCGTTACCTTTGTCCGCATTTTGTGTCTTTCCATAAAACTGTGGCTTGACTCACAGTAAGCCTGCGGACAGCCATTGCAGTCCGGAATTGTGGACTGGCTAGGTACCATCCATTTGTCCCGAAACTGCCTCTCATTTGCATGTGCTTACAAGAATATATCTGCTTTTCTTTCAGGTGTCTGTTGCTGAACTACAGCCTACATCTACATCTACATCTACATGACTACTCTGCAATTCATATTTAAGTGCTTGGCAGAGGGTTCGTAGAACCACAATCATACTATCTCTCTACCATTCCACTCCCGAACAGCACGCGGGAAAAACGAACACCTAAACCTTTCTGATCGAGCTCTGATTTCTCTTATTTTATTTTGATGATCATTCCTACCTATGTAGGTTGGGCTCAACAAAATATTTTCGCATTCGAAGAGAAAGTTGGTGACTGAAATTTCGTAAATAGATCTCGCCGCGGCGAAAAACGTCTTTGCTGTAATGACTTCCATCCCAATTCGCGTATCATATCTGCCACACTCTCTCCCCTACTACGTGATAATACAAAACGAGCTGCCCTTTTTTGCACCCTTTCGATGTCCTCCGTCAATCCCATCTGGTAAGGATCCCACACCGCACAGCAATATTCTAACAGAGGACGAACGAGTGTAGTGTAAGCTGTCTCTTTAGTGGACTACTTGCATCTTCTAAGTGTCCTGCCAATGAAACGCAACCTTTGGCTCGCCTTCCCCACAATATTATCTATGTGGTCTTTCCAACTGAAGTTGTTCGTAATTTTAACACCCAGGTACTTAGTTGAATTGACAGCCTTGAGAATTGTACTATTTATCGAGTAATCGAATTCCAACGGATTTCTTTTGGAACTCATGTGGATCGCCTCACACTTTTCGTTATTTAGCGTCAACTGCCACCTGCCACACCATACAGCAATCTTTTCTAAATCGCTTTGCAACTGATACTGGTCTTCGGATGACCTTACTAGACGGTAAATTACAGCATCATCTGAGAGAACTGCTCAGATTGTCACCCAGGTCATTTATATAGATCAGGAACAGCAGAGGTCCCAGGACGCTTCCCTGGGGAACACCTGATATCACTTCAGTTTTACTCGATGATTTGCCGTCTGTTACTACGAACTGCGACCTTTCTGACAGGAAATCACGAATCCAGTCGCACAACTGAGACAATACCCCATAAGCCCGCAGCTTGATTAGAAGTCGCTTGTGAGGAACGGTGTCAAAAGCTTTCCGAAAATCTAGAAATACGGAATCAACTTGTGATCCCCTGTCGATAGCAGCCATTACTTCGTGCGAATAAAGAGCTAGCTGCGTTGCACAAGAACGATGTTTTCTGAAACCATGCTGATTACGTATCAATAGATCGTTCCCTGCGAGGTCTGTTCCCTGTACTCTTCATTAACCGATTAATTTCAACAAGCTATCGATATCCGTGGAGTACGTGAAGAAGAAACGGATGCCATCACGATCCGGAGAACAGCAGATGATCAGGTGAGGTTCTTCTAACGTGATTTCTGAGAAGACGGTGACAGGCAGAATTCATTTATTTCTTTCATTTCGATCTCTCCGAATGCTGTGTCGTCCGAACACGACACAGCCAGGAAAAAAGCACCACAGGCGCAAAGACGTGATCTGGTGCCAGTGCCACAGGGACTCGCCACTTGCGCGAGTTCCACCAACGCCGCGGGCGGCGCTGAAGATCCCGGCCGAGTGCAGTCCGCCAGTGACCGGACGACATGGTCAGAAGCCTACTAGGAAAATAGAAAAACAGCTCTCTCCCACTTGGTTATAGATCATCGTCGAATGCTAACTTAGACAGGGAACATCGTATACTGAACACTTAGAAGTGAACAGACAGTTGTTCTAATGGCATTTACTATATACTGTGAAGTTTACCTACGATTATTTGCACTTAGCCTTTGAGGACCCTTTTTGTTTTGTATTACAAGCAGTGTTGCAGACTCATATTTCAACAAGTCACAAAGATAAGTAAACCTTTTTAACTCATTTGTGTGACTGTGTTACTAATTTGTTGGAATTTTGTAGAGCCTTCGTTCTCCTATCCTGTTACCTGACCCTGCGCCACTGCTGTGTAACAGTGACAGTCGGAAATTGTCTTAGCGGTGTGCTGCACCAGATGCCGTTTCACGAACTCAGAGACTCGACCTGCCGTAACGCTGGCCGCTGTGGCCGAGCTGTTCTAGGCGCTACAGTCTGGAGCTGCGCGATCGCTACGATCGCAGGTTCGAATCCTGCCTCGGGCATCGATGTATGTGTTGTCCTTAGGTTAGTTATGTTTAAGTAGTTCTAAGTTATAGGGGACTGATGACCTCAGCAGTTAAGTCCCATAGTACTCAGAGCCATTTGAACAATTCTTTTGAACCTGCTGTAGCAACAGCGCCACCTCGGACTCCACAGCAGTAGCGCCGAGATGTTTACGAAACTGGTGACGAGGGTTTAGAAAACCGAAACCAACTGAAACGAGCAAGCTACAAGCTGATTTATTTTCGCAATCATAAATATACAATGCAGGTATTGAGCTTACGACAGGTCTCCTCTATTCACGCCAAATGGATGATATAACTCAAATGAAATGACCGAATTTTCATCGGACATTTTTTTTCCGTTACATGCATATCAAACTGCACGTATGCTATTTTCTGTACATAGTAGAACACAACTCCGTTTGTGACTCCACCCTACTGGCCCAATCGACAAGAGTCCGAGCCTCTTGGCTTCAGCTCTCAGAAGGTCGCTGAACTGCAATGTCAGGAGCGTGTGTGGAACCCAGAGATACTCGTGAGGAATGCTTTGGGAAAAATCTACCGAGAACTTGTCGTGTGTTTGGGGATGTGTGCACTCGTTTCTCATCGCTACCTCCTACGGCGCCAGCTTCACGTGGCACGAGGCTGCAAACATGGTCACCGGCCGCAACCTGTGTGTCTCCAGTTCTCAAATGTTTGCTCGTAGCTTCTCTAGCGCTGGCTGACTCACATAAGGACTGTGGTGTGTAGTGTGCTTCATCTATCGGAAAGTAACGTGTCTAGATCATGAGATTCTTCAATTTCTCGATAAACAGTTAACATTTTTCATTTATTTTGTGAAGCCCAAGACGAGAAAAAGAAGTTGAGTTGTTATACGCACAGGAGCACGTAATCCTCAGAATATTTTTCCTAAACACACTACAGTTCGTCAGACTGATCAGTAGATATGTTAATCAATCATATTAGGGGCCGAACCTACACCACACTGTAAAATACTGAACTATTTAGAAGTGCTTAGCTTGCGAAGGAGAGGGAGCTCGCTAAAAAAAAATTTAAGCAATTTTAAGAACATATAACAAAATATGAAAATGTGGAGATAAACTGTGAATAAAAATGTTTCACGCTAACTACTCTCCGTAAGTTTCAAGAAAGTTAAACTGTAGGCATGCTAGATAAGATAAAAACCTATAAATGATGAAAACTACGATAACATTAATAGGAAGTAAGAAGAGGCTGCTCATTGCTTGATAGAAGTTCCTCAGAATGTTGACTAAATCTGCGGTAGTGTACGTCTGTTTAGTGGCTTACTATTTCGCATAGTGGGTACATATTTCAAGCTCCTCCGCCGTACTCATATAGCTGACTTTTCTTCTGCAGGGGGATGAACAAGTTACGTTCTGTGCTGTTCCCCGTCTATGCCTTCTCACACGGATGTGTGCTAGAAGAAGGAGAATTATCTTAAGTTAATAAGCTCTCTCTACTGTATGTGAAATTTAGTGCTCGTCTCATCATCATAGCAGTAGTTACAGTCGCAGGATTTAATTTTGTGTATTTTCTGTTGCTTTTAATAGTGAACTTATCTACACTCCTGGAAATTGAAATAAGAACACCGTGAATTCATTGTCCCAGGAAGGGGAAACTTTATTGACACATTCCTGGGGTCAGATACATCACATGATCACACTGACAGAACCACAGGCACATAGACACAGGCAACAGAGCATGCACAATGCCAGCACTAGTACAGTGTATATCCACCTTTCGCAGCAATGCAGGCTGCTATTCTCCCATGGAGACGATCGTAGAGATGCTGGATGTAGTCCTGTGGAACGGCTTGCCATGCCATTTCCACCTGGCGCCTCAGTTGGACCAGCGTTCGTGCTGGATGTGCAGACCGCGTGAGACGACGCTTCATCCAGTCCCAAACATGCTCAATGTGGGACAGATCCGGAGATCTTGCTGGCCAGGGTAGTTGACTTACACCTTCTAGAGCACGTTGGGTGGCACGGGATACATGCGGACGTGCATTGTCCTGTTGGAACAGCAAGTTCCCTTGCCGGTCAAGGAATGGTAGAACGATGGGTTCGATGACGGTTTGGATGTACCGTGCACTATTCAGTGTCCCCTCGACGATCACCAGTGGTGTACGGCCAGTGTAGGAGATCGCTCCCCACACCATGATGCCGGGTGTTGGCCCTGTGTGCCTCGGTCGTATGCAGTCCTGATTGTGGCGCTCACCTGCACGGCGCCAAACACGCATACGACCATCATTGGCACCAACGCAGAAGCGACTCTCATCGCTGAAGACGACACGTCTCCATTCGTCCCTCCATTCACGCCTGTCGCGACACCATTGGAGGCGGGCTGCACGATGTTGGGGCGTGAGCGGAAGACGGCCTAACGGTGTGCGGGACCGTAGCCCAGCTTCATGGAGACGGTTGCGAATGGTCCTCGCCGATACCCCAGGAGCAACAGTGTCCCTAATTTGCTGGGAAGTGGCGGTGCGGTCCCCTACGGCACTGCGTAGGATCCTACGGTCTTGGCGTGCATCCGTGCGTCGCTGCGGTCCGGTCCCAGGTCGACGGGCACGTGCACCTTCCGCCGACCACTGGCGACAACATCGATGTACTGTGGAGACCTCACGCTCCACGTGTTGAGCAATTCGGCGGTACGTCCACCCGGCCTCCCGCATGCCCACTATACGCCCTCCCTCAAAGTCCGTCAACTGCACATACGATTCACGTCCACGCTGTCGCGGCATGCTACCAGTGTTAAAGACTGCGATGGAGCTCCGTATGCCACGGCAAACTGGCTGACACTGACGGCGGCGGTGCACAAATGCTGCGCAGCTAGCGCCATTCGACGGCCAACACCGCGGTTCCTGGTGTGTCCGCTGTGCCGTGCGTGTGATCATTGCTTGTACAGCCCTCTCGCAGATTGGTGGGTCTGACACACCGGTGTCAATGTGTTCTTTTTTCCATTTCCAGGAGTGTATTTTGTGTATGAGGCTCAATCTCGGTACGTTGTTTGTACTGAACCTCATGTTTGCGTATGTCTCACGGAAACTGTGTACTGTTTCTTCCGTCATTTCGCCGATGTTTGGGGTCACTAATCAGTTATCTGTCTTTCGTGTCTCGTCTTTTTAACGTAATTTCTCTTATTTTATGTGCTGGAACCAGCTTAATTTTTTATTATATGTTTTGTCGTTTTCTGTGGGGGCCAAAAACGTTTTGTCATACAAATTGGGCCCGAGAATTGCACGGCCTTCTTCTTGGCGAAAGTATGCATGCGGCGCGTTCGATGTGAAGGCAGCGGAGCGCGGTGGCTTCTTCTGGGTAATCTGGTTCTGCTCGTTGAATGCCCAGCAACCGTGACCTCAGGTTTATAGCCTCGTAACAAGTGCGTGGTTCTCCGGAAGAGGCCGCGTAGCGGCGCAAGTAGCTAGCGGCCTGTAGCCGGGAGAAACAGCCGAGGTGCCTGCAAATAATTCGAGAGTCGAGAACCCGCTAACCAGTTGCAGGTTGCTTCGAAAGCGATAGGGCGCTCACGATTCATATCACTTTAGTAACATCAGAATGATTTGATTTGAAGGTCAAGGTCATTTTATGCCTAACAACGACGCAATTTAGCAGAAAGTCGGGTAGTGTGAGACGGCTGATTGCATCGGACATTTATCGGCCATTTTTAAAATCTAGCTCTAGTGGCAACACCTGTCACACCACTGGAGTATGAGCTGGGGAGCAACCAGGCGACTCACACGATTTTGAATCAAAAGAACAGCGTGTTTCGGGATGGCATCAAGTTATCCGTATCTAGTGAGTTTTTCGGTGCACTACCATAGAACTGAAGTATTGTCTTTTGCTTGCAATTTTGGAATACTACATTTCGATTCTGTCTTTAGATAAAATCGATGTTATTCACTATGCTGTAGGCTGTGACAATGTCTGTGCTACGCAATAACAATTGGAATGTTAAGTTATCACATCGATACGTTAGGGTTACAGCGGAAAAAGCAGTTTCAGGTTTTAACGAACAAAACAGATATCATAAAATCTTAACTTTTTTGGTTTTTTTCTTTAAGAGGGAAAGACGGAGACGTCAAGACATAAATGGGACGAAAGAAAATCATGAAGTAAGCGGCAGAATAACAAAGAATTCTTGAAGTGACAATCAGGGAAGCGAATGGGATGTACTGAGTTCCAAGAAATACATTCGGTGATAGACTTAAAGCTTTATGGGAAAACAAAAGGGTTACCTCTAAACCTATTTCGGAAAATATCAACTACTTGCGAGAACATTCCGTGATGAATGGTAAAACATTGCGAGAACATTCAGTGATGAACGGTAAAACATAGGAATACGGAGAGCAACTGTAAATAAAATATCACTTCAATAAGACGAAAATGGAAGTATGTCAATACTTTTACTATGACTTTACGGAAAGACATGAAGACTTAAAGCTGAGGACAGCTAAATCCACGAATTGGCCAAAGAATCTGTCAACTTCCTCCTTTATGAAACCGCTGCTCACGACCATCTTGGTAAGCTGGTAGACAAGTTCAGTTCTCCAAACATATACATTTCGATTAAAATCTTTCTGTAACAAAAAGGCTTTTTTACAGATTACATTTTCATGTGCAACACAACCCTCCGAAAATTTAAACAACCAAAATGCGAAGAGGGAGAAAATTTAAAAAAGCAGTCAACGAAAGTATACTTCTGTAAGCCCACCCGGCTAGCCGCGCAGTCTACCGCTCTGCTTCCCGAGCAAGAAGGTGTGCTGGTCCCCGGCACGAATACGCCCGGCGGATTAGTGTCAAGGTCCGGTGTGCTGGCCAGCCAGTGGATGGTTTCTAAGGCGGTTTTCTATCTGCTGCGCCGAATGCGGGCTGGTTCCCCTTACTCCGCCTCAGTTACACTATGTCGGCAATTGCTGCGCAGACACTGTTTACACGTACGCGTACGCCATAATTACTCAACCACGCACATATTTGGGGCACACTCGTCTGGTGTGAGACGTTCCCGGAGGTGTCCACTGGCGGCCGAACTGCACAATAACCCTGGGTTCGGTGTGGGACGGTGGTGGGATGGGTGGACTGCTGCGGCCTGTTGGGGGGGGTTTGAACCACCGAGGGCTACGGCGGGACGAAGCCTATCCGTCGTTTCTAGGTCCCCGGTTCAGTACAATACAATATACTTCTGTTCACATAATTCCACCAAGTGTTGTGTCACAGTATTATTTAGGGTGAGGAATGTTTCAGTACAGCCTACAGATAAAATTACACTCCTGGAAATTGAAATAAGAACACCGTGAATTCATTCTCCCAGGAAGGGGAAACTTTATTGACACATTCCTGGAGTCAGATACATCACATGATCACACTGACAGAACCACAGGCACATAGACACAGGCAACAGAGCATGCACAATGTCGGCACTAGTACAGTGTATATCCACCTTTCGCAGCAATGCAAGCTGCTATTCTCCCATGGAGACGATCGTAGAGATGCTGGATGTAGTCCTGTGGAACGGCTTGCCATGCCATTTCCACCTGGCGCCTCAGTTGGACCAGCGTTCGTGCTGGACGTGCAGACCGCGTGAGACGACGCTTCATCCAGTCCCAAACATGCTCAATGGGGGACAGATCCGGAGATATTGCTGGCCAGGGTAGTTGACTTACACCTTCTAGAGCACGTTGGGTGGCACGGGATACATGCGGACGTGCATGGTCCTGTTGGAACAGCAAGTTCCCTTGCCGGTCTAGGAATAGTAGAACAATGGGTTCGATGACGGTTTGGATGTACCGTGCACTATTCAGTGTCCCCTCGACGATCACCAGTGGTGTACGGCCAGTGTAGGAGATCGCTCCCCACACCATGATGCCGGGTGTTGGCCCTGTGTGCCTCGGTCGTATGCAGTCCTGATTGTGGCGCTCACCTGCACGGCGCCAAACACGCATACGACCATCATTGGTACCAAGGCAGAAGCGACTCTCATCGCTGAAGACGACACGTCTCCATTCGTCCCTCCATTCACGCCTGTCGCGACACCACTGAAGGCGGGCTGCACGATGTTGGGGCGTGAGCGGAAGACGGCCTAACGGTGTGCGGGACCGTAGCCCAGCTTCATGGAGACGGTTGCGAATGGTCCTCGCCGATACCCCAGGAGCAACAGTGTCCCTAATTTGCTGGGAAGTGGCGGTGCGGTCCCCTACGGCACTGGGTAGGATCCTACGGTCTTGGCGTGCATCCGTGCGTCGCTGCGGTCCGGTCCCAGGTCGACGGGCACGTGCACCTTCCGCCGACCACTGGCGACAACATCGATGTACTGTGGAGACCTCACGCCCCACGTGTTGAGCAATTCGGCGGTACGTCCACCCGGCCTCCCGCATGCCCACTATACGCCCTCGCTCAAAGTCCGTCAACTGCACATACGGTTCACGTCCACGCTGTCGCGGCATGCTACCAGTGTTAAAGACTGCGATGGAGCTCCGTATGCCACGGCAAACTGGCTGACACTGACGGCGGCGGTGCACAAATTCTGCGCAGCTAGCGCCATTCGACGGCCAACACCGCGGTTCCTGGTGTGTCCGCTGTGCCGTGCGTGTGATCATTGCTTGTACAGCCCTCTCGCAGTGTCCGGAGCAAGTATGGTGGGTCTGACACACCGGTGTCAATGTGTTCTTTTTTCCATTTCCAGGAGTGTATAATTCCGAAAAAGCTCATTTGTCTCATACCATCCAACATTTCTTCACTTGTTCTCGTTATCTCTTGTTAGCTGTGACCATAGAGGCTCACTCATTGAATCGGATAGTTGCTTTTCTGATATTCTACCTAACTGGTTTCAAAAGGTCACTGTTTATCAACAGACTGCCAACGTATTGAAATGTGTGAATGTCTGTATTGCACGTGGCATAGACGTCAACACTATGCTAGAAGCAGAGAACGTGAATGTCTGGGGCCAATGTGGAGGGGGGTTTACGATGGCAGATTTCGCTGAAATAGAGGGGGTCAACTGTGCAGCAAGCTGATGTCAAGTATTACGTGACAACTGACCATTAACTGTTCCCTCAAGACACTGATGTCCCCAGGAGTAGCAGCATTGGTAGTGAATCCATCGTCAACATGTTTAAGGGTGTTGCGTTTCAGTTAACATCTCAAGAAGTGCATATATTTAAAGGAGCCAAATGTTGTGAACCTGTACGCTTGTGCACACACAGCACAAGTGAGCTATACGTAAGGCAAGTGTACTCAGCATAAGTGAGCTGTGATGTCGTAGTATAACGTTGTTGCTTTAATTTGCTATGAAAGCGGTGCTGATCGTCAATAAAAGCGGGTTAAAAGCTGTGAGCTGTCTGGGGAAGTTAACCTTGCATTATTGCGCAACTGTTTCACCAGGTATTCAGTCTAGCTTACCAAATTCCCAACCAGACTAACATTAATTATAATCTTTTAGTAGTCATACGACAACCAGTGATATATATATATATATATATATATATATATATATATATATATATATATATATATATAAAAGAGAATTTAAATAAAAAGAAATAAATCAGTTTATATTTGGAAATTTGTTTTAACATTGATCATTGAAATTTCAGCATATTAAATTTGATTCATAACTAAACTGGTGCCTTATTTAGGATTGTGGAAAATGTGAGTTTGTAATCTTACGGAACACATGAAATATGGAGCGAAGATTGGGAGACTGCATACAACACTGCATTCATAAAATAACACACGAAGAACGTTGAAACATATGCAAGAGGAAATTAACCACAACCAACCGATTCAATTTTCACCCAAAGAAGTTACGTTCGTAGCACAATCCTGTCCGTCATGTAATTACCACACACTGGTATACTAAATTCATACTAACCCTCTGTGAAATCTTCCCAAAAAGAATAGCTGAGGGCTACTTTGATGATTACACCACATGCTTCACGTGGTCAACTTGGTTTACACAAAGCGTGTAACTCGACAATAATTTTGATAATTAAAATGAATTAGATCGAAAAGCAATTTACAAAAGAAAAACCTCGAACTGGTTACTAACGTCTTACTATTAACCTGATGGGTCAAACAATTGTATAAGCACGTGGTAGTGGTCTCACAAAGTACACCCCACATGGTTTGAACATAAAGAATAGTTGCTATATTGAAAAATATTGTCAAAACGAGATGTTATAATCTCACGCACACTCGCATTTAAGATTGATGATCTTAGTTAGAGTTACTGATCAACACGTGTTTCCACTTTACTCACAAAGTAGTGACAAAGCAACTACTGGATAATATTCTGAACTTCACACTCGAAATACACTGCGTTGCAATTTAAGATAACATTAGATATTTTAGAGCTAAACCTGAAATAAAGGTGATTAAATTTTCAGTTAGGCTGAACTTAAGAAATCCATTGTCCTACGGACTTAGCAGAAACGCGCTTAGCTGGAGATCTTACCACTTCAGACGCTCGCCACGGACCGACTGACCTGCACTCCTACCGAGCGTGCTTCCCAAATACAAACGGAAGTGACCAGAGGGGCAGCTTCCTATACCAACATGACAATGGACGGACAGGACCATACTAAGGATAGAAACCTCTCTGCTTTTAGAAAGCGTAGCTACCTGTTCCGACGTTGGTCCTACTGTTCTCTAGCAGACAGGCTTGTCTGCTACCCTCAAGCATGCAACTAGAAATACATTTGCTCATTCATCCTCTTACACAGAAGGGAAGGGGGATGACAGTATCTTATCATATACAGTATATAAAAGAAAGCAGATGTAGGTTCCATATGAAACTGTGTGACATGAATTACATATAAACTGTGTTTTAAAGTGTAGTATTGTGTCAGATCGTTCTTGTTTATGTATAAATGTAACACGTTCCACTACTCAGTCTCCTCCCAGATAGTCAGAAACGCCACAGTAAATTTAGACGAGGAATTTATGCCGTAAATGACAACAGATTTAAGAAATTAACATGAAAGGAATCCAACAGAGACCTTTCAGTAGGAGTGGGGAAAACCCATGGTTTTTTTAATTTCTCACCATTTTAAAGTTAGTGCAGGATTATAGACTGAGCACAGGTGATCTGGTAACCACACATAATGGACCTATATCCACAGGTGTGCCATCTTGGAATCTATACTGAGCCTGCTGAGCACAAGTGACATGACTAACATGCAGGGTGAACTAGTGTCCTCAGATCTGCCATTTTGAATCGCCTTCTTTCATTTTGATATCACAGCCCTGGAGAAAACCAAGTAGGGCAAGTGACCATCTTGCATTGTATGCTTAGCGCAAGTGGCCTGTGGCTTCACAGAAGCTGAGCCAGTATTTCCAATTCAGCACCTTCGATCGCCATCTCAGATTGTGATGTCATAGGACTGGAGAAAACCCAGTAGGACAAGTGGTCTAGGTACGCCATCTTGGATTTCTTACTACAACAATTAGCTTAGGTCTGACATTTTGGATTATTTGAATGTCCCGACATTTTTTGGTTTTTCCAGCATTTTCTACATAGAGCAAATGGCCATGTCCGCTGTGATGTCAGGGATGTTGCGGTAGGAACTGAGAGGGAAATCTGTCAACAATGCATAACATCATCGATGATCTCAGAGGGCAGGAAAGAAGAAAATCTGGCAGCAATGCAGCCTGAGCCAAAACGTGCGTAGTCCTATTGATGTCTTGTGCGTACTTACATTGTAGGAGGATGGACACTATAAAAATCTCGACGAAGATCAGGCCCTGCAGTTGAACTATATCTGTTGAATTGAAGAACACAGCACTGGGTAATGAAGGTACGAGTGAGTGAGAATCTGCAGTAGGACGTACGAGTGGGTGAGAATCTGCAGTAGGACGTTTCCTGTCAGCCACCACAGAACTCAGCAACTTGCAACTTGCAACAAGGTAAAATGTTAGTTTTCGTGCACCTGAAGTTTCTGTTTCCATTCGTGTAGAACATATGGTCGTGTCTACCGGATGAAGCTTTCTTAAACATCACAAGACTGTATCTTGAGCTGAGAGGTAATGTCATATGAACGTAAATGGGGAAACAGTCCATATCCATTTCAAGGAGAAACCAAAATCTGCTGGCATTAGTACTAAGGTTACTTCGGTAGTTTTCCTGTATGGCAGTTTACACACATTTGAATACTTAGTGATATGATCATCTAAAGTCACATGACGTATTTTACTAGACTAAATTCATAAATCTGCGTCTTACGTCAGTTTTGTAGCACGCGTTCCGTGGTAAACCCACCTTTAGTGCCGGCCGTTGTGGCCGAGCGAATCTAGGCGCTTCAGTCTGGAACCGCGCGACCGCTACGGTTGCAGGTTCGAATCCTGCCTCGGGCATGGATGTGTGTGATGTCCTTAGATTAGTTAGGTTTAAGTAGTTCTAAGTTCTAGGGGACTGATGACCTCAGCACCCCATAGTGCTCAGAGCCATTTGAACCATATGAACCGACCTTTAGTTGCCTTAAACAGTTATATAATTATCATCAGTATATGGACATCAGCTACAGTTTGCTAGATGCAGGTGTCTCGTGTGGTATAACAGTTTCTTTAGCTGCTACGTTTTTTCACGGCATCTTACTACTTAAGGTGTACTTACTTTCATTTTTCATCCAGAAGCTGTTTGTTCCCGTACATGTCACACAGGTTTGCAACTGCAGTGCAGCAACCGCCATGTGGCCAGCATGTGTGTTGTTTGCATTATAAACTATAGCTGAGGTAGATCACAATTTTTATGTTTGTTTAGCCAGTACCACTGAAATCAGCTGTGGTACTTGTCTTAGTACTGACATCCTTCAAAGTATAGAGAAGTATGTCCCTGAATGGAAAAAAATGAAGCTATAGATTGCATTACATTCATTGCTTAATATACTAAGCTTGTAGTCTGCTGTGATACCTTGGCCCAGCTTATTTTGCAAGCATGCTGTAGGTTACTGAAACCAATAGAGTAACTGTTGTGGCTTACGAACACAAGTACAAGGATAGCGTACCAATAGGGAAAAGGAAGGAGGCATGAAGGGCGCCAAAAACAGAAATAACAATCATCCATTTATTGCACCATTACACACGCACATCATGATATATGAGACATTATAATTTCCATACTCAAATCTATTACGACAAACAATATGTATCACGAAGGGCACTCACAATGGAGTTTAAGAAACTACAATAGCACAACAACTCCGCTATGACAAACAGTGTGCATAATGAAGGCCGCACAATTTTACCAATGTAAGAAATTAAAATAATACTAGCATAAAATTAACTAAAATGCCTCGAAGGAAATGTTTATGAGAAGGACACGACGGGGCCGCAAGGGAGGAGGCAACACAATACTTAACTCAGGTGCACCAAAACAAACAACGGACACGTAAGGCACGCAACTACTCTCTCCGTTGCGGTTCCGCGCGTTCCACCCAAGTAATAACTACCTGAAACATTTGAATACTTGAACAGTACACCAGTGATCAGCAAATTAAAAAAAACAATAACATGACGTAAAAATATAATAATTTAAGAAAATCTCATCATATGAATATAAGCTTAAGGTCTTTCGGCAATTAACAGATTACGAAACAGGTAAAGGGGCATGTGCCACTATTAAATCTAACCTAATTACACTACTAAATTTCTCAGTAACCAAGTTGCAATTAACGCAACAAGAATTAAATCATTTAAGTGATAATGTTACTTTAAAATAATAATAAAATCATTTCATACAGAAGAGGACCAAGAATGGCCCGATCATTACTCCCCAGTGAAGCAGTTCACACAAATGGTACTCCACGGCTCCGAGCACACAGCCCCATGCAAAATGCAACACAACCGCAGCGACCCGGAGTATGCTACTACCAGAACCACCAGGCAGTAAACCAAAATCGTACTAAGCCAAAACAAGGACCGACTTTTAAAATAACGAGACCTAGCCCGTGGCGGACAACAGACCAAATGCCGGGAAATCCATAAGAAACCTCAGCCAACTTAATACCAAAAGAACAATTTATGAACAATATGCAAAACACAAGACCTCTCAGTCCAAAGGCTTCCGTTTAGTCGCGAAGGTGACTCCGACCTGCCTGCTGAGGTGCCAAGCGTCGTACGGAGTGCCGAATCAAACTTAACCTTCGTTAACGGAAAGCGGAAGCACAACAAGACAAAATAAACTCCAATCTAACTGCGCAAGGCAAACTCTAAGGAGTGCCACTCGAAGACTATGCACTTGAAGATCAGACATAAAGCACCCAGACTTACGTGCCGCTGAACGACGCACTTCCATCACCAGCATCTAGTAGAGTACGGAGAGCGGCGCACCCCATCGATATACATCCGTGGAACGGTAAACGAGGATAGCAATCCCAGCGACGGAGAGACAGGAGGACGAAATGACATCCTGCCGCACATAGAAGGTATTTCAAACTCAGGCTCGACAAACTACAACAGGCGAGATTTTGCTCCCCTTGCGAATCAAGTTAAACGGCACACCACGCCGCTGCCCACACTGTTAACCGTAAAATCACGGTCCGGTCTTCCCATCGGGCCCTACTCGGCGTCCAGACGCAAACAACCCCAGCCGAGCCGAACTGTCTCCACGCCAAGGCAGCCACCTCTCTCCTCCTCACACGCCTCCAGCTAAGCTGCGGCCAGCGATCACACACGGAAACAACCGCCTAACGCCAAAGCGCCGCCTGGGTGAAAACTCAGCACTAAGATCGATACGGACTTGGAAATAAGCGAGCACCGTCACAGTAACGATATTTCATGTAGCACAAATAGAACACTAGAACACTAACATATTGCATAAATGTTATCAAAATAATATGACATGTAAAAAACATTCTCGTTTTTCTGGCCATGTCAAATCTGGGTAAATTCTCGAGCTTTCGACGAAGTCCTTCACTATTTTCGTCAGTGACATCTGTTGTGGATGCTGTGGAGACACAGAGAAATAATTGTTAGTGTTAGTTTGAGAGCGATGATGCCACCACAGTAGACACGGATACTGTTTCTGGCAGCATAAAGTAACGATGATATATGACGTCGAGTCACAAGCCGTATATGACTTATAAATGCTGACCACACGAGACACAACACATTAAGAGCTGCAATGCCTTAAATCTCAGTCATGGAAGTGATAGAACTAATCTTCTATATTCGAAACCTGATTGTTACTACCACTCCGTCATCGCATCGGAATGTCATTGCGGCCACGACATTTCATAGTTAGTTGTCACGCCACATCGATACTGAGAGATTAGCTTCTCCTGCTGCCGACGGACGCTACTTCGCCGGATCGCGCTACGACCATGCCATCTGAATGAAGATATTTCCCGGATCCAATGGCACAACGGAATCTGCATGACAGTCCGCAGCTCGTGGTCGTGCGGTAGCGTTCTCGCTTCCCACGCCCGGGTTCCCGGGTTCCATTCCCGGCGGGGTCAGGGATTTTCTCTGCCTCGTGATGACTGGGTGTTGTGTGATGTCCTTAGGTTAGTTAGGTTTAAGTAGTTCTAAGTTCTAGGGGACTGATGACCATAGATGTTAAGTCCCATAGTGCTCAGAGCCATTTGAACCATTTGAATCTGGATGACAATCTCTGCAACGTGCACAACAGCATAGGCAACGACTACCTACTGCAAATTCGCTGGATCTCTCCACAGCTCTCCAGCTCCGTTCGCGATACCACCGACGAGGCAACAGAGTCAACACCGCCAGCAATCGCATCATCTACACCTTACAGAAACATCACGTAAGCGTCGTCAGCCCCAAACATCGCCAGCTGTAGCCACATTACCGCCAGTGGCAGCAACAACGCCGCCGGAACGACACAAATTATCTACATCTACATCTACGTGATTACTCTGCTATTCACAATAAAGTGCCTGGCAGAGTGTTCAAAGAACCACCTTCAAGCTGTCTCTCTACCGTTCCACTCTCGAACGGCACGCTGGAAAAACGAGCACTTAAATTTTTCCGTGCGAGCCCTGATTTCTCTCATTTTATCGTGATGATCATTTCTGCCTATGTAGGTGGGTGCCAACACAATATTTTCGCAATCGGTGGAGAAAACTGGTGACTAACATTTCATGAGAAGATCCCGTCGCAACGAAAAACGCCTATGTTTTAATGATTGCCACTCCAATTCACGTATCATGTCTGTGACACTATCTCCCCTATTTCGCGATTATAAAAAACGAGCTGCCCTTCTTTGTACTTTTTCGATGTCATCAACCATCTCCACCTGATGCGGATACCACACAGCAGTACTCCAGAATAGGGCGGACGAGCGTAGTGTAAGCAGTCTCTTTGCTAGTCTGTAACGCTTGCACGGTGTGACACTTGCGCGGAAATGGAATATGTAGACATTTCTACAGAGCCCAGGACACTTCTGGTAGTCGACCTCGAAGCAGGTTGATCCAGTGAGAGGCACCCACATGCCTTGCCCATACTGTGGCATCAAGCAGTCAGGCCTGCAAGATGAGTGGTCTGCCAAGCGAGTGGATTCATTCTTATTTATCGAGTAACATGAACTCTAGTACTCACAATAAAGTTACAAATTATTCTTCTGTAAGAATATTACGCAACGGAAACGCACATCTGACTATCAGTAATTTACAGAACTCTGACTGTTCACTACGCACTGGCAATACCACATTTTCTTTTTTTTTTTTTTTTATTTAACGGCTTTGATCAACACGTCGCCATCGCACTGAATATGAATGGCGCACACATTATAAATTCGGGACATCATGACAACATACAATTCGAAGGAAAAGTCCACCAATCTTTTTCGTTTCACTATCTTATTTATTCCGATAAATTCTATAACCTAAACACACAAATTCTATAACCTACAACAATAACACATGAGAAATTCCGCCCAGTGGGCATGGCTTTACATTGGTGATTCTCTATCTTATGGTCCCGTAATTATTTAACGCTACAGTGCACTTTCTGGATAGGATGGTGGATCTTTTTGCTATATCTCACACTTCGACTCTCACAACCATCATCACGAAACTTTCCTCCAGACCGAGCGGTACAAAAGGAACACGCATAACCCACTACCTCTGCAACTACCTAGTTACTCTCCCATGCAAACCACACATACCCAAATTACATGACATACACCACACTACAACATGGAATACAACACAATAAATAGTCACAACACTATCACTTTCAGCTTTCCCACTTCAATTAGTATTTATCCCAGTTTCACACGACACTGCTCCACTTCGTAATTCTTCTTTCCTACTATGAACTCTGGAGGATATATGCACGTCTTCCTGTGCAATGCAAGCCAAGTGGCGTTGCTGGATAGACGGCTGACTCACCTTGCTTCTCTCTCGTATTATACACTCCTGGAAATGGAAAAAAGAACACATTGACACCGGTGTGTCAGACCCACCATACTTGCTCCGGACACTGCGAGAGGGCTGTACAAGCAATGATCACATGCACGGCACAGCGGACACACCAGGAACCGCGGTGTTGGCCGTCGAATGGCGCTAGCTGCGCAGCATTTGTGCACCGCCGCCGTCAGTGTCAGCCAGTTTGCCGTGGCATACGGAGCTCCATCGCAGTCTTTAACACTGGTAGCATGCCGCGACAGCGTGGACGTGAACTGTATGTGCAGTTGACGAACTTTGAGCGAGGGCGTATAGTGGGCATGCGGGAGGCCGGGTGGACGTACCGCCGAATTGCTCAACACGTGGGGCGTGAGGTCTCCACAGTACATCGATGTTGTCGCCAGTGGTCGGCGGAAGGTGCACGTGCCCGTCCACCTGGGACCGGACCGCAGCGACGCGCGGATGCACGCCAAGACCGTAGGATCCTACGCAGTGCCGTAGGGGACCGCACCGCCACTTCCCAGCAAATTAGGGACACTGTTGCTCCTGGGGTATCGGCGAGGACCATTCGCAACCGTCTCCATGAAGCTGGGCTACGGTCCCGCACACCGTTAGGCCGTCTTCCGCTCACGCCCCAACATCGTGCAGCCCGCCTCCAGTGGTGTCGCGACAGGCGTGAATGGAGGGACGAATGGAGACGTGTCGTCTTCATCGATGAGAGTCGCTTCTGCCTTGGTGCCAATAATGGTCGTATGCGTCTTTGGCGCCGTGCAGGTGAGCGCCACAATCAGGACTGCATACGACCGAGGCACACAGGGCCAACACCCGGCATCATGGTGTGGGGAGCGATCTCCTACACTGGCCGTACACCACTGGTGATCGTCGAGGTGACACTGATTAGTGCACGGTACATCCAAACCGTCATCGAACCCATTGTTCTACCATTCCTAGACCGGCAAGGGAACTTGCTGTTCCAACAGGACAATGCACGTCCGCATGTATCCTGTGCCATCCAACGTGCTCTAGAAGGTGTAAGTCAACTACCCTGGCCAGCAAGATCTCCGGATCTGTCCCCCATTGAGCATGTTTGGGACTGGATGAAGCGTCGTCTCACGTGGTCTGCACGTCCAGCACGAACGCTGGTCCAACTGAGGCGCCAGGTGGAAATGGCATGGCAAGCTGTTCCACAGGACTACATCCAGCATCTCTACGATCGTCTCCATGGGAGAATAGCAGCCTGCATTGCTGCAAAAGGTGGATACACACTGTACTAGTGCCGACATCGTGCATGCTCTGTTGCCTGTGTCTATGTGCCTGTGGTTCTGTCAGTGTGATCATGTGATGTATCTGACCCCAGGAATGTGTCAATAAAGTTTCCCCTTCCTGGGACAATGAATTCACGGTGCTCTTATTTCAATTTCCAGGAGTGTAGTTTGAATCAAGCGTCACACGGAACCATAACATGCAAAGTAATATTAAGAGCATATTCATCACACACACGAGTCCTCAACTGATACCATGGACGAGTACTTGGCTTTATCCTTTGTCTCTTACACAGATTGAGACTCACACGGTACTCACCACATGGAAGTACTCGTCTCCAATTTCATGTCCTGCACACACCATTCCTTAAATATATCAACTTATAGTACACACGCTAGTAATTGAGCTTAACTTAAGCACTCGGAAGTATTTCAACTTATTGCTACACGTGGTTTCATTGTGACCGTTGGCCACTTCCAAAGATTACTACGATCCCATTAATATTACCTGCCTGACATTTAATTCTCCCCACAAAAGTTCCTGAAATAGAGAAATTATTATTTCAAACTACTCTTAAATATTCCACATGCATACCATGTCTCCACTCTTTTGTCTTTAGGGAGCACACCTAAGACAGGTCTTAACAGCACAAGATCCAGCGGCAGAGTGCTGAAACATGGCCGTTCTTCAGGTCCTCTCGCACCTCTGCCGAAGTGGGGGAGCACCTTGCTACCGTATTGGTCAGCCACATTTCAGGCGCTCAAAGCTCAGGTAAATTTCATTTCTTTGGTTCCACCAAAGGTGACCAAAGGGTCGTCTCAAAGATGATCATATATTCACAATCACTATCTGCGGTTAGCAGACGACCATACATTCATTCATTTCACAGATCTCACCAAACAGGATGTAGGGATTTATTTTGTGGGCGTCCACATGTGATTAATTAAATAAATAAATTGTCATTCTTTCCTACACTGGTATCCGGCTTCACTGTATTAATTTAAATTGAGTTATTTTACGAAAAAATGTGTTGTTCTGACAAAAATAATGAAGTATGTTGTACCTATTTTCAATGTCGGGCGGTACTGTACCCTTTCACCAGAAGTGGGATACACCTGCCTGTCCGACGCTACCTGCGACTTATTGCAGAGGAAGGCTATTTCCTGCATTAAGAGCATCCCGTCCACGCAACAGTTCATTGGCAGACGCCTCTGGTGCGCTGCTTTACGCAGAGTTCGACACTGCACTTAATAACTGAGTAACAAGGAGTGTTCCATGTCCCGACTGTTGTGCAACTGCAGTTCACAGAGACCACCAAAGAGGAACCTATATTGATTTATCACGGGCGTCAGTATATGGTGAACACTACCGACAAAGAAGAAATAACTTACTGGCATTGTGGAAGTAACGCAGGTTTAGGCGAAGGTAGCCATGCTTTTATTCCACAGGAAGCGGCAAATGAAATATGGAACTACGGAAAGAAGACTGCAAAAGAAATAGATATTAAAGTTTCATCAATTTATGCTAAAGAATAGGGTTCCTCTTCAGTCGAGGCTACGACTTTGTAAGATAGTTAACATTACACTGAAGTCCGAAATAATCGCTGAGTCGTATTAGTCGAAAATATGTCAGAACTATACAAGATCCAATCGCTTCTGGTGGAATATTCTTTCAAGAAAATAATTTACTGACAAATAATCGGAGGAAATTTTTACTTGCAGATGACAACAGGGGTCCAAGTGAAAGGAAATAGTTGTTTGCCACCGAAAACTGTTTATAAACTATTAATAACTTCTAAATACTGGTGGGCAGCACTTTTGCCGTATAAGCCGTGAGCTTCCTTCGGAACAAAACAGTGCTCTTCAGTCTCTAATTGAGGGGGTTAAAGCCAAAGTGGTGTAAGTCATGTTTCATGCATTTTGAGAAACAGAAGGTTTTGTGAGACGCATTATAATAAATTCCACAAGAAATCAATACAACGTTTTTGTGTTTTACATCACAGGAAGGTGTCATTGTTTCAATGTGTTCATAATTAAAAACGGTTTAATACAAAATTGTGTCTTTTGAAGGGCTCAAATGAATTACACCATTTTGCCTTTAACCAATCTTGTATTTGTAGTAAATTTAAATAAAACCAAAAGGTATTTTTAATGACAAATGATATATTTCAGAAATAACTAAGAGCAGTACAACGAAATATCCTTTCTTAACTATGACAATGTTCAGTCACGTTCAGTATCAACAACATCCATCGGGCCTGCTTCATCTACTGTTGCTTCAGCTTTTGTAAGCCCCTGGAAGTAAGCATGGTTGGTGGGTGGAATGTATGGTAGAAGATCTAGCATGTCCCTTTTCTTTTCCTTGGTTACAGGTCTTGGTCCATGGTATAGGTTTTCCATACCAATACGTCCAAGTGAAACTGGCCTTCCTGGTTTGGCTGGCTTTTGACATAGAGCGGAGAATGGAAAATACTCATTAAGAGTATCCTTGTAATAGAACATAAAAGGCTCGTCTTCAGTAAACAAATCCACTGCATATTAAGCCACGACACTGGTTTTGTAGCGATATTGTTTTCTCCTTGTAATAGCTTGTTCAAGATTCTTCGTAAACTTGAAGTCATCACGTGACATTCGCGTAACAATTGAAAGGGTACAGTACCGCCCGACATTGAATATAGGTACAACATACTTCAGTATTTTCGTCAGAACAACACTTTTTTTTGTAAAATAACTCAATTTCAATTAATACAGCGAAGCCGGATACCAGTGTAGGAAAGAATGACAATTTATTTATTTAATTTATCATATGTGCACTCCCACAAAATAAATCCCTACATCCAGTTTGGTGAGATCTTTTGAAATGAATGAATGTATGGTCGTCTGCTAACCGCAGATAGTGAACGTGAATATATGATCATCTTTGAGTCGATCCTTTGGCCACCTTTGGTGGGACCAAAGACATGAAATTTGCCAGAGCTTTGAGCGCCTGAAATGTGGCTGACCAATAAGGTAGCAAGGTGCTTCTCCCACTTCGACAGAGGTGCGAGAGAACCTGAATACGGCCATGTTTCAGCACTCTGCCGCTGGATCCTGTGCTGTTAACACCTGTTTTAGTTGTGCTACGTAATGACGAAAGAATGGAGGCATGGTATGCATGTGGAATATTTAAGAGTAGTTTGAAATAATAATTTCTCTATTTCAGGATCTTTTGTGGGGAGAATTAAATGTCAGGCAGGTAATATTAATGGGAGTGTAGTAATCTTCGGAAGTGACCAACGGTCACAAAGAAACCACGTGTAGCAATAAGTTGAAATACTTCCGTGTGCTTAAGCTAAGCTGAATTACTAGCGTGTGTACAATAAGTTGAAATATTTAAGAAATAGCGTGTGTACCATAAGTTGAAATATTTAAGAAATGGCGTGTGGAGGACTTGAAATTAGAGACGAGTACTTCCACGTGGTGAGTACTGTGTGAGTCTCAATCTGTGTATGAGACAAAGGATAAAGAGAAGTACTCGTCCATGGCATCAGTTCGCGTGTGTGATGAATATCTTAATACTACATTGCGTGTGACGCTAAATTCAAACTCTGAGAGAGAAGTAAGGTGAGTCGGCCGTCTATCCAGCAACGCCACATGGCTTGCATTGCACAGGAAGAGGTGCATTTATCTCCAGAGTTCACAGTAGGAAAGTAGAATTACAAAGTGGGGCAGTGTCGTGTGAAACTGGGATCAATATTAATTGAAGTGGGAAAGCGGAAAGTGATAAAGTTGTAACCATTCTCTGTGTAGTATTTCATATTGTTGTGTAGTGTATGTCATGTAATTTGGGTATGTGTGGTTTCCATGGGTGTGTAGCGAAGTAGTTTCAAAAGATTAGCGGGTTATGCTTGTTCCTTCTGTACCGCTCGGTCTGGAGGAAAGTTTCGTGATGATGATTGTGAGAGTCGAAGTGTGAGGTATAATAAAAGATCCACCAACCTATCCAGAAAGTGCACTGTAGCGTTAAATAAATTACGAGACCATAATATAGAGATTCACTAATGTAAAGCCATGCCCACTGGGCGGAATTTCTCATATGTTATTGTTGTAGGTTATAGAATTTGTGTGTTTAGGTTAGGGAATTTATCAGAATAAATCAGTTAGTGAAAAGAAAGATTGGTAGACTATTCCTTCAAATTGTATGTTGTCATAATGTCCCGAATTTATAAAGTGTGCGCCATTCATATTCAGTGGGATGGCCACATGTTAATAAAAGCCGTCAAATAAAAGACAAAAAGAAAATGTGGTACTGCCAGTGCGTAGTGTACAGTCAGAGTTCTGTAAATCACTGATAGTCAGATATGCGTTTCCGTTGCGTAGTAATCATATAGGAGGATAACTTGTAACGAAGTGTGAGTACTAGAGTTCATGTTACTCGTTAAATTAAGAAAGAATCCACTCGCTTGGCAGACCACTCATCTTGCAGGCCTGACTGCTTGATGCCACAGTATGAGCAAGGCATGTGGGTGCCTCTCATAATTTCGACCCTGCCAGGATATTTTGCTGTTAGAATTTCCTGTTAAGATTTTTTTTATTTTTTGGTGGAATATATTGTGATAGCGCTAAGAAGTAAATTTTTTTTCTGTTTGCGATTTCTTTCTGGATTGGTGAGGATCTTTTATTTTTTATGTAATTAATTGCTATATCGTCCTAGGCTGGAAGATCGTGGTATAATTTTTTTGCGTAATGTCCGTAGTAACTAGGTCGCAGTCGAAAAGTGTAGCCACCATGGAGAATAGCGATTCTGGGGTGGACGTAGCAGTGCAGCAGGAAGTAGCGGTTGACCATCTGTTAATGAGCGGGGACGGCAAACGCTCGGAAGGGGCTGAATTGTTCAGTGGACCGCTGCAAGGTGATCCTTTGAGCGGCGGGCTTTGTTCACAATCGGGGGCTTTTCCCGACGACGCGGGCGAGCCGGGACTAGGTCAGGTATGCAGTGAAAGTGCAGCTACCCTTAGCGAAGCTATGGTTTCTCAGACGAACGAGGTGAGCTCACCGAAAGTAGCAAATGACAGTGTGCTACTGCAGTTGTTACAGCAGATGAATAGAGACAATAAGGAGAGAGATAGGGAGAATAAGGAAAGATTTGAAGCAACTAAGGAAAGATTGGAAGCAAATAAGGAAAGATTGGAGGCAATGGATAAGGGGAATAAAGAGGCAATGAGGAAGCTACACACAGTTATCGATGAGCGTCTGTCCGCAGTTAATAATCGGTTAGATGAGGGGGAGAAGAATCTGGGTGCGTTGAGGCAAGTATGTGATGGCGTGAAAGAAAAAGCCAATAATTTGGAGGTACGAATAAGTGCAATAGAGAGCGATATTACAGAACATAGGGGCGTGTGGCCGGATGAGCGAATCAAAGAGATAGTGGAGGAATTACTTGCAGATAAACAAGGGGCATTAGACAGCGTGGAAGCTCAAGTCACACGGCAGGAAGTGGCGCTAAATAAACACAGGGATAAAGTTGCGGAGGTAGTGGTCAGAATGAATGCGATTAGCGCAGATGTGGAAAAGATCAGTATGAGAGGGGAAACAGGCTCTGACAGTACGCAGCGAGAGGTTTATGCCGACCAGGAGGAGATACAGTCACTATTACAGTTTAGAGAGGCACAATTAGAAACAAATAGGAAACATAGGGAAGAACTTGCACAGTTGCAATTAGCGTGCAGAAGTGAAGGAGAAACACCACCAGGTAGACTGCAGAGGGAGAGTGAGATAAATTCAAAAAACGAAAATAGACAGAAAGAGGAAGACGAACTCAGAGATTTAGAAGAACGGTTGTGTCGGATAAAACAGGTGGCAAACCCGACTGGGTATGGTCCAAGGTCGGAAAACATAAGTGCGGAAGAAGAATGTAGGAGGCACTTCGTGTCGGTACAAACGTACACTTGTTTTCCGGATCCTGATAATTACCAACATCCATGCCTGTGGCTGTCTCAGTTTCAAGATTCATTACCTTCATCGTGGGGACCGCTCCTCAAAATGAAGTTTGTGTGTAACCATTTGAGGGACGAGGCTAGAGCGAAAATGCAGGAAGTTATTAAAGATTGTAGTAGCTACAAGATATTTTGTGACAAGTTTTTAAATGAATTCTGGTCGAAAAGTAAGCAGGACCAGGTTAAGCAAAGCATATTGATGATGCCAAATTGTAATGAAGGTGGTATAAGAGATCCAGTGTCGTGCTATCAGGAAATGCTGAGACGAAATAGGTATTTGGATGTGCCATACGAAACTGGGGAGCTCATTAGGATCTGTATAACGAAGTTGCCAGTGAGATTGCGCAGAGATATAGTGATAGCAGGCAGAGGCATAGACGATTCCGCGTCATTTCAGCACTTGTTACAGGAACTGGGTAATGAGAGCAACATTGTGAACGGCGACACGACTCATAGGTCAGACAGAGTTGAGGATAGGAACGGCAGAAACTATCATAATGACAGGAGAGCATGGAATCAGAGGAATGACGGAAATGGAAGATGGCGAGGAAATAGGGGGCAGAATTCATGGGGATATCGACCGGCAAACCGGGAAAATAGAAGATGGGACAGAGATGGAAGAAGAAGGGAAAATGAAAATGATGGGCGAAGAGAGGATAGGCAGTCATTGGGTTCACGAGAGGACAGTCACTCTCACAATGACGGAGGGACAAGAAGGTGACTACATGATAGACGGGTAAAAACCAGGGCAATAAATGACGTAAATATTAGGTATATCGATTACGGAAAACTAAGGGAGAATCTGTTAGAGGAGGTAGGAGATGTGGGGAGTGAAGTCCACCCAATAATTAGCGTAGAAATAAATAATATAATCGTACCTTGTGTCATCGACACAGGCAGTGTAATGAGTGTTTTGAGGGAAGATGTGTTTAAGTGTTGTAGTCTTACAAAACCATGGCCAACGTTGCCATTGCAAAGGACAACAGTGAGAGGGGCAATTACAGGAAAGGGAATTGAGGTGAAGTTACAAGCGCAGGTAGACTTTGTGTGCCAAGCGAAGAGGTTTAGTACAGTGTTCATGATTGTGTCGTCTCTAACTGTTGAAGGGATATTAGGCGTTAATTTTTTGAACCAATATAAAGCAGTCGTTAACATGAGAAATGGTTCGATGGAGTTGAAACGAGATTCGGAGGAAATTACATTAAGATTCGACGATTGCTTATATGCTAAAGATAACGCACACTTAGCGTTATGTCTGGCGGTAAAGTCCGGTAGACAGGCACAGAATACGGGGTTCGAACAAGAGGAGAAGGAAATTCATAAATGTTTGGAGGAGGAGATCAGGGAGAAAATCTGGCATTTACGAGGGACCACGGTCTACGGGGAATTGCAGAAAATTTTATACGAGAATAGAAAGATATTTAAACATGCTGCGGGTACAATAAGAAATTTTGTGTATAGATTCAAGGTCAAGCCACATAAACAGTTTAGGGCCCAAGTGTACCCGATACCCGTTGTGTACAAAGAAAGAGTGGAAGCTGAGATCGAAAGCATGCTACAACAAGGGATTATCGAACCAGCATCCAGTCCGTACAACAGCCCTTTAGTTTGTGTTGAAAAAAAGGATGGGTCAATTAGATTAGTTTTGGACGCAAGAAGGATTAATAAGATAATAGAGCCAGAGACAGATCGGCCGCTGACACTTGACGAATTGCTACAAAAGTTCCACGGGATCAGAGTCCTCAGCTCAGTTGATTTGAGAATGAGTTTCTGGCAGGTGGAGTTAGATAGGGGGTGTAGAAAATACACTGCTTTCTTGTGCTACGGGAAATCATATCAATTTCGGAAACTACCATTTGGGTTAAATGTATCATCCGCGGCATTTATCAGGGCGCTAAATACGGTCATTCCTAATGAAATAAAAGATAAGGTAACACAGTACGTGGATGATGTCCTGATAGCCGAAAGAAACTGGGAAGACCACAATAGAACGTTAAGCATATTGCTCGGTGCATTGGAGAAACATGGGGTAACCGTGAATTTGGGAAAGTCAGAATTTGGACGAAAAGAAATCGAGTTTTTAGGTCACATTGTGACACCAGAGGGAATAAGACCAAATCCAGACAAACTCGAAGCAATCAGAGATTTTCCGGTGCCAAGAACAAAACGTCAGCTACGGGGTTATTTAGGATTAATCAACTTTTACAGGAGGTTCATTAAGATTGGGGGTGCAGCGACACCCAGACTATGTCAGCTGACTGGAAAGAAAACGGTATGGAATTGGGACTCTGTCGCGCAGAAAGAGTATGAGGCGTTAAAGAAGGCACTGCTATCGGCACCTCTTCTCGGGCATCCAGACCTAGGGAAAGAGTTTTGTATGGCCACGGACAGTTCCCGTAGTGGACTTGGGGTAACATTGTTCCAAGAGCAAGAGCAAGGAGGAGAAGTAATACAACAACCTATTGCATTTGCGAGCCGAGTGCTTAGCAAAGCTGAGAGAAATTACACGGTAACTGAGCTTGAAGCTTTGGCAATAGTATGGGGTTTTAGTAAGTTTAGATACTATTTGTATGGGAGGCATACTAAAATCTATACTGACCACAAGTCACTACAGTTTCTGATGTCGGCCAAACTTAATCATAGACGACTCGCTAGGTGGGCACTCTATTTACAGGAGTTTCAGTTTTCGGTCATGTATATTCCTGGGCCACAGAATATAGTGGCAGATGCGTTGTCAAGGAGCCCAGTAGGTCATGGTCAATGCTTTGATGAGGAGGTAAACGAGAACAGATATGATATATTGTATATGCAGGGCGTGCCGTTCGAGAAATACATAGGGGCGGTACTCACAAATATCGCGAAAGAGCAGGATAAAGACGCGTCATGGAGAATGGTGAAGGACAGAGTTAGAGCGAACTCAGATGCCAATATAGCGCGCTTTTATACAATTCAGAACGGGGTCCTTTTCTACCGTAGAAATCCGAACACACAGGACTGGGTGTTGTGTATACCAAATGAAATAGTCAACAAGTTGATCTGGTACACACACCTAAGTTACGGGCATTACGGGGCAAGGAAATGTTGTAAGAAGTTAAGGGAATCAGTTTATTTCATTAGTATGGAGAGGAGGATCAAGAACGTGCTTGGTAGTTGCAAATTGTGCCAGAAGGCAAAATCGTTAACTATCTCATGCAAAGCACCGCTTTTTCCGATAGTGCCAGGTAGATTGAGGGAATTCGGAGCAACAGATTTGTTTGGCCCGCTACCTAAGTCAGTGCAGGGATATAGATATGTTTTAGTAGCAGTAGAATTGGTGTCAAAGTATGTGACATTTACCGCATTGAAACGTGCGACGGGAAGGACCGTAGCAGCAGCGATCGTTAAAAACTTTTTGCGAGAAGTAGGAACTGTAGAAAAGTTCATAGCTGACAATGGACCACAATATAGATCCAGACAATGGCTAACCACACTGAAGAGAAGAAGGATAAAACCGGTGTTCATATCCCGATACCATGCTGCGAGTAACCCCAGTGAAAGAGTAGTAAAAGAACTGGGAAAGTTGTGTAAGATCTATTGCCATAGGCAACATAGAAGTTGGAGTATTTTTCTCAAAGATTTTCAGGACATCCTCAATGAGCTACCACATGGAGCAACTGGTTTATCACCAATTACGGTACTAAAGAATGAACCACCACCAGATCGAGTCAGGGAGCTGGTAGATTTTCCGCGATCAGGAAAGCAGAGGCACACAGAAATTGTCAAGGTTGCGATAGAGCGTATTAAGAAAGCAGCTAAGGATAGGCAGGAGAAGCAGAAAGGAAAGATCCGTAAGATCGAATTGGCAGTAGGAGACAAGGTTCTAATTAAAACTCATCGATTATCAAAGAAGCACAGATTCCTAACTAGCAAATTCTTTACGGTGTATAGTGGACCATTCAGAGTGAGGCGGATTGTCCATGAAAATGCTGTACTGATTGAGACGATCAAGGGAAAACAATCTCGTGGGCTTCATCACATTTCTAACATCAAATTATGGAAAAGTTAAGGATAGATCTAAAATAGGCAATTTATGGTAGCTAGTCAGTGTATTTATTTGTGGTGTGTAACGTTGTGCAGGGTCAAATCGAACATAAGAATTTTCAGGCGGGATGTCAGGAAGTATGACGGAATAGACTGGTCGAATGAGTCATGAACAGGAGTCGACAGAGTGGTGTATGTACGTATTTTTTTGTCATATGAATAAGGATCAAGCAGAAACGACGTGATGATTAATGAGTGGATAAAGATGGTAGATAGAGAAGCGACGTGATAAATAGTAGTAGATAAAGGTGATATTTAAGGAAAGAAGCGACGTGAAGCAGTGTGATTAATAAAAAGAGATTCGACGGGATGAAACAGTGGTAAATAAAGGTGAGTAGAATTAATAATGTCGAGATGTCTTAGATGTATGTTACAGAGAGGCCTGTGTATGCTGCAATAGAGATTGATGTCAATGGCGAAGGAAGACCAGGAAATGATGGAGTAATGGACGGACGGAGAGCCGAAATACGAATGAAGAGATGAGGACAACTGCACAATGTGAAGGGACATGAAGGGAGTATGAGATTCAGATGGTGAACGTTGTGGAATACTGACGTAAGATGTAATATAAGTGTAGATCTAATTCTTACCATAAGATTTGCAATTTGGTGAAAATAATATTTTTTGTTGTGGTTGAAGCCTGGTACCAGTATAACTAATTAAAACGGTACCAAGAATGTGTACAGTTATTTTGCAGGATGAGTAATTTGTGTATTTTTTGTTCTTAGATGAAATGTCGCAATTCTAAGTGATATTTAGCAGGAGGAATGCAGAGGTAAGCCGATGGAGAGAGGTGCCAGAGTGAAAGGACGAATTTGGAGACTGGAAAGCTATCTCCGAAACAGCTTCATGTGTTATGTGGTTGAGTATAAGGGAGCGAAGGTATGGTATGTTGTCGTGAGAGTGGTGGTGTTATGAGTATAAGGGAGCGAAGGTATGGTATGTTGTCGTGAGTGTGGTGGTGTTAAGGTTAGCTGACTTCTAGACCTATTCTGTTAGTGTATTAATGGATTGAATGAGAAGGAAAATGTGATGTCTGGCGAGTGAGAGTCGTAGAATTTAGTGTGATCAATGCGCACACTCCTGTAAAGGGGATGCTACCGATCCATAACCAAAACATTATTGTGTTTTATTGTTTGATTGGGATGAACCTCGATGGCAGGTCAGGATCTGATATGTGGATGGTACATACGTGTCCTAGAAATGTTGTTATATATAATAAAATGTAAAATATATAAAGAGATACTAATATCAGTCTGTCACAGGCACAAAGGTGCATTGTATGTTGTAGATTTAGAGTCATCAGTTTCTGAAATGTTTATTGTGTTAGGATGTTAAAGTAGTTTACCACTTAATAACATGTGATGGGTAATTGTGAGCTGTGTAGATGATTTCTTATTTTTTTTGTTGGAACATTTTCAAGGGGTATTAATTTCAGTCTGTCACAAGCACAAAGGTGCGTTGTATATTGTAGTATTAGGAGAACAGTTTCTAATATTTTCACTATGATAGGATGTTAAAGTAGTCTACTATTTGATATTGTAATTATGAGCTGTATAGATTGTTTCTTATTCCTTTTTTTGTTAACACTTTCATGTTTTGTATGAAGGACGACAGGTACAATCAATAGCACAAGTATGGGCTGTATATAGAAAAGAGATAAATGTTGATGTTGTATGTGTAGAAAACTAGGGTGTATAATTTTATGTTTTTTAGAACAAAGATTCTTTTATTACCAATGTATCTAATAGATCATACATGTAATCAATGAGTATTTAAATAATGTAACAATATCCTTTTGTCTGTAATGTTGCGAGATGCACGGAAGGGTCTGACTGATTGGGTGTCGTAGCGCTGAGAGGCTACACAGAACACGCCCGTACCACATAAGCCAAGCAGGCGACGGGCGACAGAGCCGCGGCACTCCCCACTCCACTGCTGGTCGAGGTACCCTCCACGCGCCCGCTACAGCAGGTCAACGGCCTGGGGCGACACGCACGTACCACTGGCCATTCATAAGTTCCGCCACCCTTTCGACTAGGGAAAGTATCCCGCGGAGGCAACAGCGGGTGGTTTCTTCTGCTCAACGGGGCGCGCGCGGCGGCGCCACGGCAGAATGGACGACGCGCGGCAGAGCCCGGCGGGCATTTGTTACCAGCAACTATTAACTAGTACTGGACTGTGGAGCCGTGAAACAAGATGACTGCCCGTATGTCTCCATAAGGTGGAAAGTGAAGGACTGGTGTTTCCACGTTGTGAGTGGTGGAAAAGATTTTCTCTTTAGCAGACAGGACGATCGTTTTGTTTTGTCTTGACCACTGAACGGTGGGATCCATAAACTTTTGGCAGTGACTTGTTAAATGTGCTTTGTGAATTGCATGTGGGACGCTTGGTATTCTTGAAGAGGACAGTTGTCGTTTGGTGACTAATTATTGTATGAAAGCAAGAAACTAGAGTGGGACATTGACATTTGCGTCTGTAGTAGGAGTTATTTCTTGAATTGGTGCGGGAATAAGTGCTGTTTGTTGGAACTTACGACTTTTAATTACACCATGAACTGAAAGGACAGAACCGTGGGTAATAGTAGTTGTAGGGCCATTTCTGGACGACCAGATTCGTGTGGATGGTACGCTGAGTGTGACTATGACACTTGTGTTTATGTGAGATACAGTTTACTGTTCAGTGCGTGTTCAAAATGCCGATTTAAGTGACTTAAAGACTTTCGTCTGGGTAACCATGGGAGAGCTTTGACACCGAGACAGTGTTTCTAGGGAACCTGTCAGCAACTTTTTTGACCCCAAGAAAATCACAGAATGAAATGTTTCCGTGTGACTCGCAAGATAGGGAATAATGTATTTGTAATTGTGTAAATGTTTTTTATATATGTTTCATTCCTGAAGGGACAGCAAGTGTAATTGTATTTTATCAACATTTGTGTGTAGAATAGTTAGTGTGTTTTTATTGTTGTTTGTTTGTTCTGGGTTATCAAGTACACGTAACATGTTTATTAGGATATTTGGTACAATGATGCTTTAATTATTAGCCAGTGGCGTAATACTAACGTAGCGGCTCTTGTTGCATTGGTCAGTAAGGTTGTCACAGGGGACAAGAATTTGCATTGCACAACAAATATCGGAATTAACTGATGCATTTTGATGTCGTGGACAGTATTGATCTTGTTGGTGTGTTGACTGAAGCCACTTATTTGCATTATCACAGTGGTGATATTTCACATTAAAGTGTAACGAAGGCTAGTCGAAATGCAAGTTCTTGTCGTCTAAATGTGTGACAACAGAGAAATGAGCAGTAGAGTAAGATACAAGAGCTACTGGTGGATTCAAGCACTTATTGCTAAACTATTTACTGCGTGTATTAATCAAAGTTGATGGACTGACTGGCTCAGCAGCAGGTATTTGTACTGGTGGATAAGGATAAGGTTAAACTCACTGTCGAGTAGTTGTGGCAATTGCCTAAGTGATGATAGTTAATTAGGTATGACATGATGTCTTAGACGAACTATATTACATAACCAGTATGTAACTTGTGGTATATTTCATTGTTTTTCTTCTCAGTTTTATTTCTCTGTAGGTTTGATGTATATTTTAGAGTAATGGTATGGAGCCTGACATTCTACATGTAACTGGTGTACGGAATGTTTTTCTTTTGTTTTTGTTTTGCATTTAGACTTTGCTGTGTAAAGGTTTTACCCCGCAATTTATGAATGTCAGATTACTTGCTCTGTGTTTGGACGGTGAGCTATTTAAAATTTCATGAGTACAATTAGTATTTTTTTTATTTCTCATAGAATTAGTGAAGTTTGGATTACTCATAAAAATAACGAAGATCCCAGTAACTAAGCCAATTTTTATCTCACCATTATTTATTTTATTTGTATGATGTGATGTTTTATTTGTCATTTGGATTGTAGTAACTATGTATGTGTACGTTACTCCGGATTGTGGAGAGTACAATAATGCAACAACTGTGTCAAAAATTTGCTAAAGTAACAACATTTGGTCGTCAATTTGAGGTCACCAGGGGCTAAGGTCTCCTCCTGGTTACTTTGATGACTTGTTATGTTTGTTCTAATACAGTTTTCTTAAAAAAAAAAAATGTTCGGAACTACCCTCGCATTGCAAGGATAGTACCGTGCCATTTTTTTCTGCATGGGTAGCCGGTGGTGAAAGGGTACAGTACCGCCCGACATTGAATATAGGTACAACATACTTCAGTATTTTCGTCAGAACAACACTTTTTTTTGTAAAATAACTCAATTTCAATTAATACAGCGAAGCCGGATACCAGTGTAGGAAAGAATGACAATTTATTTATTTAATTTATCATATGTGCACTCCCACAAAATAAATCCCTACATCCAGTTTGGTGAGATCTTTTGAAATGAATGAATGTATGGTCGTCTGCTAACCGCAGATAGTGAACGTGAATATATGATCATCTTTGAGTCGATCCTTTGGCCACCTTTGGTGGGACCAAAGACATGAAATTTGCCAGAGCTTTGAGCGCCTGAAATGTGGCTGACCAATAAGGTAGCAAGGTGCTTCTCCCACTTCGACAGAGGTGCGAGAGAACCTGAATACGGCCATGTTTCAGCACTCTGCCGCTGGATCCTGTGCTGTTAACACCTGTTTTAGTTGTGCTACGTAATGACGAAAGAATGGAGGCATGGTATGCATGTGGAATATTTAAGAGTAGTTTGAAATAATAATTTCTCTATTTCAGGATCTTTTGTGGGGAGAATTAAATGTCAGGCAGGTAATATTAATGGGAGTGTAGTAATCTTCGGAAGTGACCAACGGTCACAAAGAAACCACGTGTAGCAATAAGTTGAAATACTTCCGTGTGCTTAAGCTAAGCTGAATTACTAGCGTGTGTACAATAAGTTGAAATATTTAAGAAATAGCGTGTGTACCATAAGTTGAAATATTTAAGAAATGGCGTGTGGAGGACTTGAAATTAGAGACGAGTACTTCCACGTGGTGAGTACTGTGTGAGTCTCAATCTGTGTATGAGACAAAGGATAAAGAGAAGTACTCGTCCATGGCATCAGTTCGCGTGTGTGATGAATATCTTAATACTACATTGCGTGTGACGCTAAATTCAAACTCTGAGAGAGAAGTAAGGTGAGTCGGCCGTCTATCCAGCAACGCCACATGGCTTGCATTGCACAGGAAGAGGTGCATTTATCTCCAGAGTTCACAGTAGGAAAGTAGAATTACAAAGTGGGGCAGTGTCGTGTGAAACTGGGATCAATATTAATTGAAGTGGGAAAGCGGAAAGTGATAATGTTGTAACCATTCTCTGTGTAGTATTTCATATTGTTGTGTAGTGTATGTCATGTAATTTGGGTATGTGTGGTTTCCATGGGTGTGTAGCGAAGTAGTTTCAAAAGATTAGCGGGTTATGCTTGTTCCTTCTGTACCGCTCGGTCTGGAGGAAAGTTTCGTGATGATGATTGTGAGAGTCGAAGTGTGAGGTATAATAAAAGATCCACCAACCTATCCAGAAAGTGCACTGTAGCGTTAAATAAATTACGAGACCATAATATAGAGATTCACTAATGTAAAGCCATGCCCACTGGGCGGAATTTCTCATATGTTATTGTTGTAGGTTATAGAATTTGTGTGTTTAGGTTAGGGAATTTATCAGAATAAATCAGTTAGTGAAAAGAAAGATTGGTAGACTATTCCTTCAAATTGTATGTTGTCATAATGTCCCGAATTTATAAAGTGTGCGCCATTCATATTCAGTGGGATGGCCACATGTTAATAAAAGCCGTCAAATAAAAGACAAAAAGAAAATGTGGTACTGCCAGTGCGTAGTGTACAGTCAGAGTTCTGTAAATCACTGATAGTCAGATATGCGTTTCCGTTGCGTAGTAATCATATAGGAGGATAACTTGTAACGAAGTGTGAGTACTAGAGTTCATGTTACTCGTTAAATTAAGAAAGAATCCACTCGCTTGGCAGACCACTCATCTTGCAGGCCTGACTGCTTGATGCCACAGTATGAGCAAGGCATGTGGGTGCCTCTCACAATAAAAGCTTTCTTTCTTCTTGATTTTGCTCGCTCGTAATTTTCCATTAGTACAACGTCTAAAATTTGAAAGAACTTGCACTTTGCTTGTGGGTGTAAACGAACCAATCGTGAAGCCGCACGTTAAAAAAGCGTACGGGTGTACGATTCTGCCAGACTGACCCTCAAACCACCTTCAAAAATTACTGGATGATGGTTGGTTGCGTATTCAGGAGAGCACTCTGATACCAAAAATTTCATTACTTCTGCGGATATTTTGTGGATCAATGTCTCGATAACGAGCACATGCCCAAAGATACTGAGGAGTTGCAGTGGAAGGCCTTGTCGCGCTACCAAAGTCTATGGAACGATGGAACCGCAGGACAAATACATTAAAATCAAAAGTTCATGCAAATATTTAGTCTTTACTAAAAATTCTTCGAAAAGACGCGGGGTCCACGGCCACCACTTTGACTGATTAATTCTGAAATTCGATGGGAGAAAGAGATAGAAGTCAGATAGATCGACGAGACTATTGCAAATGTTTTAAAAAAGAATGAGGAAGCGTCACAACCATTGGAAATTATGTAATTACTGTGAACTATTTTAATGCACGTCATGCACATTGTAAATCTTGTAAATATTGTAAATAAATTTTCTGGTATTCCCTGGAACGACACGAAGTCTCATGAAATTTGTAAAATATTTGTTAATGATAACCGATGAGACAGTGTCAAAGGGCCTACCTCTTCTAGGTATCATGCCGGCATTCCCCTTGAGATGTTCTTAGAAACCCTCTATGACTGGACACCGAACACAAAACATTTGCAGCAGAGACAGGGAAATGCCATTCATTCTCCCTCTGTCTGAAGACGGGCAAAACAAGACAGAAAGTGGTAAAGGCGAAACTGACGATCATTAAAAAAGTGACTGACCGCAGAATATATGAAAACTAATTCCTGAAAAACGTGTCATAGACTACACGATACTGTTCTACACTGTTAGACTTCCTAGTAAGCCTGTAACTGAGAACAGTAGCTTACCCCAACGAGCCCCCCGGGCTCTGTAGATGTACCTTGCTGTGTAGGAGAGTTAAAACCTCCAAAATCTTGACGACATCCATCACTAGGTTGATTTTATACAGTACATCATCACAAGCGCAGTCGTCTCAATCTGAACTATCCACTACACCGATCCTCCCTCCTCTTCGCCCCGTCCCCCTCCCCTCCACCGTTCTCGCACGCGTTCACGAGTCCTTGCTCCACTCCAGGAATCCCAGCGTCTCTTCAGAGAATTGCATTGAATCCTTGACCAGACACATACACATGCTGCAGCAACAGGTTCACAGTTAATTACAAACCATACGTCTTCGGGACTGGCGCACGACATGCACTGAAACAACCGACGTACGTATAAACTACACTCCTGGAAATGGAAAAAAGAACACATTGACACCGGTGTGTCAGACCCACCATACTTGCTCCGGACACTGCGAGAGGGCTGTACAAGCAATGATCACACGCACGGCACAGCGGACACACCAGGAACCGCGGTGTTGGCCGTCGAATGGCGCTAGCTGCGCAGCATTTGTGCACGGCCGCCGTCAGTGTCAGCCAGTTTGCCGTGGCATACGGAGCTCCATCGCAGTCTTTAACACTGGTAGCATGCCGCGACAGCGTGGACGTGAACCGTATGTGCAGTTGACGGACTTTGAGCGAGGGCGTATAGTGGGCAAGCGGGAGGCCGGGTGGACGTACCGCCGAATTGCTCAACACGTGGGGCGTGAGGTCTCCACAGTACATCGATGTTGTCGCCAGTGGTCGGCGGAAGGTGCACGTGCCCGTCGACCTGGGACCGGACCGCAGCGACGCACGGATGCACGCCAAGACCGTAGGATCCTACGCAGTGCCGTAGGGGACCGCACCGCCACTTCCCAGCAAATTAGGGACACTGTTGCTCCTGGGGTATCGGCGAGGACCATTCGCAACCGTCTCCATGAAGCTGGGCTACGGTCCCGCACACCGTTAGGCCGTCTTCCGCTCACGCCCGAGCATCGTGCAGCCCGCCTCCAGTGGTGTCGCGACAGGCGTGAATGGAGGGACGAATGGAGACGTGTCGTCGTCAGCGATGAGAGTCGCTTCTGCCTTGGTGCCAATGATGGTCGTATGCGTGTTTGGCGCCGTGCAGGTGAGCGCCACAATCAGGACTGCATACGACCGTGGCACACAGGGCCAACACCTGGCATCATGGTGTGGGGAGCGATCTCCTACACTGGCCGTACACCACTGGTGATCGTCGAGGGGACACTGAATAGTGCACGGTACATCCAAACCGTCATCGAACCCATCGTTCTACCATTCCTAGACCGGCAAGGGAACTTGCTGTTCCAGCAGGACAATGCACGTCCGCATGTATCCCGTGCCACCCAACGTGCTCTAGAAGGTGTAAGTCAACTACCCTGGCCAGCAAGATCTCCGGATCTGTCCCCCATTGAGCATGTTTGGGACTGGATGAAGCGTCGTCTCACGCGGTCTGCACGTCCAGCACGAACGCTGGTCCAACTGAGGCGCCAGGTGGAAATGGCATGGCAAGCCGTTCCACAGGACTACATCCAGCATCTCTACGATTGTCTCCATGGGAGAACAGCAGCCAGCATTGCTGCGAAAGGTGGATATACACTGTACTAGTGCCGACATTGTGCATGCTCTGTTGCCTGTGTCTATGTGCCTGTGGTTCTGCCAGTGTGATCATGTGGTGTATCTGACCCCAGGAATGTGTCAATAAAGTTTCCCCTTCCTGGGACAATGAATTCACGGTGTTCTTATTTCAATTTCCAGGAGTGTATATCGAGTAGGCAGTCAGAAAAAAATTTCCCATTCAGCCCATCAAATCCATTCTTGATAACCTCACCACAGTCGCTTCACTATCTACTGTAAGGATACAGATATCGATCGTATACTTGGAGGATCGAGTATACCTTTACGTACTTTTGCTAACGCACAGCGGCATCGCAGACGGGTACGTCACATTGATCTAGAATGGATAGACTGGCGCCTGGAGATCTTTGGGCGCGTAGGAGTAAGTCAGACGAGCCTGAGGGCAGTGCACATCCCTGGATCTCGAGTTCCGTGCATCGCGAGTAAAAGTGAAATATTTTGTGGAAATATTATAATGAAAGTCAGTCGCATCAGAGTTAAAACACAAGTAGAGCTCGTATGTGCATGAGCAAAATAAGAATGTGAAGCTCAAATTTGAATTTCGTATCGAGGGAATTTTTACGTAATAGAAAGGCAATAAGCTCGCAATAAATTAGTGACTGCATTTGTGGTGCGACTGCAGTTAAAACCAGTAGGGATGCGTTATTTGAATTTAAAGTTGTATAAAATTAATTGTGTCGTACAAAAGTGTTCACATATTACAACCTCTTCATTATTATTAACAATATCTTGGAAGGGACAGACTCAAAGGGGAGTGCGGGAGAATAGATAGGGCATGCGCCTTAGGTTCACGGTGAGAAATTTCATTATCGGCACCCGTATCTCGGGAGTGCGTTAGCCCTCGGTATATGGCTGCTTCTTAATATCTGATGGCCTATTTTTATAACCAGCGAGACAACAGCATGTATCAATCACGTATAAAAAGTAACGAAATAGACTACCTGGAAGACTTTTTCCCCATGCCACAAATTCCAGTTTTGATGACTCGATGGATCCCAATGTCTATAAACATACAAAAGAAGTTATC